>NW_017253364.1:243846-618591 GCF_001642045.1 Paraphaeosphaeria sporulosa | reverse complement strand
CTAATAGCTGCTTGAAATGCAGCCTCACGGTTGGCCATTTTGGCAGGGTGGATGTGGAGATATCGCGATTGTTTGAAGGGTGGAGGATTTCTGCGCGGTGTCTCATATCCCCGGGTGTCTCGGAACCCCATGCGCTAGCTTACCTTGTGATTTGGAGGAGATATGAGCTCTAGATGGTAGGGCGGGTAAAACCACCGCCTACGCCGCATCACGAACACAACTACAGCCCCTCGCTCAACCTTAGCGCCCTTGACGAGATCTACACCTCCGCTGCTTCCCCCAAGAATTATGAGCCCAGAACAATGTCTATGGAGCAAGCAGACCCTTGTGAAGTCTCTCCTGGGCCGCGCGATTCAGCGCATATAGGTATTGTGCAATGACGATCTGAAGATGCGGGCATATGAGGCCTGAAGAGATCTGTCGCCATGATCGATGAAACCGCCAACGGCGAGGTTCAAGTACAGATCTATTAGATGTCCAAGACCGCATGATCCTCACATTCCGGAGGCAATCTTCTGATGGCTACGGGCTGTGGCAATAACGTAACTCCAAGCCAAAGTTCAAGTAGATGTCTATTATATCATGCTAACGTATTAGTCTATAGCACACGCTAAGGTTTCAGTAGATATCTTTATCTTGCTCTCCTATGGATTTTATGGGCTGAGAGCACACACTAAATTTCTTGGTATAACCCTATTATATCTCGCTCTCCTGGCATGCGTATGCCAAAATTCAATCAACGCAACGTGATCACAATTCTTGCGCCATGGAATCATGGGGAAAAAACAACCACGCCTGGATCGCCGAATTCTGTCTTCACGAAAGCGCCATCTGGGTCACAACAAGTCTTGACGGCTACTGAGCTGGCCAAAAATGCGCCTGATGAGGATCAACGAAGTAGATGTTCAGACTGGGCATGCACAGTCTCGACTCTGTAATTGATAGCTGAGGCTATACTCTTGCACCCATAATATTTCCATGTCTCCCTTAACTCTTCTGTGCCGCCTCGTAAGATGCGTTGAATTGTCATTGCTACTACGCGTGATCCACTACATCGATTTATTGTTCTCCGAGACACGGCCGACATTAAACCCACTGTATGCACTAGCCTTCCAACCTCCTCAGCGACGATGAACATCAACCTCCCACGAAGAAAGCAAAAGCCAAGCTGTCAGACACATCGAACCCCACTGGAAACAAGCTTTGAAATCGGCCAGCCGTTTTTCGATCGGTCTTTATCTGTTCATTTTCGAGACGCGTACAGGCAAGCGCGATCTATCCCATGTCCCCTGCTGTTAAATACAACACCGACAAAGCTCACCACGTGGTCAGAGATTCAGCTTAACAACGACTTCAGATACATCAACGATGTCATAGAGAGCCTCCTGAACCTCCTATGGCCGTTGTTACGCCTAGACCGCCCTGCCCTGCACCAGGCATAGCGTACAGACGAACATTGCGAATCATCAGAATGATGAAGCCATGACCGAATGTAAGATCAACTTTTCAGCGAATCCGTCACACATGACTACCTACATCGAGCATCCTACAGCATTTTCACTGTCTGTATTCCCTTGCACATCAGACAAGCCACTATTCCCCGGATCCTGCGGACCACACAACATTCGCTCTGAAACAATGGAGATTGCTACGACTGTGGTAGCTACGACCGCAACAACACGGCCAAACCAACAACAAGGCAACTGCGCTCACCATGAGGCGGATCGGCTCATACTTGGGATCCTCGAGATTGATACTATATAATTGACATCATGTCCTACGCCCGAATAACGGCGAAGCATAGGTATTTACTCTGAATTGAACGTCATCACACAGCGCCGACAAAAATTTAATCATTGCTCCCTTCAAACCACACGTAACGTCACAAGCCTGCCTATCTTGACAAGCCTGGGGTATTGTCATGCGACATTTGTGAGATCAGTAAAGATGCAAGTATACGACGTTGCACTCTGCCCGTCGTTGTCAAATCTACTCCATCGACAATGTGTCACAGCTTCTCTTGCGCTTTCTAGCGTTGGCGCTCGGGCACAACCTTCTGGGGCACAGCTCGACCGAGGACAATACCTCGGTCACCTGAAAGCCAGGGAAAGTTTTAGGTATATGACCAACTTCCATGCGGATCCGCGACCCAAATCCACTAGCGCGGCGTCAAGTACTGCGGACCTCCCTCCGTTGAGTTGGGCTCCACCACCACGTTCCAGCGCGTACGATCAACTCAATGCGACATGTAGTCTTTCTCACTGGCCGGAGTCTACGACCGAGCTTGGCAGCGTCTTATTGAGCTCTACATACATGATGCAGCATCAAGCGGACGATATTCCGGGGTGGATGCCTACACCTACTATCCAGGTTGTACCTGTCGCAGCTACAAGGAACTGGAGCTGTCGGCTTAATGCCATCGGAAGACTTACCTCGAGAAATTCCGACGACGAGAAGTCGAGCTGCAGTTATCGGTTGCAAATATGCGCTGTCAATACTCCTGCAGTCGCCCGTTGATCTGAGGGGATGCTGGGGACGGTTGCAGGGGCTTCGGAATGAGCTCCCCGCATCCCCTCCCATATACGACCGTCGTACAGACGCATCCGGGTACTAGGAGGCGATCGGGCGGGGAATCTGATCCGCTGTACGCTCTGAACGCAGCTGCAGGCAGACCATTTTGGGAATTCGTAGTAGACATGGTATTGAAGAAACATTGCGCGCCCCACATATCGATCCCTGCAAAACTTGAAGTTCAACGGGTCCGCACGGACCCAACTTGGACTCGGCCACTAGGGAAGCAAACTTCTGCCAGCATCCGCCTGAACATGGCAAAACAGATCTCATGACCTTGACACGGATAAGATCAGCACGAGAATCACGATCCAGAAATTCGATACAGCAGTGGAGGCTGAGATGAGTTCAGCGCCTTGTACAGCTCCCGTAAATTCCGCCCGCGCTAAGCTCCCGAGCCCACACCACGCGACGCTCTCGTACAGCATCAGTATCTCTCTACGGAGACCTGCGTTCTCAGCGCCATATGACAGCTGACCTCGCTGTACCACAGTCCCTACGCCTGTACGTTAATCTGTGCCAATCTCCCCAGTTCAATCTGCTTGGCGATCCGCCCCATGTGTGGCTGTCCCCGTAGTCCCGTTACACGACGCAGGCAGCATCTTACTCTGGCGATTCGGACCTACGATTGACGGGATAGCAGGATTGTGTGGAATCTCTGGGGAAAATAGGACCGGTCCCGTGCCGGAGACTGGCTCACCGCTTCTCCAATAGATTCGAACCTCACGAAGGAGGCTGACTTTGGGCTTCTGGAAAGGAGATAGCAGCGGAACCTTGGGCTGAGGAAATATTGACTGTGGATCAGCAGCGTAAGACTGCATACGCAAGGGAGCGTTTCCTCTGCGTTTAGGCGTGTTCTGTATTCGAGGTTTTTAGCATACTCGCCCGCTGCATGTGTGGCTCCTACTTCACCGCGGACGTCTTCCCCAGCAACATTGTAGACACCGGCGCCTTCTCAGCTGCCGGCTTTCTCTCGGACTCTAGCTCGTCGCGTACACAACAAACACGTCCCGCTTATAGCATGACCATAACGTCTACCCTGCTGCTTTCCTACCCGCCACACACTCCCGCGCTTTGACGGCACGCTGCCTACGGACTCACTCACGTGCTCCGACATCTTCTAAACACGCGGTTTCCCACCTCATAATCGGAAACACATATTCAGCCGCCACCGCATCCGCGCAACTGCAACATATCTACTGCACGTGCCGCGCCTCCAAGTGACCTCCAGCCATCCCATATCCCAACGGCTATCTACGAAACAACCGAAAACATGCCCGCCGCCACGATTCCCTCCCTCCCCTTCACCGCCGACGAGGTCATGAACGCCTCCGACAAGGACAAAGCGCAGCTCAAAGACATCCACGCGCTCCTCGACAAGCTCTTCGTCCGCAACCGAAACCAGCACCGCCGCAACCACTGGTTCAGGTCGCTGTGGCAGTTCCGCAAAGAGATGCGCCTGCTGGTGGAGGAGATGGAGCACAAGAAGAAGAAGTGGGCCGCGGAACAGATTGCGCACCGTCTGCAGTACTGGGACGAAAAGTGCATTCACCAGTGGTATATGTGAGTGATTTCCTTTTCAATTGCGATGGTTGATGGGGGCTGACTTTTCGAAGGCACTTCACGCAGCTCGTCGCCGTGGGCCCGTTTGCGGTGCTGGGCCTGGTGCTCATGGCGTCTGTGGCGCGTGTATGTCGGATCACCGGCATCACGGCCGTATACGAGGAGATGGCCTCGGAGGATGTGAAGGGGGTGCTGACGGCGGTGGATGAGGGCTTGCTCGCCGAGGAGTACGGGGGCATGATGGACGTAGATGAGCCGGAGTGGGATGAGGGGGAGCCAGTGAAGAGGGAGGATTAGGGTGTGGCATTTCGTCTTGATCATGTACTAATAGTCTGTTCAAGGAAAACATGGGCATTGGGGGCGTTTGTGGCTTCTTCATTCAATGTAATCTTGTAGCATGTAAACTTGTAGCATACTTCCGCCAAGCTCGGTTGCCCGAGGCCGTGAAAGATGTGAGTTACGTTGATCGACTGCTGAGTCGTACACGGTTGCTTACCCATTGGTTGCTTATCTGATGCTACAAGCCTTGGACGCCAAGAGTTCTTCCCGGATCCCCTATCCTTCCTCATCGCGTCCAATGTGGATATCATTGTCGTCCGCTTCACCACCTACCCAAGCAGCTGCCAACCGCCCCGCCTCCTCTCCCAGCCGCTTCTCTTCCGCCACAGGCCGTACGTGCATACCATGATCCGCACCCCGAACCACCACAAGTCTCGTCTTCGCGGCCATCTTTTTTCGTGTCTCCTCCAATAGGTCCAGAGGACACATAGCGTCCTTTTCACCAATGACGAACAGCACGCGCACCGAAGCCGGCAGGTCCAGCAGAATCTGGTCCCTGACATCCTTTGGGCCTTTCAGTGGGTATGAAACCAGGACGAGGGAAAGCTCGCTCTGCCCGTCCTCGCTAGATAGAATCTCGGTGCCCGCAATTACAGCCGCTCGGGCGCCCATACTTCGGCCGCCGAGGGTGAGACTCTGCTTCTCAAGTCTCAGGTATGATATGGACACGTGGAAACCCTTGACTCGCGCATTGAAGTTCATAGAGCCTTGGAATGATAGAACGGGGTGGACCACGGAGTAGCCAGTGCAGAAGTTGACTACAGCCGGTGCGTCGAGCGTGCCACCTGCGCCATGGGTGAATATAAGCCCAGGCGTAGCAAGAGTAGCATGCGGAGAATTTGGGTACTGATGGCAGATCATGGGCTTCTTCAACGAGTCGTGTTGAATAGTGAGGATGGTTCTCGAGATGTCTTCACCAGTTTGAGAGTCGTTATTGGAGCGTTTGTTGTTCTCGGATGTCTCATCTGCTATTGGCGATGCTGCCTTCGCTGTTCGCTTGGCTTTCTTCGATGGTCTTGCGGCTCGTACTTCGCCTTTCACTTCAGTAGCTTCCGCATTATGAACGACTGGCTTGGTTGCTGGCTTGCTAGTTTTCGACGGTTTCGCAGCGGATGTTTCGTCCTTCGGTATTGTTGTCTCCTTCGGTGGCGCTGTTCCTTTTGATGCAGACCTAGTTACGCGTCTTTTCAGCTCTGGCGCGTCATCTGCGTCAGCCGCCTTGCGTTTTCTGGGAGGCATGTCGCCGACCCAATCAAGGTATGCGCGTCAATTTGGGTTGCTCAAGTACGTAATGCACCCGGAATGCGGTTTAAACCATTAACAGGCGCGTGAGGGTCGCTCGTCCGATGGTGGAGGGATAGTTGAAAACTTCGTGGTGTACTGTTAACGAAGTTGAAGTATTGAGAATATGGGGAATGACGTGCCCAGTGGTGGTGGTTTTGTCGAAGCTTGGCCCATTCCCCCAGCCACCTCAACTTCAATATCATCGCATCAGCAACACTCCCTTCACAACAACAGAGTCGCAACTGCGGCTGCAATGCTAGTGTAGATACTGCAAGTTTCCTAGGACCGCTCTCTCATCTCGATCTAGAGGCAAAATAATCATTTCCGAACACCACTGGCTACGGAATCTCGCTCCATCCTTGTTGGTTCCAATAACAACACAAGACTGAGGCTCTCGCAATGTATTGTAGACAATTCGCGGCAAATGTTTACGATGGGACACAGTACGACACCTTCGAGGTTGATGTATGAGTAGTCCTACTCCCTCATCTCGATTGCTGACTTATTTCGCAATTGAGCGATTGTTCTTAAGAAAACAGTGAATTCTCAATATACACACGGCCCTACTCGGGCTTCAATATATAATTTAGTAAATTGTAGATGTTGAAGCCAACATCGTTTACCAAAGGCACGATGGGTACCTAACTTCTTGATGACGGCTCAAGCAGATCAAGGCGGCCTCCCCTCTGCAACTTTCCACATCACTTCCCGCAGTTCGTAGACGCGTGTGCTTCACACAATGTTAACTTCGCATTGCCTGATCACATCGTTTTCCTCTCCCCCTTGCCTTATGTTTTCTTAGTAACCCTGTAACCCTACGATCCCAGCTCCTCCTTCACATGTCTACAACACTCGTATTCATCTCCGCTCGGGCATCAGTCAAATCTACCCCGAACGAAGCACTCGGCCCTTCTTGCCCAACACACAGGGACATCAAGCAGTTCTCTAACCTACCATACTTACCATTTGCCCATTCCAGAAGTCAAACAGGCGTCCAAGTATAGTCTTACTTGCACCACTCCACCAAAAATCCACCAACATGACACACTCCCCAAGCAAGCAAACTCCCTTCCCATTAATCAACCTTCCACAGAAGCTATTTCAGGATACGGACCAGACAGTGTCAGTGCGGCATCTGCGTGCTCGAGGGCAACGTATGACCCTACGAGGCCATTCCATGTCTCGGACGGCTCGAGGGTTCCCCTTATGTCATGCCAGGGACAAGTGACACATGTTTGACATCTACCGAACTCTTTGGCAGCGGAGCCTAGCGACACGAAACACGTCAGTCTAAGCATACGAGGCACTAGCACCGCGCACCGCATACTGGCAAAGAAAGACCTCACGGCACGCGAAGTCCTCGGAGATACCATTTCCACGTCCACGCCCAATCTAGCAGGCCAGACGGTCCACATCCCGGACCCCCTCGTCACCACTCGCGCGGCTCCTCTCCGCACCTGTTCAGGCAAGTAAGCCATCATCATCAACGGCCTCATGAGGGCCTCGACGACGCTCAGGTGGGGGTTTCCCGGGAGCTGTTAAGGCTTCGCAGCGGACCTCACAGCACACTGACAGGCTATGCCCTACCACACCCCACGTGACCCTGCCCTCCTGCATGCGCAAGCCCCTCACACGCACCCCTGCCTATAGCCCAACTCCCGCACCATAGTCGCTTGCTCCTTCCGTTCCGGCACTGGACCGAGAACCGGCGCCCACAGCCGACTCGACTCGACTCGACTCACCACACCGCCTTTGCGCTGACAACCTCAGCACGCTCCTGCTCCGCTTCCCCGCGCCGTGTCGACGTGCTCGCCCCGGAAGCAACCTCGCGGCGCCGCACCGCGCCTCTAGACGCAATGGCGCGGTTGGTCCTGCCAGTGTCTTGGTCATCGCTCCGCAACGGCAGTGCGCTGATAGCGGCCATCTCGGACACGCGCGACGGATCTGCGATTCCATCTCATGAGGCAGTCGGCAGCCGATGACAGCGCACCGCGCGCATCGCACCGTGCCGCGTCGCATGGGGACGTGCCGCGTGGTGGAGGCAGAGCAAAGGGAGAGGGGGCCAGACGCGCCACGTGCGCTCGGGATGCCGAAGGTGTTCGGTTACGCAGAGGCCGGCTGGAGGCCGGATCGGGTGGCGCGGGCGAAGCGAGGCGATTGGCAGGGTTGCCGATACAGTGGAACGCGAGCAGGCGAGGGGAGGGACGGGGACGGGAAGGGGGCGCGGCATGGTGGGCACGAATCGTTGCGTCTTTGGACGTAGAGGAGAGGAGGTAGGTCACTGCGAGGGGAACACGGCTGCACGAGGTACTAGTAGCAGTGGATTGAGTAATTATGCCGCGAGGCAGCTATCGTGAAGCAAGCATAAACAGAACGAAGGGATAGACCCCGTTCAACGGGTGTCGCTGGTCGCGATGCGGTACAGCAGCGTATAGGTACAGAGTGCCGAAGCAGCCGCGCAGAAAACAAAAAATCGAAGCGTTGAATCCAGATATTTGCATCCTTAAAAAGTGTTTTGGGGCATCGCGCAATGTACAAGAGTAAGATGCCACCCAGATGCGCAAACAGAAATGGCAGTGCAATGCCAAAATGCCGACCCATACAATCGATGCCAAAAGAGACGTGTAGATGGTAATTATGAGGACTCGCTTCCCCAGCGCCGTGCGAGTGCAAATGCAAATTGTGACAAGACATGAAATAATGAGACCGCATTAGTGTAGTGAAATACCATTGTTGCCGCCACGATCGCCCCGGGTATCATGCCCTGATCGTCTTTCCGTGTGTGATCATTGCTCGTGTATTCCTGTAGTGATGATTTGTGAATATGGAAAAATGTGATGCATCTAGCAGTACCCGTCCTCAGTACTCAAAGGTCTGATTGGCAGTGTACTTGGCATCGGTGACGTAGTATGATGAGGGCTGCGTCTGAGGTGCAGAAGGGTAGCCGGGATGGCCATACGGTTGCTGCTGCATGACCATCGGAGCCGATGTACGTCGATACACGCCGTGTTGCTGGAGTGAAGCTTGGCCACTGTAATCGACTCCTGGCGCCTGGGGCATAGAGTATTGAGTAGCCTGTTGAGCCACCTCTTGGGGTGCCGTAGGGTAGTGCGCGGCTGCCGGTGGCCCGTATTGTTGATGAACTGGAATTTGTTGCGCCCGAGGATACTGAACAGGTTGCTGCGCGTGTGGCGAGTACTGATGCGCCAAAGATGCCGGAGAAGGGTAGCGTTGAGCAGATCCTTGCTGTGCGGGCAGGTGGTGCGGTGACGAAGTCTGGGGGTATGGCTGAGCCGCGTGGGGGACCTGAGGCGAGTACTGCTGCGGAGAAGAATGCTGCTGCACCGGATATTGCGACTGGCTCGGCTGAGCGACGTACTGAGCAGGATTGACCTGAGGCGTGGGATAAGGATGGGCGCTCTGCGGTGATGAGTACTGGGAGACTTGACTCCCATGCCAGCTTCCGGGAATCTGAACGTAAATCTGTGGCGGAAGTCCGGTTTGAGGGTGGGCAACGGGCATGTGGGTCGGGAATTGCGGCTGTTCCTTGCTCTCCTCGTCTTCCAGGCTGACCTTCCAGCCAGTAAGTAGTTCCGGTCGCGGCTGGATATCACGCAGATCTGGGTCCTCACACGGGCGCTTCAGCTTGCCGTGCACAACATCTTCGAGCGTATAGTATGAGATGATGTGGTGGTTCGTTCCCTGGTACTTCACCGAAATGGTCTTCTTCATCAGACCACCTTCCTTGAACTCGTAGCTGTCGATCAGAGAGCCGCAGAAGCGTCGCTGCTGATCGGGTGTCAGGCCCTGAGCAAAATTCGCGTACACTTTCTCCGAGGGCTCTACTGGCGTGACATCTCCTGGAACAGCACCTTGGAAGGCCGGATTGTCGTACTCATCGTCTGAGTTGGCAATGTTTTCGCCAGCTTTGGTGATGGTGGGACCCGCACTTCCCTTGCGTTTCCGCTTGCCGTTACACGACGGGTTGAGAGCAGAACGCTTCTCTTCTGGCTTCAGGGCTCGGGTTAGCTGACGGTAGATGAGGCAGTTGTTCATAACTCTGCTCGGAGACCAGTGAACGGCGTCAGTCCAGCGTCTGATGCCTGATGCGTTTTCCTCGTAGACCAAAACAGTACCCGAAGTGAGCATCTCGGCGCGTTCCTTGTCGTGAGGCCGTCGACTAATGTGCCCAAGGCGCCCCTGTAGCGCAGCCTCCACAATGGTCATAGCATCTTTGGTCGTGTCGAGGAAACCGTGCCAAGTAGGCTTGAAAGCAGGCTGAGCCTTGACAATGGCTCCTGTCAGTTGATGCCTCTGGGGCGGCGGCGCTCTTCCCGTGGCGACAACGTGGGAGGTGGCGATGGAGTGGTGACGAGGAGCGGCTACCGGATTCGGTTGTTGGGAGTTGATGTGGGCGTACACAGAGTGGTCGAAAATCGGCGTATATGAGCTTGGTTGCGTCGCAGATTGTGGCCATTGCCAAGCATCAGTATCGCCGTATCCTTCCATCTTTTGGGCTCCGCCGATAGGCAAGTCGTGCCCGAAGGAGGGCATTGCCAGCGTAGGCGCTCGTATACTCTGCAACATGGGGAAAGACGGAGAAACGGGCTGAAGTAGTGGGAAGAGGCTTCGAAAGGAGTGAGATCCAGCTCAAAGGCACAATCTGCACTGTGAGTCTGGAGCACAATGACGATTGAGGCTGAAGTCGCGTTCAATCAGCGTTGGAAGCAAGCCAAGGTTGCAGGTCGTGAGTGCAGTTTTGACTCGGGTCGAAAGCGAATCAGAAGCCAACCAGGGAGAAAGGCTCAAATCAGCAGTCGGGGTCGAAAGTTCTGTGCAGTCAGTTTACATCCAAGTCAAGTGCGCGATAAACGGGGGAACTTACAAGGCAGCGAAGAGAAGAATTAAGGTTCGGTCAATATTTCTTGTTCCGATGGGAGCGGCGAGATGCAGGCCGTGTAGCACGGTGACGCCGTTGGACTGCTGGGAGGGATGCGAGGCGGGACAGGCGCGGGGCTGCGGATGGGCAGAGAGGATGGTGGTTTCTTCCCCCACAGGTCACAGTAGCGGTGCTTAGTCAGGAAAGAGCGTGGTTGAGGATGCAGCAGAGGTGTGCAGGTCGACGCGCAGAGGTTCCGTGGTGCAGATGTCGATGCAGAGGCGCAACGGCGCTGGGCATGTCAGTCTCGGTGCGTCTGGGAGTGCGAGGAGTGGTGGTGAGGACACACGTACCACTGTTGGCGGTGCAGAGACCCGATATCAACGGAGCAGTGGGTGTCGAGGTACCGGGGCCGGGGCGGGCAGGGTGATATGTGCGGTGCTATGGTCGCAAGGCGAATTGCGCAGCGAGTGAGGAGTAGGGAAGGGGAGCAGCCACAGCGCGGTCTGGGATGCCCTGGCGGATAACAGGGAGGGCGGGGAATAGCAGAGTCGACGGCGGCATCAGTACGTCGTGACTCTGGGCATGGGTCTGCCTCTGTCTGCAGGCCGAGCGGAATGGGAACGCAGTCGGAGAATATACGGGGCTTCTGCTGGGGCGCGGGGCAGGGCAGGTCAGGCGCGGTGCGTGTTAGAGAGGTGCAGGTCGGGAAGGGCACGCGGTGGTGGTGAGTGCTGGGGAAAATGTGCAGCTTTCTCTTGGGCCATGACACAGCGCGCCGTCTGGCGTTGGACGAGGCCAGTCCCTGCTCGGAGGAGCCTGGGGAGCGAGTAGTGCCCATGGCTGCGCTGCCCACCGCCCGCGCCCCCTGTCCGCTGCGCTTTGCTGCTATGCCCGGCTGGGGACGCTCAGTCGAGCGTCGCACGCCCTGCTGCGCGCTGCCCAGCGAACTCGCCGCCAGCCCCGTCCGCACGTTCTGGCCCTGAAGCAGATCGACACTGGCGCCGGCCTCTGCACCTCGCGCTGACTAGCCATCCCTGCTGCGAGACTCACGTTCCTGGACGGCGGCCGCAGCTCGGCGGCGAGCCTGCAACGCCAGAGCCAGCGAGCCAGAGCGTGCCCGCGCTGCAGACGCGGGCGCTCGCCAGCACACAGGGGCCCGCCGCCCGCACCGCGCGAGGGTGCACCGCGCGAGCGACGGCACGTCCTGTGCTGTGTCGTGCCCACTGTCTGTCCACCAGGGCACGCCGGGCGAGGGCACCAGCCGGCTGCGCGCTTCACGCTGCGCCCGCGCCGCCTGCTGGCCCGGCCGCCCTAGAGCGTACTGTAGCAGGGCGCGGAGCCGGGACGACGCGCTACTTCGCGAGTTGCGTTTCACGCCTTTTCGCCGACCCTGGCCCGCCTAGCCAGCGCGGAACCTCCTCTCCGCCCGGCGACCCCATCCTGCCTCTTGCGCTGCCGTCATCAGCGCGAATCCGCCTGCTGGTGCCAGACATGCTGGCCTGCATGCGGAGCAGCCAGCGTCAGGGCAGCACAGCTCCTCGCGGGCACTCGCAGACAGGCTGCACCAGGGCTCCTGGGCGCGCACGCACCGGCAAGAAACAACTGCACGCCCGTCACATCCTCATCACCCCTCAGCGGAAGCGCGCCCCGGCACCGAGCCTGACCCTCCGGCCTCCTCGTGCGGCTTGCGATGCTGGGCGCCCCGCCACCGCGGCCTGCGCTTCAGCTGACGGCCGCGCGGTAGTCGTCGGCGGGCCCCCTTTGCCGTCTGCCTACTCTTGCCAGCGACCAGCGTGTGTCGCAGACTGAGCGACGCCTAGCTGCGAATCACAGCAGCTGATCCTGGTGACCAACGTGGGCAGGTGCAGATTGCAGTACCCGCACCGCAGCATCCAGTTTGCATGCATGGTTCCGCTCGTGCTCACCCAATCCCTGCTGGTCACGGTCACGGTTCTCCCATGCTCCAGTCTTCACGCTCGCTGCTGGCCTGTGTCCAGTTTGGCAGCAAACGGCCTGGCGTGGGCATTCGGCCCGACCGTCAACCGACCGGCGCCCGCCTCAATGTTGAAGCCACGGCTCGAGCACTGCGCGATGCCCTTCACTAACCAGCTCGTTTAATAGTCAAGGGGTCCCTAAGGTCGCGACCTCGTTGACCATCTGCTCTGATGGGCAGGATCTACCGGCGCGCTCCGTGGCCAGTTTCGCCATCGCCATGCGCTCTTCTCATGCTCATCACGTTGCACCCAGAGCTCGGCACCGAGCCATTGTGGTTAGACCCCCACGGTCTTCTCTCCAAACATGGCAGTCGTCCGTTCGGCACTGCATAGATGATTGAACCCCCGCTGCGTCTGCAACACTCCCAGTCGAGCCACAGAAGAAGTGCAAGTGTCAGGAACCTATCACTGTTATGCGTCGTCAGCCACCGTCTATTTGCGGTGAGCAGTCGGCCGTTGAAATAAACTACCCTACTTCTTGATGAGGCTGACGGAACCATGTACGCGGATACCTTGGCCCGCCATTGCAGAGGCCATCAGTGACGCACATGCCTACTGACTTCCAGAGAAGCAACCGTCTTCATCCTGCGGGAAATCATGCTCATGTTTCCTGTACAAAGGCAAATAGTCGATCCAGATGCCGTCCCCGGTAGTCCCCGTGACCCGCACAGCCAGTCGAACTCTATGCATGTCATTTTCTGAGGACGTTGATTGATGCGAGCGCTTTTGGGCTCCATTGCGACCAGAAGACGTCTAGAATCAGATCAGCACCTTCAGGTGCCGTGATCGCCCTTGTAGAACAAATACCGGCATGCTGCGCTGCAAGACCGTTAGCTATCCCATGCTCAATAAGGACTCATTTCCGGATGCCCGTGCACGACTCGTGAGGACTTTACCGCTGCCTGCACACAACCCCCGAGTCCTCTGATTCAGCTTCAAGCCGTCAACGGCTCGCTTTGGATGCCCAAAAAATGGTTGGTGAGAACTACGGGCCGTGTTATGGGCCGGTCTTTGCGACGCGCCTTATCATGCAATGACTCAACGCTTGAAGCTGGCAAGCAACAAGTACACTTCCGTTCGCTTCCCTCCGTCTCCTAGACGGAGAACAACGTGGCAGAAATGAAGAATACGAGCTCAGTAATCTCGGCTGCGTCAGTTTCAGATTGACACTACTCATCAAGCTCGCAGAAGGCGGGTATACGAATTGGCGTAACTGCCCAACTCTCCCCCGTAGTTTCCACAGACTATGAAAGACGATTGAGTTCAGTGACTCGTGTGGGTTCACAATGGTCGGTACTGACGACGTTGCGACGTTGTTAGGCAACCCGGCCATGTCGGAACAATCGATCTAATAGCGCGAAGTCGACCTACCTTTACTAAAGAAAGAAATGCTGATGGCTATCTTGATCGACCTTGAACGATTTCGTCATGGTCAGTCTCTACATATGCCAGTTGTCCGTAGGCTGGTAGAGGACAGTCTCTACGAGCTCGCTTGACGAGACCTTCCTGGCCCCACGGAGCGGAAATCCATCACAGCACGTGGCGGTCTTGGCAGTCGAACTACCCGCACAACACTGCCGTCATTGCCCGACGACCTCAGCCTTCTTTTCAGGTACAACATGTCGTGAGGCCCACCACGACGGAGGAATTATTGCCAGTTATGCGGATTAGCCGATGTCATGCCACCATAAGTGACAAGCTCTACGGCCGACGCCACGATAACAGCCACCACGACTACCTCACATTCCAATATTTCAGAATCGACCGAGCTTTTACGGTCCCTCCATCCCAGATGATCTGGAGATCTTGACCTCACTTCGATCTTCTGGTACACATGACGCCATCGCATCGCAATGGAAGGATTTGGTCGTCTCCAAAGCTCACGCCTGCTAAGTCTACTCAGGCAACGCTTTTCATGAAGCTCAGCATGCGAGTAAACGGGGGAATACCCGTTCCAGTCATGGTGCTGCACCGCCTGGCAGCCAGCAGGAACTAAACGCTGTTAGTGATGGAGCGAGGATTCTACGCTAGAGGTTAGTCGAGCTCCAATGTCGACAATATGCGTAGATCCCTTTAGCGCGCAACTGCATGATCTTCGAGCGACCTGTCGATCACGTAGGGATTAGCGCGAAAGCTCTTCTGGCATTCGTCGTAAATCTTTCGGCTGTCTGGTCACCAGACTAGGATTATGCACGTTACTGCAGTCAATACTGTCAGGCTGCCCCACTGCGCCTGCGCACTCATGCAGGTGCACCTCATGGCTCAACAGTTTGCCTGACAGTGCAAACGCCAACGATAAGCACCAGCGTTCGAACCGATACCTTACTATTTTCGTACTGAGACAATGCAGTCCACGGCACGTTTACCTATGGCGTTTCATATTGCACAGCTGTGAACACGACACAGAACTCGCCCCAATGGTGGGTTCTTCGTCGGGTACGTCTCACGCACGACTCAAGACAACCCGCACATGCTTCGCTTCAGCGAACGCACCACATTCATGCTAAGGCATTCGTCGCCGCCAAGGGCAGTGTTGGTTCCCAATACGTGCGTGGTTGCGGCACATGCCGACTTCCGGTAATCGGTGGTGCAAATTACTGTGTACGCTCGACATCAACTGATTATCACATTCACCAGAAGCTATCCATCCTGGGGATTGATGTCTTCGCTACACTGACAGCTGCAAGAAACAGGCTCACAGCGTTGCCACCGCCGGACACACAGCACAAGGAAAGAACTTGCTTGTCGTCCTAGCGGAGACGCTGTGGAGCATCGCCATAAGGTTCTGCCCGCTGTATCAGCTCGCGGCTTGCCACGAGGACCGTCTGTGCCCGCGGCCCATCCCTCGCTCGCGGAACTCAGGGTCTGAGTCTGTCACGTTTTTGTCCGCACCTTCGGTCTACTATCATCTTTTTGTCGTACTATTTTCTCCACGTCAGTTGATGCCAGGGAAGCTCAGGGTCCCAGTTCCGGGAGAACACGGCCTCTAGTCCAAAATGACTTTGTTTGACGATCTAGCAAAACGACGACGTCGGATATAGGATCAACGTTGGAGTTGCGCAGATCTGCACACTGCACAGCACTATCGATGAGCTAGCTCACGGACATCAAACGTCCGGAGAGAAGAGCGTGCGCATCGCAAGGGCGCGTGATCGTTCATAGTTCCCTCATCCAGCAACAGTTCACACACTAGAGCAAAGTCACCCCACAGACGTACTCCACACGGGCACTTGCCTCCGGTATGCTCAGCTCAGCCCGATTTTGGCAGGGATATCGATCATACTTGCAAAATGGGTCGCATTTCCTTGTTTTGCTCCTTCCCTCAACCCTCGATCCTCCCTCACAGCTAGTGGCGCAACTTCACTTGGCGATCAACGTGGCTTTGCCGCAGACTAGGCCAATGTTCTCCATTCTGGTGTACGCAGTACTTTCATAGCTCGTCATGATCAGACCTCACCACAACGGGTACTGGAACGGATATTTCGGATGCACTCATGATTCGAGTGACCTCGGTCGCCCCTGCCACCATAGCCCGATGCCTTGCCCGGGCCTCGTATCGGCCAACCTAGATTGAACCAGAGTGGCGAGATGATCTAGAGCGCAAAATGCGAAACAGGCCTGTACGCGTGGCGGTGGTCCAGATGGTCGTCCAACAGGCTAAGGCTCCAGCTCGATGTTGAGAGCCTGACAGGGAGAACAAGACTCTTGTGAATCGAGGTTTTGCTGCTGGCTCTCCTATTGCAGTGCAACCTCTGACTCCTCTTCGGCCTTAAGCGGATGGCCTAAGATAGTGGCAGGTGTTAAACAAGTCTCACCACTGCGCTTTGCGTAGTCGTATAACATAGCAGCACGGTGAACAACACCCACCTTTGTTATTAAACGCGCAGCAAATTACGGCAGCTCTACTGCAACCACCTTGCGAGAAATTTCGCTGAATAGTGAGGGGGCATATAGAATTTCGTCGGTGTCGTGTAGCCTGAGAAAATGCATTTCCTCAAGCTACACGACACCAAGTCTCCATTCCGTAAGCAACCAATTTCACTCCCCTACCCTTACACAGGCTGTGTATAGGTGGAATACATGCCTTCTTGTGTTGCGTTCTCTCATGGTTTCGGTCCTCACTAACATGTGCTCCAGGGTGTCTTAGTCTTCTGCCGCTCTTCCAACCATCCACCGCACTCCCTAATCCCCAAGATTCCCACACAAACCCAGCATCCGCCGGTACACATGACCTCATCTCACATTTTCAATACTTCCTGACTCCAAACCCGCCGACATGCCCGACTATGCTCATCAACCCAGACCGGACACCTTACCGCCTCTCGAAACCTTCGCCAAGCGGTCCCCCACTCCCACCGGAATCATCCGTATACCGCCCGCATCTCCCAAACCAGCATCGAGTGCCTCTGAGCCTCGATGTAAGTCGGCTACCACGGCCGACGGCTTGCCACGTATGTTCAGAGGACGTGGTATACAAGGCTCTTGCGAGCCATGCTCTGCTGCTTACTTCGAGGCTACAAGGTCGCGCCGAGAGAGCGACATCCTTTCGAACCGGTGACAGGCTTTTTTTACCAAGTAGCTAAAGGTCACGCTTCATATGGCACGCACCGTAGAAGACAGACACAAAGGTCAAGGAGTAGAACCGGTGGTGCTGCGAGAGTGGATGCTGAGACAGTTGGTTTTTTTCTGTGCAGCCGAGCGTGTAAAATGCTTAGGAGTGGAGTGAAGGTGGCAATGGATTGCTTAGGTGGGAAACAGGTATGAGGGTGAGGGCCGGCGGCTAGATTTGTGGGATTTTCTAGGGATGTGTGAAGGGATTAGTCTCCGTTAGGTAGATAGATCGGCACGAGTAGGTTATTTCGACACGGTGGCGAGTGTTGGTGGAAGAAGAGGATTAGGTTCGAAGACCCCACGCTCTAGGGTGCTGAGGGACTCAGAAGAAGGAGACTGGGTCAGAGCATTGATGCCTGAGATTGTAGAACCGAATGTAAATAGGAGAGTCAACCAAGTCCCCGTACTGCATTTTTCGTCGCCTCGCAAAAGCACGCGAAGAATTCCAGATAAGATATGATAATGCAGTCCATAGATCCTATCAATGCCGTGTATCATACCTAAGATCAGAAGAGAGATACTCTTATTGTACATGTGGGCAGATGCAGATGCACTCTTCGATTCAAAAAGAAAAAAAGTGAATGAACACGCTGCAGGGTTGTTCTAGAAGCTAGCCTTTTGCACTTCCACACCCTCAATACATGATCTACCTATAGGTACAGCAATGAGACAGCGAGCCAATTGCATGGTAGGTAACCAGCACGCCATCAGTGAATGAACAAAAACCAGCCTCATTTACTCAAATCGTGCGTCCTACTTGCGACCTGATTTTGAGCAAATCAAGGAGAAATTGCTCTACTTTGCCGAGTCTCAAATTACACATTGAAAAGTACATTCGACCGGAACTATTGTTTGAGGTGAAACTCAGACACATAGTCGAGGCTGTGATGAGTTGGGAGAATTGTGCAGGTATCTGAATCGGCATGCACGTTAATCTGGCAGAAGAAGGGAAATAAGGAGGGGCAAGGCAAGTACATGGATACCACGCATGTTTTCGATACCAAGTACACATACACCGGTCATATCGAGACCGAGGCACCTGCATCAAGTCGTGGAAGTGGTATATTTCGCAAAACGCAATGGAGCCGCGTCGACGAGGTCCGTCAAGCTCACATCACGTAGATTGACTCAGTGAGCGTTTGCCAATTGATTGAGAACCTTATCATGGCCGGGATGAAAGGTGCTCTCCACACAAAGCTGGTACATGCGTCTCAGGAGAAGCGACGGAATTTAACAGCACGGTCAATCCAACCGAGCGCGACCGTCAACCTGACCGCGTCCGCGTGTTGCGCCCACGGAATCTCGTCTTTGCCTGAAAGTGGTATATCCATTGGCCATAACCCTTTGATCCCCCTACGCCTCCGTCAAACTGAATTTCACATCACCCCTCGGTGCCGCACCCCCCAAACACGTCGACGCAAAGCTGCCCCCCGGACACGTCAACTGCGCCGCCTTGACGCACCGCTCCCACCGCCCCTTGCTGATATTGATCGTAGCGCCCGCCTGCGTGGCATCCAGCGTGAACTTGGAGGTCCCGGAGATACCGGTCGTGGAGGTTGGCGCGCCGCCGCATTTTGTTATGGCGCCCGCGATGCCGCCGCAGATGGACAGGATGGCGACGTTTGTGGAGTGCGTGTCGAATTTGCTAAAAGGGGAAAATCAATCAGCATTCTTGGTTGGGAATGGGGAGGGGGGAGATTGCTCACATCGAGGGGTCGAGGCACGTTGTGCCTGTTACTTCGCTGCCTGAGACGATTTGCTGGGGGAGAGCGGCAGCGAAACTGGATGTCAGACCTGCGATGAGGAGGGTGGTGAAGTGCATGGTGCCTGTGGGATCGCGGTGTAGTGAATGTACTGGAAATAAATTGAATATGTATAGAGAAATGTAGTTAACCAGCTTTTCGATCAACGAATGTCGGAACGTAATGGTACAACAAAAAAGGCCGTAGACACCTCGCGCAACCTTAGGTCGCACTCGCTATATGAACGATCTCTGAGAATAGCTTCTCCGATGGCAGAAACACCGCGAACTGGCGATCAAACGCATTTTCCTTGATGCTTAGCCCGCGTCATTAGGTTTGGGCGATGCAGATCTGCGATTGAGCAAGTGTTTGGTGGTTCTGCCCGATGCGGTTGTGTCGCTCAGGGCTGAGACGGTGCGGGTCAGAAGGGGTTTGTCGCAGATCGGATATGGGTTAGTGCACGGCAAGAATACACGATGGGGAGGGTTGGAAAGGCACGCTTCATCGAGTCGAAGGGGTGTTCAATAATTAGTAGGATCGTGCGAATATTAATGTTGAACTGTGTAGTGTGTCGACTTATTGTAAGGTGTTTCGAGCGACAAAGTGGAAGGCTATTGCGATCTGGATAACGGCTGCTGTCGTGCATTGCGATGATATTTCGCAATACCTATCGCGCACAGAGACGGGTCTAAAGGTCCTCTTTGTACTGCTGTGCCAGGATAATGAAACTGCAAATTCGAGACGAACTATCCACACCAATACTCAATGTCACTCGTACTACCAGCCCACGGTATCCGTAGGCAATGGCCAAGACCAAGCCTTAGCAATCCTCTGCCCATTCTCCTCGATAAATTTGAACCCCATATTACGCGAAGCAGTGAACTTATGCACCTTCGTCTGGTCACGGCACATGTGCTTCTCTCCTCCCCAATAAGGCTCCTTCTCTTCTCCCTCAGCGTTCCAGGTCGGAACTGCGAGGGTGAAGTCGGGATTGCACATCAGCGCCTATAACGTTCCAAATGAGTATGCGTGGGTAAAGTATATAATGATATCGATCCGAGAATTGACTGACTTACATGGCGAATGACTTCAACGCAGTGTTTGTTGGCATGCTCGTTATCAGCCGCGGTAACGTTCTTTCCATCGCGATACAAGATGAGCGTGTGCTTGATGACGCCCTGAAGGATGGTCAGCACTTGCTCAAAGCGCGCAGCACTTTTCGTCAGCCTACCAGGCAGTGTATCTCGTGCAGATATGCGGGTAGATACGCCAAGTAGTCTTTCATCCAAGCGTCCTTCTCGTGCAGCGGTACCAACGGCCGTCCTCCGGGGATCGCATACGGAGATCCTTTCTCGAGAGATATCCAGTCATCTATATCGTGATGTTAGTGCAGGCTAATGTCATGACTCTGGGTAAGTGAGAGATGACATGCTTCCGTAGTAGTTCCACGCGTTCGATTTCATATCATCAGTGAGTCCTGAGTCGGGCTGCCAGAATGGGTTATCGTACGGGTCGGAGTCGACGAAGCGATTGTCTGGCTGGAATTCGACTTCCACCATGGGAACTGTTCCTCGATGATTAGCCTCTTGTTTTACGAATGTGATCAAGGGTTGGAGTCACAGAGATCAGCCAGGTTCTTGGGGCCATAGTGCTGCTGCAAAAGATACGGATTTCTCGCGAGATAGAATCCCACCAGCGCGGTCCACAGAGCCAGCACAACGAGACTGATCGTGACCTGCAGTGCAAGTCTCAAGCGTGCTGGCTGTGCAGAGAGGGGTACATGAGCTGAAATCCCGCAACGATTGCAGAGAGATGTTTCCGGGTGGTCGGTTTGGGCTGCGTGTAAAGGCTCGTACTTGGGATCGACTTCATATGTGCGCTGTGCTCGCATTGGCAGGAGTTTGTGGATGGACTCCATGGTTGGGATCATCTGAATCAATAATCAGAACTGGCCCGAGGATATGTAGTACAAGAACCGAGCAGTTCCAGACATGTCTATTCAGAGCCTTAATAAGTTAGCGCAGCCAGCAACACTATGATCGTCATCGGGGCTTCTGTCAGCGAGTTCATAAGTTCTTTGTCAATGCGGGGTTTGTTTGTTGAAGCTAACTTCGATTTGACTCGAAGGTAAGCTGTGTTAGGGGTGTTCAAGCTCCGGGTTAACTGGTGGTGCAAGACATTGGATCACGTGACTCCCCTTCCATCTTCGCTGGAGACGAGGATGTCCAAAGTCTTTCCCTTCTTGTGACCTTGAATCCTCCGGGGACGATGGGATATATATCATGACTAGCCGAAGAAGTCACGCCTATCATGAATTAGTGAAGAACCTTCGCTAACGCGCATCTCTTCGTGGCTGTCCACAACGCTCAGTGGTTCGTGTTGCAGACAAGCTCCACTACAACTGACGGTGAATATTTCCCTTCATTTCCAAGGTCTATTCCGCTTTCGGTTGCGAATCCTAGGGCATTGAGCTACTCTTGAGCGACGGGACTGCGTATGTCTATTTTATCCCATCTAAACATCTATAGTCTAGCTATCATAGCTTCAAAGTCAGTTTTTCCTAGCAGAGAGATCTTCATGTAGAGATAATGATGCATAGCTTACCCCTCTATATCAGATCAACGCCTGCACAAAACCTTGCCCAGCGCTCTCCCCACCACTCCTCAAGTGTCTTCTCGTAAACTCGATAATCTTTGCCACGTCCTCTGCTCCTTTGGGAATATCGTGTCCCCCAGCATGTACAATACGCTCACTCCTCTTACACACCCTTAGTAAAGCCTCGCTGCGTTCGCTGCGCACAAGCGGGTCCTGTTCCCCCAGCACGTGCAGCATGGGCACATCGATACCTGGCTCATACAAGCCATCATACTGCGAATACCGCGCGCGAAAGCCCGAGAAGATAACACTAGCCAGCGGAGTCGCAATACCCGTGCCGGTCGCCTCCAGATGCTTCCTCAGCGGATGTCCTGCGTGCTTACTCTGCAACAGCGCACATAGCATCCCCGCCAAACAAGCACCCTGACTGAATCCCCAAACCGCATGCACCGGCCCCCTCTCCTCAACGTACGCACCCAAATACTCAAGCGACTCCTCCAGCCCGATGAACCCCCCGCCCGTCTTAGACTTCCACTCGCCGTCCCGCGCAAACCACCACGCCCGGTGCCCCGAATCTGACGCCGACATGACGATGTCAGACCAGGCCTGGTTGGCGGGCTTGCTCATGTCCATTTGCTCGGCGATATCGACCCGGTGCGGGCCCTCCGGGAACAGAAAGTCGTAGTCTGGCAGCTGCGAGGTGAGGCGGCGGAGCTGGTGGGCGTGCACGGCGCCATTTGAGGTGAAGCCATGGAGGCAGAGTATGCGTAGCTTGGCCATTGGAGCAGTGCGCATGAGGGGAGTACAAAGCTTTGTGGGCGCGATGACATAGCGGATTTGTTGTATGCCTAGGACCGTATAGTAAGTAAGCGTGGGATGAGCCGAGGTCTGGGACGGAGCGCCAAGACCGTGCGTCGTGACGGTAGGGGCAAGAGGAGCATTTGTAGCACCGATAATAGATTAAGTATTCTGAAAACACAGTTTATTTCCTATCGTTACACGAGACTATCGACAATGTCAGCGAGTAGAACTGCTATTCAAAGGTGGTGGACATGCACACGACACCTGTATCATCCAAAAAGGAAGAAGAAATGTCAAGAAAGATAACATCTCTTCACATAATCTCGCACCCTACTCTGCGTTCAATTTGCCGCATCTCTTGCTCTTCTATCACGCTAGCACTTACAAACGTGTTCATGTCGGACCTCAACATCATCCCACGTCGTCTTCCTCTCACACATGCGAATTGCTGCAAAATCGAGCCCAGAGAGCTTTGCATGTTGAACACACAGGCAATGATTCCCCATAAGATATTTATTAGCCTTAAATCAAGGCGTTTGTACCGCGTGCGCGTCTCCCACACGCGTCGTCTCCACTGCAGAAATTGCGTTCTGCTACCACGAACACGGCCGGCCTTACCTATTACTGCAGCCAACCTCAAAGGGGAGGATGGTAGTCTCGCAACACTGACATTGCGACCGACACTCTGAAATGGACGGAACGCCACTGATTGTGGGTGGCCTTGCTTGTTGTCTGCCTTGTCGCTGTGGTTGCATGAAAGGTGGGCAATCAAGGTGAAACAGTATAGTATGCGTTATCAGGAATAGATTGAATGATGGACTCGAGAATACTCGCAGGCTGCACACTGTTTGATGAGCCGTATTAGTGACCCGATACCGCACTATCGAAGTCAAGTCGAGCTGACGTCAGTACTTTGAAGTTGAAGTGGAAATGCGGTATCCCAGAGAGAAGCTATACGGTGATCAGTACCCGCAAATAAACGGTACCGTCTCCCCAGGAAAGATGAGGCAGGTGATGGTGACCGCAAGACACCTTGTGTATACCGCAGTCTGCTTGCCACATATCTTTCTATCAGAAGCAGCGCATTGAAGAACCATGTGAACGTTCTAAAATCGGTAGCCTGCCCTGTGTAAGCCTGGGAGTGTAAACTTGAATGAAGCCGAGCGCATTCAACCAAGGTGAATACTATCAAGAGCGGATAACAGTGGCCTGCGTCGCTCAAACTTCCCTCTTAGTCACAGTATTTCGAAGATACGGCTAGTAAGACATTTATGATGGACGCGAGTTCCGACCCCAACATCCTTCTCAGCCCACACTTTACCACGCCGACTCGGCGCGGCCCGGCCCAATAGCCCGCCACCACGTTGGTTTGCAGCCACCAGTCGCGGTATTTTACATCCACCTCGTGATGGCCCGCATTCTTCGTTAATGCTGGCTATGCAGTGTGATGGGAAGCCTCATGCGCGCCTTCGAGCTTTTCGATGTAAATATCAACCTGCAATGTGGATAGGTCCGCCGGGGATCATAAGCCTAGGCAAGCAAATCAAGCAAGGAAAAAAGCCTGAGATGCACGGAGTGATGCAGGGTTCTGCTATTGCTTCCAAATATGTCTGAGGCTTTGCTCGTGGAATGTGTTAATGCGGGAAGTGAGACTGTTGAGTACAAGGCTCGGTGCTTTTTAGGTTGATGATTGGTGAGGCTGAGTAGCTGAGGGAAGGACGATACTGCCGATGGATGCAGGAGGCGTAGCGCGAGGTCACGTTTCATTGATAGGGTTCTTCAACGTCAGTCCTGGGTATGACAAAGAAGAAACACCGAATCGAAGCAAGTCGTGCCGAAATTATTTCGAAATTGCCGAGGGAGAGTAGACGATGTCGATTTGTTCTTGCTCCTTATATCGAATCGATAGTGGTGAGCGTAATGTGGTTTGAGGATAAAATTTTCGTCGTACAAGGTGTGCTTCACCATCAGTTGAAGGATCGTATAAGTACTAATGCACAGCTGCACGCCTAGGGTCGTACCAGTAAAGTGTAGGCGGAAGGCGCTCGCCTCGATTGGGAAAACAATGCTGGAACTATTGGCATACGCATTAGAGAGACTCGTGAAAAAAAAAAAAAAACTCCTCAATCGCAGCGACAGAGACGCAATAATGTCCCTTTGTGGAAATTGAGCTTGGGAGCACCAATCCGCCGATCTCCGCGAGGCCTGGCTAAGATTGAGTAAGATAGGGTCCTGCGATGTAGTGACCCGTCTGACGATTCTGTGGATAGGCGTAACCATGTCCCGGCCGATGTCGGTAGTCGAATGCGGGTGGCTGAGGCGTGTTGCATCCGTTCCTCGTCTCTCTCTATCCGCATGTGGAGGCTTCATGGTGACAGGATACGTAGGCCCGATATTAGATGACGGAGCGTGCTGAATGGTCAGTAGGAACTTCTTGAGGATCCAATGGTTGTCGGAGATGTTCTGCGATTTTCACGGACGTCTCGATGGACAAGTCCTGTGGTACATGATGCAGTGTTCATCATGCATGCTTGGCCAGCCTCATGCGCCTGAGAGTTTTGGTGTAACCGGCGAGCTGTGATAGGTAAGAACAGGGCTGAGCAATGTTGATTTGGCGATTGGCTAGGGCGAGTTGTTGGAGTGCATGCTGGGGAGTAATGCAGGACCATGCCATTCGATGGCGTGCAGTATGCGCTGGGCCAATTCGCCTGGTGTCTCTCATCACGATGCAAATCGGAGGATTGTCAACGCTGGCAACAGCGATCTTCCAATAGTTTGCTGGAGTTGGCATCGGTGACAACGCGGCTAATCTGCGTTTACCCCTGGCAGATTGCTTGTTCGGCTCCCGTTCACTCGAGGTTCGCCCGACTGTGCTGCACCACAGCTACACGCAATTCGTTAGCGCTGGCGGCCAGGCCCCAATGGCGCAAGCGTCCTGCGGGCTGACGTACGGCGTGTTGAGTGATGGCGCTTGGCCGTTGCGGCCACCGCAATATGGTCTCAGCGAGCGCGACAGCTGGAGCGGTGGAGCCCTCGCCGGAGCTCACGTGCGGCAGCTCGCTTTCACGTGCTGTGCGACGCCATGGCGAGACGAGACGACTGTACGAGAGCGCGCTTGGTGAGGTCGGGGAGTCGGGGAACGGTGTCATGGCGCTGGGACCCTGGGTCGGCTGCTGCACGTTTGGCTCGATCAGTCGACGAGCTGCAGCATCTCCCTCATGGTGCGTAACGCTGGGCCGCCGTGGTTCACTGAGCGGACGGGCCTCTCGGCAATGGCGGCGCCGTTGGACAATGGCTTGTCGCGTACACACGAGGTTGAGAAATTGTGGTGGAGCACGACGAGCAGCCTGGCGGCAGAAGCTAGAGTTGCGGCTCCCAGGGAGTGCCTGGCGGCCGGGCTCCCAGGCCGTTTCGGAGAGCTATGGAGGAGGGGTGCAGCGCAGCCAGCTGACCTGCGGTGGGCCAGTGCAGCGCGCGCGGGACGAGGCGCGTACGTAGCCAGAGCCATGACGAGACGCCCAAATCATCACCAGGTGAAGGCGACGCGGGCGGCGGCCTGGGGTGGTGCAGCAACGCGCCCTGCGGTGCTGCGCATGGCCGGGCAGCAGCCGGCGCGACGACACGGGCAAGGCCAGGGACGAGGCTCGTGGTGCGCGGTGCGGTGATGCTCCTTGCTCGGCGGGTCTGCAGACGCTGGCGGCGGCGAGGCCGCGGGCCTGGCGCTCAGTGTTTGTTGTGCAAGGCCCGCGGGTGCACCGCTGCAGCTTAAGCAGCAGCGACAGCAGCGACAGCAGGCACGGACGCGCTGCGGCGACGAGCCCTGGGGCATGGGCGAGGCGGTTTGCAGCCACGCGCGCTGCGTAGTGGGTCGCTCTGAAAACGAAAGTCATCATGTGCCCATGTGCCAGCCCTGGAGGCCCGTAGGCGGCGGCTTGGAGCTCTTCAAAGAACTGTCGTGAGCCCGCGCTGCAATCTCCTCCCGACGAAGCTGCCCACCGCCCCAACAGCACCGCGCAGCGCCCCATTGCCCATTGCCTGCGCCGCCCGTCCAGCCGCTGCTCCAGTCTCGCCCGCCCGCCTCTGCACCAGACTGCGTCGCCGTCGCTGGGACCATTTGCATCGTCAGCGTACCACTCAGACGGCAGGTCACGAGGGTGCCGTCGCCCGCTCCAGTCGTAGTGCGAGCAAGCGACTGCGACCCCTCTCGCCGACGGCCCACCCTCTCGTCACTACTACTCACCTCCATCCTGCCTACACGCTCCTGCAAATCCCTTCACTCGCGCTGCAGTTCAATTCCTACCTGCCCCCGCTTCACTGCCGTGCTCCTCACGCCGCCACGACTGTGTTGTTCGCGAGCGCCTAAGCCACACGCCCGCCAGTCAACTACTGCACCCAATTTCCTGCCCGCCACACGACAAGACCACCCCAGCTCCACCCTCGCCCTGCCCACAACGGCTTCTCTTCGCACACCCCGCCGCCGCGCCCACCACAACGACCCCGACAGCCGCAGCGAACCCTCCGCTCCATAGCACTCGACCCGCGCGCTTGGCGGAACCGACCCCTCTTTTGCTGCTAGACGTACAATGAGCCAGAACCGGCCATCGGCCTTTTCGTCACTGAGAATGGGAGGTGCGTACCTGCCATCGCCAACCCGCGCGCGTTCCGTGTCACCAATGCTAACCCCCGCCAGAAATCATCCGCGAGAAGGTGCAGGACGGCGTGACGGGCGACTACAAAGACCTCGCATACACGCAGTGCAAAATCGTCGGCAATGGCTCCTTCGGTGTCGTTTTCCAAACCAAGCTGTCTCCCAGCGGAGAGGATGCTGCCATCAAGCGTGTGCTGCAGGACAAGCGCTTCAAGGTGGGTCGCCCATGTGACGTATCCGCTTCCGCCAGCAACCCAGGGCTGACTCGTGCCAGAATCGTGAACTTCAGATCATGCGCATCGTGCGCCACCCCAACATAGTCGAGCTCAAGGCCTTCTTCTACAACAATGGCGACCGCGTACGTGATGCTCACCCCGGCCGTCCCCGTGTCGTTGCTCTGCTGACCGCGATAGCCACAGAAGGACGAGGTCTACCTCAACCTTGTGCTCGAGTATGTGCCAGAGACCGTGTACCGCGCATCACGCTACTTCAACAAGATGAAGACGGTTATGCCGATTCTCGAGACCAAGCTGTACACGTACCAGCTGTTCCGCTCGCTTGCCTACATCCACTCGCAGGGCATTTGCCACAGGGATATCAAGCCGCAGAATCTGTTGCTGGATCCCTCAACAGGCGTGTTGAAGCTCTGCGATTTCGGCAGTGCCAAAATTCTCGTGGAGAATGAGCCCAACGTGTCGTACATCTGCTCGAGGTACTACCGTGCACCCGAGCTCATCTTCGGAGCCACCAATTACACCACCAAGATCGGTACGTCCTCCACGTCACTCGCAGGTGACATGACTGACAGCGGCTATAGATGTGTGGTCAACCGGTTGCGTGATGGCTGAGCTCATGCTTGGGCAACCGCTGTTCCCCGGCGAATCGGGCATTGACCAATTGGTTGAAATCATCAAAGTTCTTGGCACACCCACGCGCGACCAGATCCGCACCATGAACCCGAACTACATGGAGCACAAGTTTCCCCAGATTAAGCCTCATCCATTCAACAAGGTAGGAGCGGACTCTCGTGCGATTTGCTGTTGAGCTGAGGCTGACCCGTGCAGGTGTTCCGGAAAGCTGACCCCAGTGCAATCGACCTCATCTCCAAATTGCTCGAGTATACGCCCACCCAGCGCCTGTCAGCAGTCGATGCAATGGTGCAGCCCTTCTTCGATGAGCTGAGGGACCCGCAGACTCGGCTCCCAGATTCTCGTCACCCCAACGGCGCCACAAGGGATCTGCCTGAGCTGTTCAACTTTACTCTTCACGGTGAGTGTTACCTCGCGCTACGTTTCATGTTCCATTCCTAACGTTCCCAGAACTGTCCATTGCACCCCACCTGAACCAGCAGCTTGTACCCGCGCACATCAAGCCCCGTCTCCAACAGCAAGGCCTGGATTTCGAATCGCCGAACTTCAAGCCTTTGACGAAGGACCAGATGATGGCGCGGCTGGATTAAACCAGTCTCGCCTGCATGCTTTACGACATCATGTTTATTCTGCGGCGTGGCCTCCAGTGTGCTCCGCTCACGAGGACGCCGACGTCCACCTAGGAAGATGTAAACAAACAGAAGTCTCATTTCGGCGTCGGTGTCTTGAGTGGGTACGCCGACTGTACGCCCTTTCCCTGCAATATCTGAGCTCGTCTGAAAATGTTACGAACGCTATTCACATGACTGCGAATGGCACGATTTGCTTTTCTTCTGCAACATGGTCCTTCCCGTCCTGTCAATGCAACTCGCGGGCAGGTTCCCTAGATGCGCAATATCTTTCAGCCTTTATGTTATTTTTCGACACGACGGTCAACGAGCGGACGAAATGCAAGTGCTTTTTGCGGGAAGGGGACGGACACAAAAGTCAGGGACTGGCACGAACATCTTAGGATGGGAATCGGGAACGCTTTGGTTTCTTAGGCTTCGCCCATCAGGTGCGACAGTCTTCCTCCCTTATTTTCTGCATGCGGGTGCTCCTTCTCTTCATTTTTGGTTCTTTCTGCGCATGAGGGTGTGGTCACGGGGATCGGTTCAAACAGGAGGCTTACTTCGTGTATGGTCTGAAATGTTCTGGAGGCGGTGGTGTGGTGTGCGGGTACCTCAGTGTGGACCGCAAGCAGAACGATGGGCGGAGACCTGGCCAGATGCGCGCGGGGATGTCTAAGGCATGGCATGGTGCGGACAGTGGTGTGGGCAGTACCGATCTGGTCACGTCCTATCGTGTCAAAGCAAGACATAGAGTTGATGTGATTCGAGCTTCCGCAAGCTCCGGCGCTATTGCTGGGTCAACAATATGCTATTTCTTCGGCGACCTGGAAGTAGATTCCTTTATTCTCTTTTTCTTCTTCCATCATGCGCTTTTGACGTTGCGGTTTGGTGAAGAGACGGGTGCTATTTGAGCGATACGATACGCTCTTGTACGTTTGAGTTCGAGGATGGCTTCGCGATTGATGAGTGATGACGATTGATTGCGATGGATAATGCATGCATAGCTACGGTTGCGCTGTCAATGGGTCATAGGCCCTCATCCTGTTCGTGCCGCACTCAACCCTGTGCTTGAAAACCGAAGAGTACGACATGCGCACCCGTCGAATGCCATGGCACTGACATCCAGCACCATGTTGATAACAAAGCCGATGCTTCATACTCAGACAGTTTGTCGCTTTGTGTTTGGTACGATCGAGGTGGTGGGTCTTTGAGCGTAAGAAACATCATGATGCGGCGCCATATTGGTGACATGGTCCTCCAGCAGCTTCTTGATTTACTTAGCAGTTGCTATGAGGGTCTACATTCTACCGCAGTATCAGTGCTGTTTTGCGGGTTCTGCGATTACCTAAGGACTTGGTCAGATACTCAGACGGGTCTGCGGGGACTGTCCCGTATCATTTACCTAGGTGAATTCAGCTTGTGGACATGGAGGAGTCTCTCACTGCTGCTGGACTCGCTGCCTCTCACTGTTCGTAACGAGGGCTGCGGTATCTATAAGATGCATTTAGCCTCCTGTACTTCTTTGCTCTCGTCATCGTCTCTCAAACTTGCCATCTACCTGGCGACACTACGGTGGTTTGAATCGCTCGTCTAGTGTTTCGTCACTGAGGCCAGCTATCTACGTACGGTAGCGGACGAGGATTGTGAGGAGCGGTTTGCGGAAGAAGAAAGTACTTCACTCAGCGCAGCTCCCCATCACACTTTTATTGAACCGTTCACGTCCAACTCAACCAACGTCATGGACATCGATATTCCCATGCATGATGGCTTCGACCATGGAGCAAGTGAGCCTAATGATGGCAGTTCTGCGAACCATATGAACAACAACATCCTGGACAGCGAAAGCAGCTTCAGTTTCACAGTGATTGTGCCAACAATCCCAGATGCACTAGCAAACATCCATCCTGATAGGATGGTGTTGATGAAGGGAGCTCCTGCATCACAGGATGCACGTGCCCGCCAAGACACCAGAAGCCATTCCCGCACTAACTCGTTCGAGCACTCGCGCCAGGAAGCTTCGCAACGCGACTTCGAAGCCAGCGACGTTGCGGAACGGTCATCTCCTCGACCCCGTCGTCGACGTTATTGCTCTCGCTCTTACGAACCATCACTGTATCCTGACTACTACACGCCGTACCATTCCCGCCGCGACCGACCGCGCGATCAACCCCACGACTCACGCGTCGCCGAGCTATTCGAGGGCATCACTGTTGAGGAGAGGAACTTGTCTGCGCTTGTGTCGTCAATGGCCGACATGGACGTTGGAAGTGGAGATCGCTATCGTGGAAGCGGGTACCGCGGAGGAGGGAACAAGCGTCGCCGCGATGGTAAGCTGCAAGCTGGCTGACTGTCGCCATGAGCATAGCTAAGGTGATCTTGCAGACGAGGACGACTATCATTATTCTCCAGGAGGCCGTGGCGACCGCCGCGGGCCCCAGCGGCGACGTTACGATGATGCCCCACCGCGCCGCCGATACGAGGAGCCTGCGCATGCGAAACTGCGCCGAACGATTTTGAACATCGCGAGCTCGACCAAGCTGCCGCAGGATGAAGCCATTGAGATCGCAGAATACCTGCGGGACCACTTTGACGAGGAAGATGCCCGCGGCGAATTCTATGACACGCTTCTGCAGCTGTACGTCTGCGCAACACTTCCGCGTTAGGCAGCGCTGACCGAATTTAGCATCGTGGAGCAGCCCTTCAAGATTCCCTTCGTTGCCGCCGTCATTTTCTATGGCAATCAGGCCAAGATCGAGATTGCCTCGGAAGCCATAAAGCTCGTTGGCGATCGGTTACAGGAGACTTTCAATGCCGGACAGTGGAAAGAGTTCAAGCTGTTCCTTCGTTTCTTCGCATGTCTGCAGCCTCTCTTCGAAGAGGACGGCATCTTTGCGCTCCTTGGCCAGTTGTTCGACACGGTCGTGGATCTTCAGAGTGCAAACGAGAACGACGTAGGTTAGCCACCCGCGTTCTGCAACTCTTGCTAATTGGGACAGGTCGTTGGTATTGAGCTTGTGAAGATCATTCTTCTCACAATACCGTATGCTCTGGTTTCGGGGGGCAGTCGCTACCATGAAAAGGCTGGAGAATTGCTGTCAAACACCGGGATTGTGGCCGGAAACATGGTCCCTATGGAGTCTCTAATTCACACATACGACAATGAAAACGAGGATAAAGTCATTGGGTACCACAGCATCATCGGCATTCTTCAGCAACAGTTGACCAAGGAGTCGGAAAACGGATGGGAAATCGCGTGCATCCCCAAGTTTGATGCCGAGGCGCTCCAGAAGAAGCAGTCCGAGGACACTCTGCCTACCGCCCCGCCGACACACGCTTTCCCAACATTCATCATCCCCTCGCCGGTCAACCCTGGTCCTAAACCTCTCTTCCCTGAGGCGTACTTTTCCCTCTTCGCAAACCACGAGAACGGCACCGTGCCCAAGACTGAGGACATTGCTGCGTCTTTGATTCGCGATGCCATCGTCGACACCATCGATCAACTCGACTTCAACCGAGAAGCAGCGGCGAAGTTCCTCATCGAGCTCGACTCATACTGGTCGTTGGACACCTTTGCCAAGCGTGGTACTCCCTTCGATAAGTTCCGGGAGGTAGTTGGTGACAAGGTCATGTACAAGTCCGAGGACATGATTATCGACGCCATCTTCTCGCAGCTATTCAAGCTCCCGACGGCTGACCACAAGCTCGTCTACTACCATTCCCTGATCACCTCTTGCTGCAAGTTAGCACCCCAAGCGATTGCTCCATCACTTGGCCGCGCTATCAGAACCGTCTACCAGAGCCTGCATGTACTGGATCTGGAATTAACATACCGATTCCTGGACTGGTTTACACATCACTTGAGCAACTTTGAGTTCCGCTGGCGATGGGCCGAATGGATCGGGGATCTTGAGCTATCAAACTTGCAGCCCAAGAAAGCCTTCATCATTGCTGCCTTGGATAAAGAGATCCGTCTTTCGTTTGCCAAGCGCATTCGCTCGACTTTGCCCCAGGAGATGAACGAGCTCATTCCGGCACGCCTAGATGAAGACAACAGTCCGGAGTTCAAATATGACAATCCAGGTATGTATTTACATTCTGTTTGTTCACAACCATTCTAATAATCGTAGACGTTCCGTACAGCGCCCAAGCTAAGGAGCTGATCCAGCAACTGAAGAAGAAGGCCCCTGCTGAGGAGGTCCAGAAAACGATTGACCAAATTCACGACCTTGCAACCGAGCAAGGTGTTGCTGATGTTCTCATTCCTTCGACGGACGCATTCGTAACTGCGATCTGCAGACTGGGTGCCAAGTCTCTGGCTCACGTTCTCTCTTGCATCGAGCGCGGCAAGGACCGCCTCATCGAAGTCGCTCAAACTTCCGAGGCCGCTCGCCGTCAAATAGTGGCCAGCGTCTTCGGGTATTGGAAGGACCAGCCTGGCGTTGCTGTGCGCATCATTGACATCCTCCTCAACTACACCATCCTTGCTCCGATGACTGTCATTCAGTGGGTGCTAGGTGAGAACCTTGGTGCTGGAGAAGGCCTCGCAGAGAGCTGGGTGTATGAGATAGTGTCCATCACCATCGCCAAGGTCTCCAGCCGCAACCGCCAGATCGTCAATTCTAGGGTAGTTAAGGGTCTTCCTCAGGATATGATCGATATGGTCGAAGCTACCTTGAGCAAGGACCGCGACGCTGCGCGGGAGCTGTTCAAGTACCTGGAGGATGTTCTGCGTGCTTTCGCACAGGGCTCCACGGATCGCTTGATGGAGAAGGAAATGAACGGGGAGATATCGAAGGAGGATAGTGAGCTTATCAAGGCGTGGGGTAAGCGTTGGCACACCGTGTTCGTGCGCAAATCTGCGGTCGAGGAGTCGGTTGTTGGAGAGCAGGCTGTTGAGGCCCGCATCAAGCTTCTTGCTGCTGAGCCTGACCCGGAGCCGGAAGCTATGGAAACTGAGGTTGCCAACGGTGATGCGACGGAAGATGTTGCGACAAACGGCGATTGATTTGAGGTTGTCTCGCTATCTTCGTAAAGGAGCGAGATTATGCGTCATGCCCGTCCACCCCGACGAGCTTGTCGCATTGAAAATGTGTCTAAGCGAGGACGCTCAGGGGCAAAACCGCGAGATGCGAAGGCCGAGGCTACTGAATTGTATTCACGGAGGCTGAAAGCATCCATTGGTGAATGGCGTCTTTCTTTAAAAACTGCTATTATCAGGCAAATCGCTGTCTGTACAGCCGTGCATTCCATACCTCAAGACATTAATTGTATCTTTATTGTACATCACCACGTCTCCACCTTAACCCTCAATAAGCCCTCCGCATTCTTCCATGCAATCCTCTCCAGTCCCTCCTCATCCACCAACCCCTCCTCCAGCAACTTGTTCAAAAACGCAACGCCCGCCTCGTTCTTCCCAAACGGATAGTCCACGCTGAACATAACTCTATCCGGCCTACACTGCCGCAGCACACACGCCATGTTCCCCGTGTCGAAAAACCCACTCGTCGTAACCCACACATTCTCATTCCACACAGCCCGAAACGTGCGGCTGTGGTCTCCCCCGATGTGCGGCCACTGCCGCTCAATCACATTTGCGGTCCGCTCCATCTGGAACGGAATCATTTCGCCGCAGTGGCCGAGCACGATTTTCAGGGCGGGCAGCCGGTCGAAGATGCCGCAGGCGAACAGGCGCAGGAAGGAGACGGCGGCGTCGTTGTGCCAGCCCCATGCGTACTCGCTCAGTGAGGTCGCGATGTCGGCGGAGTAGTTTCCCGCGTAGAGGAGTTGCTTGACGGCTTCGTTGGGGCAGGGGTGGATGTAGATTGGCACGTCCAAATCTGCGGCGGCCGCGAACACGGGGAAGAAGGTGGAGTCGTCGTAGAATCGCCCGCCGCAGTTGGAGTCGATCAGTGCGCCGACAAAACCTAATTCTCTCACGCATCTACGCAGCTCCTTCGCGGCGTCTTCGGGGTACCTCATCGGTAGTGTGGCAAACGCGGCAAAGCGGCCTGCGGGATTCGCGGCGATTTTCGCGGCGACGTCGTCGTTTACGGCAGCGGCGGTGCGGACGTCCAAGGGCAACGGGCTCGGCACGTGCGAGACTATTTGCAGGGAGATGCCGTTGTCGTTCATGGAGGAGAGGCGTTGGGCGCCGAATTCGAAGAGGGAGGGGGTTGCAAAGCCTGTGAGGCCGGATTCGGCGTGGGGATCGGGGTGGTTCTGGGCGGCGTAGAAGGAGGGAACGTGGGGGGAGAGGAAGGCTTCCTCTAGGGTTATGATGGGGTGGCTGAGGGGTGCCATGGCGTGTGGTTGCTTCGCGGGAAGTGTGTGTTGGGCTTGACGGAAGACAGATTGAGGGAGCGGTGGAGGTGAGATAATTGCGTCGTCTTGCTTGTCCAAGTAGAGGAACTTAGTCCAGATTGAAGTCCATTACATGGAATATTGATTAGAGCGAAGACAAGACCCTTTTATACCTTGAACTATCCGGTAGTACATCCTATGGTGGCTTAGCAAGTCTTTGTTGGATATGATACGCCAATTGTCGAGCCGATGCTTACTGCCTAAGTCCTGGTGTTAAGTCGGAGATATACCAAGGCTATCGCCGATGGTGGAGAATCTCAAGCCATTCCGTACGGATTGGTGTATCCCAGTCGCCGTGCTTGTATGAGTGGGGTCTGCTATCCGGATGGAAGATGTCGGGTGGGAGCTCTGAGATGCTATCTGGGATCCGTTAGGAATTCACGGTCAGATATTCCGGTATAGCATAGGTAGTCATATAAAATGGCAACGTAATTGACAGAGAATAGGCATTCAAGATTGAAACATCGAACCAAAAATGAGCAGAGTGACGGACGGGTTGTGTACTATCCTTTGTGAAGGCGGCTATTCTTAGTTCGCGATGGTTATTGCTTCCGGAGGAACGCGCGGATAGCACCCACGTCGCTGCCTCACGAATCCAGATGCAGGCGTTCACACTCGCGCCCCGAAGAATGCTCCTTGTCTTCTTTTCCCCAGTTACCAGAGAGTCGTGAACAACTACCACAACGCCGCTCGCTCCATCCGCACAATATGAGTGGCCACCAAGGGACGAGCCCCTCACGGAAGATACAAAGGGCCACAAACGAACAAGACTCTAACCCATGATCTTGGTGGGGCAACTCAGCTTTCCGACCTTACACCGGATTTGCTCGGTCTATGCATGCATTGTCTGGTCAACGACATTGGTAGTCCGGCCGCGGTCCAGTATCGCCTCGTCGGCAGTCTGTATCCAAGTCTAAACATTGCGAGGACTGTAACGCTAACTTGTTGCAGAGAACTTCGCCGTTGCAATCAAGAAAGATTTATTACAAGATCAGTCAGTCATCGATACGTTTGGAGGATTGAACGAAGTTCAGAAAGTACGCCTCCTTATTCGCCATAGAGGCGCAATGCATGCTAATAGGACCGGTACTGCCGCGAATGTCGTTACCAGGCTGGCGAAACAAATGACGGACGAGCTCGCAACTGCGGGGTACATCAGTCCGGAAGATATAGGGACGAAAGCAATTGCTTACGTTTGTGAAGCCCAAATTGCTGGAGTCAAGTTTCTGGTCGAGCACGGGAGAGAAGTAGGCCTGGATTTGGGAGGTCTCAACGCGCTGCAGGTGGCTATGCGGAATACTAGGCATACAGAATTCTACGAGGATGTAGCTTCATACCTTCGCGAGGCTACTGCGTCGGCAAACCGAATGCAACGTCCTGGAGGTAGCGGCCAATTTCACATAGACGATGCTGGCCTTCTCATGGATCTGCTTCACGAACTCCCAGCAGGCGATGCTTCTCTGCTGCTAGGGCGTATTCGTAAAGCTGACTACATCGCTGGAGTGACGGGGGATTACCGAGAGTATCATGTCGCACCACAGAGGACAGCACGCAAAGGATGAGACATGAATTGGGACTATGATCCGAGCGGTACTCCAACCGATATGATTGAACTGGGCACCACGAAAAAAGTAAAACGGCAATGTCGATGCGATTTGATCATGTTTGGCGGCTGAAGATGACTCCTGAGGAGGGTTGCAATGCTTGAAAGAACATTGAATATGCATTATCTAGACTTTGGATACGACATATCAGGGTATAAGATATGAGTATTTTGTGTGTTGATAGTAAAAACGTCTGGCGAATTACTCACGAACTGTCCATGCATTTCCGTGCATGGTGCATGGCGTCAGGCATCGGTGACTAGCGAGGCAAACCATGAAGCCGTGAGGCCAAGCCAGACAATTATTTCCAGGTGGCGGCAACGCGGCCCACGATAAGAATCAGGCTGGCGAGGCTGCGATGATGGTGACAGCTGCAAGGTGATGTAGGTCGAGATGGGGGCGGGGCTTGGTTCGCTTGGGCCGGGTGCCGTCATGCGAAGATCGTCGAGAACCCTTGCTAGAGCCAAGAAAACGTGCACCCGCACGGCATCGCGGCAATGCAACCCTCTGCTCTGTACCCCCTCAGTAAACGCCGCGAGCATGTCTATCCCACCAGTGTGCATACCTAATCCCATATGAAGTTTTCCCGGCCCCTTCGCCTCCGCAAATAGCCTTGATCCGAGGCAACAATACCGCCATCCGAGCAGTTCCTCGGATTCGGAGACGGCGGACAGGGAACGCGCAACCCTGCATTGTCCCCTCGCAGCCATGATGCTCCCTCCGACGAGCGTCGCCGCGGGTTCGGCGACAGCGACGAGCGATGCGCCCACTCCGACATCGACGAGCATCATCCCGCCGTACGGGAGCGCACAGTGGAATTCTCTTATTGGCATCATCACGGCCATCGTCGGCAATGTCCTCATATCCTTCGCGTTGAACACGCAGAGATATGCGCATATACGGCTGGAGCGCGAGTGGCAGCAAAAGGAGAGGCAGCGGAAGAGGCGGAGTGCTAGCTATCGCAGCTTGAGCGGGGCGAAGCAGTATAGGGACGAGCCCCAGGGCGACGATGCAGCGAACGAGGAGGATCCGCTGCTGCCTGCGTCGCCGAGGAACAGCACTGGAGGCTCGGGGTCGCTGTCGCCGGTCGAGGAGGAGGGCGTTCTGGCGGAGCCGGCATACAAGCAGAAGAGCTATCTCAAGTCGCCGTACTGGTGGGCAGGCATCATCATGATGACCTGCGGCGAAGCGGGCAACTTCCTGGCGTACGGTTTCGCGCCCGCATCCATCGTCTCGCCGCTCGGTGTGGTCGCGCTGATCTCCAACTGCATCATCGCGCCCTTCATGCTGAAGGAGCCCTTCCGGGCGCGAGATGCTCTCGGAGTGCTGGTCGCTGTCGGAGGAGCCGTCACGGTGGTTCTGAGCGCGAGCGATAACAACCCCAAGCTGGGCCCGGATGAGATCTGGAGCTTGATCAGTACTTGGGAATTCGAGACGTACTTTGGGATAACCGTCGGTATCATCATCGCTTTGGTGTTTGCGAGCAACCGCTATGGAGACAAGAACATCTTGATTGACTTGGGGCTGGTCGGCCTATTTGGTGAGTCTTGCCATGCGGGAGGCGCCTTGTGTCTCAATGTTAATGTGCGACAGGTGGCTACACGGCGCTCTCCACCAAAGGCGTGGCGTCCATGCTCTCGTACACGCTCTGGCGCGCCATTACCTTTCCCGTCACGTACCTTCTTGTTGCTATTTTGGTCGGCACTGCGATCATGCAGATCAAGTACATCAACAGGGCTCTCCAGCGCTTCGATGCGACCCAGGTCATCCCTGTGCAGTTCGTCCTCTTCACTTTGTCCGTCATCTTGGGTTCGGCCATCTTGTATAGGGACTTCGAGCGCACATCAGCAGACGATGCGGGCAAATTCGTGGGCGGATGCGCGTTGACTTTTGCGGGTGTATGGTTGATTACGAACGGAAGGCCCAAACGATCCGATGAGGACGAGGATAGGGATCCCGAGCCGGAAGATGCGATCAGTCTCATGGACGGAGAAAGATATCGGGACGACCTGGACGGCACAAATGAAGCAGACGCACGCAGCCGGCGCTCATCTACCGTTCGAGCAGCATCACCACCACTGAACATCGGCAGGAGACCACCAACGAGAGAGCTCTCGAAACCAGCTACGCCGGATATTACTTTCGCCCCTGACGCGCTATCCCAGGGTCCTACCACACCAACAGACGTTCCATCGCCCCTCACAACAAACCCATGGGAGGAAGACGCTACCCACCCATCCTCCCTACATCCTCGCCCCACAGAACTTAGCCGCAACAGCACGCTCTCCACTCCAGTTCTCCCCTCGCAGACTTCTGATCTCCCACCCGCATCTACCTCCTCCCCCGAACTCACCGGCCCACCCCGCCCCGAAACACCCACCCGCCAAATCTCCGACTCCGCCGCCATAGCGCCCACGCCCCCCTCCACCCTCGCCCAGCATCGCCTCCGCCGCATCGCCACCTCCGAGCGCGTCGGCACCCGCAACTCACTCTCCGGCCCGCTCCTTGCGAGCCCGCTGTCCAACAGTCTCAGCGCCATGGTCGCGGACCTCAAGCGTGGCGGCAGTGTGCGCATGCCGCCACTGCCTAGTAGAGATAGCACCAGCGATGCGGTAAGGAGACAGAGCGTTCTTGGCATTGGTGCCGACGAGGTCATGGATAGTCATATGGGCGAGCCGCTCGATCGGCGGCGCACGGCGACGGACGAGGACACGAGGACGACGGATAGAGGGGAGCGGGAGGGCGGCAGGGGGAGAAGTCTTAGTGGGACATTGAATGAGCTTTGGAGGGGTTGGAGGGGGGTGGGTGAGGGCGATGTTGAGACGGGCCCGCAGGGGCCTGAGTAGAGATGATGATAAGGAATGATGGTGTTTGTATATGGACGAATGATGGAGGCTGGGATGAAGGTTCTGAGCTGACAGTACAGTACTAATACCCTAGAGCGCAGCATCGTTGCTGTTTCTTTTCTCCTTTCTCTATCTTTCTGGGGGTTTGACTGGATCGTTTTTGCATAGTTTGGGTAGCATTGCGCGGTGTTGCGGTTGGCTATCCTTGTTTTTCTCTTTGCTTCGCGTCATCTCTTTCTGAAACCGTACGTGCGCTGCTGTGCTGTGAATGAATGGACCCTGTGAAGTGCGCCCCCGCGTTACCGTCTTTTTACGACGTCGCTCACGTGTGATGTCCACAGCGCAAGGTATAACACCCCACGCTCATCACGCAATCACTCACACGCGATGCAAAACTCAACACCAGCATCAAACACGGGACACGCGCTCAAGAGGTAAATAGAGCAAGATACCGAGCACATGTCTGAACACGCGCCCGAGCACCTGGGCTTCAACTCCTTGGGTCTGCTAGTCGAGAGACCTGCAGAGAGGGAGGCACGTCCAGTTGGTTGAGAAGATGGAAGTTTGCGTAGAGGACGTCTTCATGCAGGAGATGTGCGCACGATGGACAGGATTGAAGAGCGTGTGCAGTCGACGCTGCTGGCTATCAGTGTATTGGTAGCCTTCGGGGTGAGAGGATCGGGGGATGCGCAATGAAGAAGCGGCTGTGTTTGCTTGTATACTATCAGTGCATCAAATGTCTCCACATTGTTAGAAGAGTGTTTGGTAGGAAGTTGAAATCCGTAGACATGAACGGAAAAAATTGACTGTTGACCGAAGCAATACTGTGCTGCTGTGGGCGGTGGCCAACACAGTATTGCAGCACCACATCACTTTTATTCGGGTTGCCCACAGCACCACAACACTGTCCGTGTCAAGCAATTCCTATAGGAGTATTCTGATGGAAAAGAATTATCAAATATATGCCGGAATGGTTCGAGGAGGGTGCGCTTTACATAGCAGGTGCTGATGATTGATTCCCTTTTGTCAATTTGTCTGCAGGGTGATAAGGTACGGTTAGTGATTAAGTGGCTGCGTTTGCTTGCAGAATCCAAGTTTCTGAGCTGCGCTGAAGATATCCATAGCCTGATAGAAGATAGAACACGCGTAATAGCGGTAGAAGAGCAGGCTGAAAGAGTGTTATACTTTGCTGCTGTTGGCGGTGGCCAGTGCAGAATCGCAGCACCGCAGCTTTTTCCCTTCTTCAAGTTGACTGACCATCTCATGTTAACGAACCTCAGGAGGCGTATTTTGACGGGAATGTGATCTTAATATTCAACAACTTTAGATACAATACAAATGATTCGCTAACTCAAGCAGCCTGTGACACCCACTTTCCTACCGTGAACTGGCTGTTGCACATGTTGACCAGCTCCCAGTCTTCAGCACCCAAGACAGCACCGTCATCAGCGATGCCTTCGCATGCATCTATCACGCCAGCAACGAAACAAGCAGCCATGAAATGATCATCGGTGCCGTGAGCATCTCTGAACTGGGGATGCTTCATCAATCGCGTGACTCCGTTGGTCAAAGTACCCTTTCTCATGCCCGGTTTGCAGTTTCTCAGAAACACATCTTCAAAGCTCTGTCTGAACTCCATCATCGCTGCTTCCGGCGGCACCGGCATAGCAAAGTTGTCCGTATGCCGCAGCATCTGCCACCAGTGGTTGCGGTACAAGTTGTGCACTGCGCCTCCCGTTCCAATGATCAGGTAGTTCTCTTCTCTCAGCTTTGCGACAACACTGCCCACACGCGCATGCAGATGTGGATCGAATCTCGCGTTCATGCTGACAATCGTGGTCGGCGGGCATCCACAAGGGAACATCCTGATAAGAATCAAGTATGTGTCGTGGATCCAGTCAAAAGTTTCGTTGGGACGGGCATTGAGACCCGCGTCATTCAGCATGCCGACAATGCGGTTCCCGGTTCTGACGTCGGGCACCAGCTTGTAGTCGACGTACTTCGACGGGTGGACGTAGGCGACAGGCGATTTTTGAGGGTTGGGGTTTGTCGCAACGTCGATGCGGTTTGTGCCGCGGGCGTCCCAGTGCGCGCCCATCATCACGACGCCTTTGATGTTGTGGGCGAGAGCTTCGTCTCCGCATTGTTTCCAGTAGGTTGCGGAGTTGGACTCCTCGCCCAGCATCATGGTGGACCCATGGGAGAAGAAGTGAACGGGTGGTAAAACCATTGTGCTGCAACACCGGTGGGTAGAAGAATCCGTCACGTAACTCCAATGCGTGAACAGGTCTGTCACGTGTTCGGGACCAGACGTCAAGAATATATCACCCTTTTTTGTTTTTTTGGGAGAATTCAACTGTGGATATGCTCAGCGCTTCGAAGAAGCAACACTAAGCTCATGTTGACTGTCGGGTGTTGCTCGGTGGCGAGGCGTCCTCATCGGGATGTGGGGGGAGCTTGGACAGAGCTTGGGGAAGGCCACGAGTCGCTAGCCGAAGGTCACGGGCTGCGCGAAGCCAACTGTCTTGCCTCTCCACATCACCCCATCTTTCCCTATCTTCCCCAGATTCTCCTCCACATCGTGCCCCGACATCTTGACCAACCCGAGCCGGAGAGTTTGCAAGCAACAGAGAAGATGGAAGCAGCGCTAAACCCTCCGACTATACCCGATACGGAAGCGAAAGAGCGCTTGTTCCAGTGCAGCACGTGCAAGCGCTCATTCACACGTGTCGACCACCTGATGCGACATGTCCGGTCGCGTAAGCATCAAGTCAGCATTGAGATCCAAATGGAAGCTCACAACTCCAGATACCAAGCAAAGACCTTATGTGTGCCCCACTTGTTCCAAGTGCTTTGCGAGGGTCGATCTACTCAAAAGACATGTAGCCAATCATGCTTCGGATAGTGGGAAGAAGCGCTCGCGGACTGATATCTCCCGCATGAGCCGCGTTGGTCAAGCTTGTGAGGAGTGTTCAAAAAGCCACCTGAAGTGCGAGGACGAGAAGCCGTGCCGTAGATGTCGACAGAAGAACCTCACATGCCGCTTGTCAACGGCGGCACAGGAAGAGCTCGATGCTGCTGCACAGGAACTGGGCGCCGCGCAAGACTTGTTGGATCTTTCTAATAACCTCGACTCACGCTCACTCCATCATCATGCTGCGCAACAATCGCATCATCACTCCGAGTCGACAGTGGATGAAGCGATCATGGTTGTCCAACAAGAAGTCCCACAGGCCTGGGATAACATTCAGGGCATGGAACCGAGGTATACGGATGTGGTATCGGGCGCGACCCAAGAACCAGAAGCACTCCCTATGTACATGCAAAACCCCGCCATATCGTACAGTGAGGGATCTCCCGGCGATGCCTTTATCCCAGACTTTCTTCGCTACATGCCATCTGTGGAAACCTCCCTTCCAGGCTACGCTACACCACGAGGGCTTGCGGAGTATAACTTCAACTGGGATATAGATTTCAGTAGTGTTGATCTTGCCCTTTACGATCCAAGTCTCATGCACGAAAATATGCATCAAGACGCCTTCCACCACGACCCTCCCCCTGCTGCTGCAGCAGCAGCAGCAACAGTGGCAGCAGCAACAACAACAACAACAACTGATCAACATCCCCAGAGTGGATCAGCGGATTCTGCAGCCGCAGATAGGGCGAAAGCATTTGATCGAAGCTTATGGCGATATATGCCAAGGAGCAAGACTAACCCGGTGATGGCCGGGGAGTCGAATCTAGCTTTTGCTGACAGAGAGAGTGAAGGCCAATCGCCAGCACTCATTCCCCCTCGAAATGTCACAAGCGAGCGACTATCCTATACTGCCCGGGATAGGTTTCTTGCTCTGGTGATTGAGAGCTCTAGCAAAGAAAATTCTAAACGCATCGCCGCTGGGTTCCCGTCGCTTGAATTACTTGACGGCATGATTCAGATATTCTTCACTTCGCCCTCCGTCAACGCCGGGTCTTGCTTCCACCTTCCAACATTCTCACCCGCCAAGATAAAGCCATTGTTGCTCGTCTGTGTTGTCGCTGCGGGCGCTTTCTCAGCCCCAGATGATATATTGCGGAAGCTAGGCCAAGCTTTACACGAAGTAGCACGTGTCTCTATGTCTAAATCTATCGAGGAAGATAACAGCAACATCCGCGATATTCAATACTTGCAGGTATGATCGCATCTGTCGCATTTGGAGACCCTAGCTGACATAGCATGATGTCCTAGATGCAGCTCCTGCTATGTGAAATCGGCATGTGGAGCGGAGTAAGTCGCAAGATGGAGATCTCGGAAAGCTTCCTGCAGCCCCCGGTCACGATGCTTCGCCGCGGAGGCTGGTTCAGCCGTTCCGTATGGAAGAAAATATACCCGAGCCCAGACGACGAAGGCCTGACGTTACGGAAGAAGTGGAAGGAGTGGGTTCTCCAAGAGTCCTGGCTCCGACTTGTATACAGATATTTCGAGTTTGATCGACAGTCTTCAATGGCCCTCCTCAAACCACCGCTGATATCCTACGCCGAGATGAATCTGCCTTTGCCTCACTCGGATGCATTATGGCAAGCACCATCTGCTTCGGCGTGGAAAACCACTTATTTGACGACCTTGGGGGCAACAGCAAGGAGACCAACCCTATTCGATTGTTTGGAGGATCTAGAATATCTCAGCCTGTTTCCCACAGCCAGTTCGGCCCACTTATACATGATATGGGGCATGATATGGGAGTATAGACAGCTCTGTGCTCTGAGTTCCAAGAAGCGAATTACGAACGACTTACTTCTCAACTCACGCCAGGCAGAGCTGACAAAGATGTGCGAGGAATTCCGTCTCAACCACGTGTCCAGCTCTGTTCAAGAGCTTCTCACAGTAGAGATCATGCTCATGCATTTAAATGCACCCGTAGAAGAAGTGCAGACATTTGCTGGCATTGCGGGCCTGGACGAAGCGCGACATGCGTATACTTCAATCCGCAACTGGACTTCGACGGAAGCAGCAAGGCAGGCAGTTTGGCATGCATCACAGGTCGTCAAGATCTCCGAGACAGCATCGCAAGGAGTCTTGCAAGACTTCTACGCCATGGCAGTGTACCATGCTGCACTTGTACTATGGGCCTACGGCTTGCTGAAGCGCATAGCTGACGATGCGAGCAACGAGCCCAACCCTGAGCCACAGGTTTTCATTCTCGGGGCCACCGAAGAAAGAGATGTAAAGAAATTTGTCAAGTTCAATCGGGGAGAGCCTGCTATTCGAGACAATAGCACACAGACAGTCATACACCTTCGCGATGCTGCCCAGGTTCTCGGTACGGTGTCGCAATTACTGCTGCACAATCATGGATCTGTGAGCGGGTCTTGCCCGCCACTCGTGGAAGGGCTGGTGCAATTGATGGAAGTTCTTCGTTCTGCGTCGAAGTGACTTTCTGGGAAAGTTACTTCTTGATATGATACCCCAATTCTAATCCTGGTCAAACGTTCGCATGGCACTGTTCCCCATGAAGAGGACTCCCGCTTGACTCTCTCAAATTGAGCCTCGTCAAATTGCACTTTGCCCATGAGCGGACGCTCCGATGTACGTGCGTGTTCGTTTTGGCCGACGGAAACCCAGTTACTCAGGTGAACTGTTGTCGATTCATGTGCACGACTAGACTATGCAATATGGCCCAGGCGGCAGGCCAATCAATCGGCCTGCCCACGTCATCCGTGCATTTTAGCCGAGGATCATTTGGCTATCCCGGAATGTGGAGATCATTGCCGGCATCACGGCGATGAACTACTGTTTGCATAGGCTGCCGCGGCTGTACGAGCATGCACCACACGCTAATTGTGTCGCGAATTTCTGTCTTGCAATACTGCATCCAGATATATCCTCCAGCTGCTAGGTCGTCGCCGTGGCCATTAATTAGGACCATTTGACCTTCAACTTGGGCATAACGAGTCGCGCGGCAGACAGTATGGCTTCTCCCACGAATGGCACCGGCCATGCAAACCAAGCGGCGCAACCGCTCGACGTTCTGGTCGTTGGAGCGGGGATTGGAGGATTGAGCGCAGCAATCTTTCTCAGACAACAGGGCCATCATGTCACTCTCCTAGAACAATCAAGATTCGCCAACGAGCTAGGAGCCGCGGTACATATGGCACCAAACGCAACTGGACTGCTTTTGAGAATGGGTATCAATCTCGAAGATCTGGGCGCTGTTCCTTGCAGGATCCTTTCTCAGTCTCTGCCGAACGGGAAACAATTGTTCGAAGCTCCGTTGTGGAGGTCGGCGGGTAGGTGGCAGCATCAATGGATGTTGGCGCACCGAGTGGATCTACACAAGGAGTTGAAGAAACTAGCAATCGCAGAAGATGGACCTGGAAAACCCGCTGTCCTTCGAACCTCCAGTCGAGTGGCAAGTGTTGGCACAGACGGCAGCGTTAATTTGGAATCTGGTGAACAGCTGAAAGCCGACCTTGTCATCGGCGCTGATGGCGTACACTCTAAAGCTCGTTATGCGTTACCGGGCTCACAAGGTTTCAAGCCCGCCGGAGATGGGAAGAGCGCGTTCCGATTCACAATGCCTCGCTCGCGCGCACTCGAAGACCCGCTCACGAAGCCGCTTGCCGAGAAAGAAGGACACCTGAACATGTACATGGGAAAGGACCGACGTGTTGTCATCTACCCGACAAGACACCACGAACTTTTGAACTTTGTCTGTATACATCCGACATCTGAGTCCGAGCAGAAGGACGAAAAAGCAGACGGATGGCAGACCGATGCAAACTTGCAAAAGATGTTGGACGTGTACAGAGGCTGGGATCCAGCTGTCTTGAAGATTCTGAGCATGGCTGATGAGGATACGTTGAAGGTGTGGGAACTACTCGATATGGGCCAATTACCGACTTGGACGGAAGGACAGCTTGCACTCATTGGAGACGCAGCGCATCCCTTCACGCCCCGTAAGAATCTCGACATTCTCGTTAATGATGCAATGCTAATCATCTTTAGACCAAGGCCAAGGTGCAGCACAGGCTATCGAGGATGCCGCCTCCTTAGCATGTGTCCTTCCCCTGGGTGTAGCACTGGCTGAAATACCAGAAAGGCTTAAGCTCTACGAACAGTGCCGCATGAAACGCGCCACCAACATCCAGGAGTATTCTCGTCAATCGGGTGCGGATTTAGGCTCTGGGCCTCCTCTCGACCCGGGCCGCTTCACAGACGAGAACTTTGGTCACGACGAGTGGCATTTCACAAGCCAGAAACTGCGCGAGTGGGAATGGAGCCGTAAGCCCACCGCATACCGAAGAATGCCTACAGTGTTTGGTCCTTTCCCCGGCCCACGACAGGATCATTTCGGCAACAGCAGAGACTGGACCAACTCGACTTTTACTACTGCTAGCATCAAGTTCAAGACTTCACGTACGCTTTTGGAGAACCTACTTCCTGCCGGGTTCAAGTTCGCCTCTCCCAACTCAAATTGCTTCGCCACATTTTCCTTATCCGTTCTTGGTAACCTCGAGTGGCTGGGTGGCAACGGCTACAACCACTTCGGTCTATACATCCACGGCGTAGAATATACGAAGGAAAATGGTGACAAAGTTGTGGGAACCTACCTTCCGGTGCTGTTCGAGAATCTCGCAGATCCTATCATCAGCGGACGGGAAGAGCTCGGCATGCCGAAAGTGTTCGCCTCGCTTGACGTTGCCGGAGAAGAAAGCGCCTTCAAGCTGAAAGCTGGCTGGATGGGAAACACTTTCTTGGATCTTTCCATTACCGGTCTTGTTACGAAACCAGAACCGAACGGAGTGCATGCTTCTGGTCCCCCTCCGGGCGCTGGTCCTCCTCCCGGCCACGGCCCTCCACCTCCGCCAAAGGAAGAGGGATTATTCTTCCACAAGTTCATCCCCACGACTGCTTCCGAGGGCAGCAAAGAACGAGGACAGGCTGACGTTGAATACGTGGGATTTCTTCCTAACGACGAGGAAGTAAAGGCACCTAGGCAAGTCCAGAGTACACTTGTCGCAGATAAAGCGGAGATCAAGTTCGACTCGTTGGACTGGAAGAGGCTACCGACTCTGCATCATATCGTTGATCGATTGGCGGAGATACCCATCTACGAGGTTGTAGAGGCCAAGGTAGTGGAAGGCCTGGGTGGTAGCGACGTCAAGGGTGCAAGGAGGCTTGTCTAAGAGCTACGCTTTATCCTGGAAGTCTTTCCGTAGAAATTGATGTATGTGTAATTGATACGCTGGAATGATATATACGATTACGTCGTATTTACAATTTCCAAGTGACATCGTCATTTCCAATATACCTGAAGTATCGATATAGTAAAATCGCCATGAACAAAAAAGGCAGTCCCGTCCAGTGCAAATGTTCAAATTTCTAGTTTTTCCCAGACGCTCGCTAATGAATGTATTCATCACCACTCTCCGCCGATGTTATACCCAACATTCCAAAATCGTCCGAATGTATTTCTCCACAGTTTACTTGCGGTCTGCCCTTTCATTAGTGCCAATCTGAGCCATTTCCGCGTGCATTCACTTACCGACTCAAGAAACACACCAGAGAACATGACTGCTACAAACGCCCTCTCCACCCCGTTCTGATACACTCTTCTTTGCGTTTGATCCAACTCGGTGTTTATGGGTCGGTATGGCGGCACGCGTCGCTCATTTGTGGGCCAGTCTGCTGGGTTGCTGTGAGACAATGGCGAATTTGGTGAAGGGTGCACATTCAACGTAGTATCGAGGGGGTCAGTCTCAGGGGTGTGATGGAGATCATAGTCTGCGAGGACAGCGCGAAGGTTGTATGTCTGCGCGTTGGCGGTCGTTGTTACGGACATGGTGTACAAGGGCGTGTACTGACGATTTGGGACGGCTAGAGTGCGATTTTGACGTACGACCTACGCGTATATTGCGAAACTGCGAGGTGAATTGAATTTCTTCGGTGCTTCGGCACGTCTAGACCCCGAGGCGTTGCGGGGGTCCCGCGTTGTCGCGTGAGAAGGGGGACTCGGGATGTGGAGGACCTCCGCTCTCGTCCGCACCACACTGCCGAGGCGAGGCGCGGTGCGCGCAGTGGGCATGAATGAACAGGTCAGTGCAGATCTAGTAGTGATAGTCTTGCTCATTGAAGGAGTAGGTCCACGACAGACGATTTGGACCTTGAGGCAATCTTTTCAGGCGCAATGGCAGCTACAACTCTTGCAAATCTCAACGCGACTGCCCTTACCGGGCGCAGTTCCAACCCATTCTTTCGACGCGAACAACTTAAATTCTTACACGACACGCTACGTGGAGAGATAAATGCTATTCGGGATGCTCTTCGACAAGATCAGCATGTTACAGATGCTGAGGCCACCATGGAAATCGCCATTACGCTGAGACATCTGAAAACGCATTATGCTGGGATCGACCAGAAGGCAGAGCTCGAAAGTGAATACAGGCCAACGAAGGCGAAAGATGCTGCAGATAGGAGAGAACCATGGGGAGTGGTGTATATTGAACCAAATTTGGGTCATACCCCATTCTTCAGCGTGATCGAACCGCTAGGCACGGCGATTGCAGCAGGCAGCTGCATTGCATTGAAGGTAAAATACAAAGCAATTGGAAAACCCTTATCTGACAATATTTTAGCTAGAGAACACTCCTCGAGCCTTGCCCTCGCTACTCCGATCCCTCCTCCCTAAAGCACTACAGCCAGACGCGTTTCAGATCATCTCAACATCACCACAAGAGGGGACAACATCGAACGTTCTGTCGGTTCTGCAGGAAACAAACACTGAGCAATCGAATTACACTCGACTTGTCTCTGCCTCGGGCAGAGTTCTAGCCGTTGTCGATCGAACGGCGAACCTCTCTTCAGCGGCAGAGGCTTTGGTAGCCGCACGCTTCAGCTTTGGCGGCACCTCGCCTTACGCGCCCGATCTAGTCTTCGTCAACGAGTTCGTAAAACGGGACTTCGTAGAGCAAGTATTGAAACATGGGATCCAACACCTCGCGGCGACCTCTTCGAACGCCGTGCCGAATGCGAGTTCGCAATCTAAGAAACGGACTACAAGCGACGCTTTGGAAACTTTCTCAGAAAGTAAGCACTGGCATACAAACATCATTACGCAAGGATCCACAGGCGCCATCGTCGAGCTCACAAGCAAGAGCACGACGCACGTGCCTCTACCGCCTAGGTCCGACGCACCGGTACTTGCAATCTCAGCAGTGTCATCGCTAGATCATGCCATCGATATCATAAACAACGATCTAGACGACCGTCTTAGCGCTGCGTACCACTTTGCTGCTCCCGCGCATGCAAAGTACCTCTCCCAGTTCATCCGCTCGGAGGTTACATTCGTAAACCATATCCCTACCTCACTCCTCTTGGGACCAGGAGCACCTCTTTTCCACGAGTTCGACCTGGAGAACCGATATAAGAAAGAGCAATTCCAAAGGGCATCACCTGTACTGGTGAGACCTGCGAACACGACTACCAGTACCAGCAAGGACGCCGCGAAGCTGTTGGAGGACGCCGCGAAGGAGATCAAGGAGCCGAAGCGCGCTGAGTCGATAGCGATTGGTTTCTTTGAGCAAGGTATTCTGATTGGACTGGGTGTATTCGGTGTGCCAATACTGACTTGTTTGGGTGCTTCGTTGTTTTTTGGTGTTAGGGCTGGGCTGAGGAGATTTGCGGTGATATAAGTGTGGTGGTTTTAGACTGTATACCTGAATTTGCAATAACTATTAGCGAAAATATATTCTTTCGATATTGACATACTCTACTCGAACAATCGCATATGTAATACAGCATGCAGGGTTGACACATCGCGACACCGACTCCTAACAAGCAACGTTAAGGGAGTGTGGCCAACATATACGGAGTCAAAATATGACCAATTAGACGACAACAAGCACGCGGGACGGAACAAAGATTTAATTGGAAGAATAAATTTTAGATCTAAACGACCGTGGAAGCAAGCCTTCACCTCTGAGGTATGATCGGCAGGCTGACCCAGTTGCTGTACCTCTCGCTGAAACTGACATGGTTCATGCCCGCAAACTTCTTCTCACTGCGATCTTCAGGGTGGTTGTGTTGGAAAATACCACTTCCCTGTGTATCGCCACTGCTCACCTCAAACACAATCTTACCACCCTTTTCTACAATAACATTGGTTGGCCAGATCTCAACGTCCACTGGGTAGATATCACCCGGTATGACAGGCTGCACATCAGTGCTGAAGTAGTCGCGATGAGGCAGCCATTCCCGGTGTCGAGGGTGCGATGGGTTGGTCTTACGCAGGCTGACGCGCAGCCAGCCCTTGGCCAGAGGAATGGGATCACCCGCTGTACCGGTGTAGTGTACTTCCTTGCCGGATGGAGAGATATAGCGCATTGTGAGGAAGAGGTCGATATCTGAAGGCGTTGAGCCGCTGGCATAGGGTGACATGGATACGTTGAGGTGTGCCACGATGTGTCCAGTGATTTCGGTCTCTTGTTCGAACGCTGGTGTAGTGAATTGTATCAGATTTGGGTTTTCCAGGGAGCCAAGAGCCTCATACGACAGCTTTTTGGGGCGAGTGACAATGGGCTGGACCGGGGTCAGAGACTGCTCTGGGGTGAGGTAGAACTTCGTGTACCGAGTACGGGCAATGGGCCATTCGGTTTCACTCCTACGCTCATAAACCTTCTCCGCTTTGGCATCATCGAAGCCAACGTCACCCTTCCTGAGGACTAGGTCTACTGCCGGGACCTTGCCTTTGACGCTCCATCCGACACGGTCATCGCCCTTGAGAAACGCATCAAGGAAGCTCCTTTGAACCTCGACTTCATCAGTATAGTAGAAGGGGAGGTCGTGGCGACCGGTGATGACGCGTAGGTATTTGAATTCGGAACCTGCCTGAAGATAACCCTCAATGTTACCGCGGAGATGCAGAAGGATGCCGCCCCAGTTGGCCACGGAAAGAAGCGGTACCTGGATATCACCCATGTCGTATTCTTTGCTAGCGTAGTACTCATCATCGCGGAATTTGTTGTTCAAGTTGTCGATGTTCTGGTCCTGCCTATTCTTCTGGCGCTCTTCGTCCGATACGTCGCCGTCCACGCAGTCAGGGCCCCAGTTCCGTGCTGCCCTGCCAGGCAGTCCGTACTGGTTGGACACAACCTGGCGGTTCCACCAGAAGTTGATAAACTTGTTTGAGAAGATGCCACCATGACGGCATCGGTCCCGATAGTAGTCGCTCATACCTTCCCAAGGTATTATCGCTGCCAACCCCTTGGGTTGACGTGCAGCAACACGCCATTGCGATCCGGCGTAGTAGCTGATTCCAAGAAGACCGACCTTTCCAGAAGACCATGGCTGCTCAGAAGCCCATTCAACGACATCGAAGAAGGCTTCGCTCGTGCCACGCGACATCGTATCGAGGAAGCCAGGCGATTGACCGAGGCCGCGCTCATCGGCTCGCACAATCGCGTAACCATGTTTGGTCCAAAATCCAGGGTCGGGCGTTTCCCAGGCAGAATGATCTGAGTGGTGCTCAGGGTTCACTTCGGAGAATGACTTCCCGTGGAAGTCTTTGTAGTGGATGTCTTTGCCATACGGCCCGTAGGTAACAAGAACAGGAAATTTCTTGCCGCCTGCCTTCGGACGGTAGATATTGCAACGAATGATGCCGTCCGAACTTGTTTTCAAGGGTACAACAGCATTTTCCTCGAAGAGGTAAGGAAACGACGAGTCGTCTACCTTGTGTGCGTCTTTGATCTGAGGAGGCATGATGAGTGTGGTTGCACTTTTGGCTGTAAGGTCTAGCTTACAGATGCAGGGTCTGGAGTATATACAGTGACAATACCATGAACTAGACTCCGTTGTGGAGCAACCGCGACATCGCAGTTTCATCGGCGCCGAATGAAATTTGGTGGGATGGGTGATGAGCTCGGGATGTGGAGAGAAGAGGGAGAGTCTCCGCGCTAACCGTTTTGGTCCGGCCGAGGCAGGGACAATGCAGGGACTCGACTTCACGCGGCTGCGCGTAGGACGCAACAGCAGTTTCGGACATGACGAAGACATTGGACACTGATACGTGAATCGAGTAAATTCTATCTATTCAGACTTTTTGACGCCTTCCATATCGGCGAGTTCTTCCTCGAGCGCCTTGCCACCCACCACAACCGGCTCACAAGGTTGCAGCACAAAAGCCAGCCTTGCCCATTCGGTCGGATTGTTGTTCACCCACGCGTGCATTGTGCCCCTCTGGATCGCCATATCTCCTGGTTTCATCGTCCTGACCTCTCCAGAATCTAGTAACAGGTCTACCTCGCCGATCAATACGATGCCGTAGTCCAGTGATACCGTTCGGTGCATCGGCGATGTGGACTGTGGAGGGCAGTCGACAATGCGAAGCACGGTACCAGTGCTGTTCACAAGACCCGGTGGGGACTCGAGGAACGATTTGTACCCGTTCAAGTCTTCGTCTCCGTTGATTTGAACAGGGAACTTCTTTGTGACATATCCTTGGCGGAAGACGGCGCCGGGTACGACCTGTGTAGGATTTTGCTCGGGCACCGCGTTCGAGAAGATGGCTTTTCCGGTCGATTCGTCGTGAGCCGTGATATAGCGGTTGAGATTTGGGAGAGGACTATCCTGTGCAATCTTCTTTGTGGACATAATGTGATTGGTGGTATGTGGAAGGACGAATCTGAAATTTTGGCAAAGATGACAGTCAACTGGCAGTGTGCAAATTCGTACTTCCCTTTGGTTAAATGCCGAAAGACCGAAGTCTACGTTCGACATGCCGACTGAGATGTTGCGCGATTGTTCCAGGGTCCACAGGGTCCCGAGGTGGAGAGCGACCCCCGAACCACACCAGATGCATGCACTAGAACCGCAGGAAAATAGTTCTCGGTAATCTACTCTCACGAAACCACGATCTCAAGGAACATCAGCGAATGCTAATTCTTTTCCAAAACGCAAACATGGCTGGAACATATACCTCTCATTTTGGAATCAACAACATTCCCTATGGAATTGGACGTTCTTCCAGAAGATCAGCACCTCAAGCCGTCACGCGAATTGGTGACGAGGTTATATTCCTAGCAGAACTTTCGAAACAGGCACCTCTTGCAGATGTATCAGCAGATCTGTCTTCTATTTTCGCCGAGAAGACACTCAACGCCTTCGCCGCTCAGCCCAAGGATGTTCACGTTGAAACCCGAGCGGCAATACAAGAAGCATACAAGAACAGTTTGCACAAGGGTTGCTCAGAAGATATCAAAGACGTAGAATTGCTGCTACCAGTCCAAGTGGGAGACTTCACCGACTTCTCCGTGTCACGCGATCATGTTACGAATGCGCCAAAGGCACTCTTCGGGAAACCTCAACTGCCACATACTTTCCACAATTTTCCCTTAGGATACGCAGGCCGTTGCTCGTCAATCTACGTCTCCCCGACTCCCGTTACCCGGCCGATAGGCCAATTCCTAGAAAATGGCAAGGCTGTGTTCGGTGCATCGAGAGCACTGGACTATGAGCTTGAGGTCGGCGCTATTGTAGGTCGACCGTTGGCAGGCGATACCGATGTCCATGCAAAGGATATGGATGAACATATCTTTGGTCTGGTTCTCGTTAATGATTGGAGCTCGCGCGATATTCAGGGTTGTGAAATGAGAGACCCTCTTGGACCTTTTAAAGGAAAGAACTTTGGAACGTCAATGTCTCCATGGGTGGTTACTCTGGAAGCACTCAGGGCATTTGAATCTCCTGCGCCTACTCATGAGGAGCCTGTAGTTCACTTTCTGGACGACCCGAACAGCACCTCATACAACCTTACTATCGAAGCAGAGATTGTTAGGAAGGGATCAACGACGACAGTCTGTAAAGTTGCATTTGCACAAACCATGTACTGGACATTCAGACAAATGCTTGCACATAATGCAATTGGTGGATGCCCATTGAACACTGGGGATCTATTGGCCTCTGGAACTGTATCTGGACCGTCCGAATCGGAGCTGGCCTGCTTGATGGAGCTCACAATGAATGGGAAAGAGCCCAAAAAGCTAAGTGACGGGTCAGAACTGAAGTATCTAGAGGACGGCGATACTGTGCGGTTCACTGCCGTTGCTGGTGACTCGAGTGCTGGCGTTGGCTTTGGTGAGTGCGTAGGCACGGTCAAACCGGCTAGGCTTTTGTAGAGCAGTGTAAACAATCAAAATTTGCCCTCACCGTTCAGCATCTGCCAAAAAAAGCCGTGAATTAATACCTGGGTCTCGACGTGCGTAGCCGAGAGATGCGCAATGTTTGATTCGTGTTCATTAAATTGACCACCGCCACTGGACTACCATATCTTCAGTTCTACCGAATGCTTCTTACTGCCCAGCATATTGTCTATGATGCGTCCCGGCACATGAGCCCAAGAAAGCGTACGCCGTGTATTGGTGGCTTCCTCAGCAACGGAACCAAGGTTAGGTGCGAAGGATCCAGACTCCCGCTCCTCCACATTCCGGTTTCCCCACACGCGAACCCCATGGGGGCGTGTCAGTGCGGAAGTCCCGTGGCACGGGAAACTCTCCTATACATTTCTCCATTCTACCCATCAACAGACGATCGTTCCACGTCAGTCGACCATCATGTCAGGCTTCAAACACGCGTTTAGTCTCTCAAAGGCCGAAGTTCGCAATGCGACACCCCCGGGTACCACAACTCTTATTGGTATATGTACCCTCGTGCAATCAAATCCACCTCATACTCACTCCTTACTGCAGAGCATCTCGAATGGACTGCATCAAATCAGATTCACGATGAAGTTCGCCTCGTGCCCCAGCCTACGGCCGACCCGGCCGACCCATTGAATTTTTCACGATTGCGCAAGTCTGGGATTCTGTTCAGCATGTGCCTCGTTCCATTCGTGGTCAATTTCACTAGTGCCTCGATTTCAAGTGCGCTTCCGGTCTATGCTGCCACTCCCATCTTCGGGCTCCCACCCAAGCCGTTTTCCGAATTGACGCATTTGCTTGCTGTGAGTTCTTCTAAGCTTCACTTTTTGATAGAAAGGATCTAATAAATTACTCAGGTCAACATTCTTATGCTCGGAGCGTCGAACCTGCTTTGGGTACCGCTTTCGTACATTATCGGACGGCGGCCGGTCATGTTGCTCAGCTTGCTGTTGTTGACATTATCCTCAATGTGGGCTGGGCTCACGACTAGTTTTGACAGCTTGCTAGCAGCGAGAATTTTCATGGGCGTTGGTGGAGGTCCCGCAGATGCAGTTTCACCCGACGTTGTCGGAGAGATCTTCTTTGTGCATCAACGTGGTAGAGTAATGGTAAGCCGGCACTCTGCGGTCCATACTTCCAATAAAGGTTCATGTTACTGACTGTCACAAGGCATTTTACACCGTGTTCTTGGCTGCGGGTTCCTTTGTTGGGCCTATGGCTGGTGGTTACATCGCCTCACATAACGGCCTGGCTTGGATTCACTGGACGAACGTAATACTCTCGGCCATCGCTTTTGTCGTCTGCTTCTTCCTACAACCCGAGACTCTATACCAGCGCCCAATTCCTGCCGTGCTGGAGAGCGCTGATAGTCCCGACAAGTCCGTCACAGTGACCAAAGAAAACGTGGGCGCTACGACCACATCGACTGCCAATGACCAGTCTTCGTATGCTCCGTATACCTTTGTCCGGTCTCTCAAGCTCTTCACTTGGCACGGCGGCGTTGGTAAGAAGTTTCTCGCTCCATACCTTACACTTCGTCTCCCAGGCGTCTGGCTAGTGTCGTTGTGGTATGCTGGCCTCGTTGGTGCCATCGTGACGATCAGTGCAGTGGGCGCACAAATAGTTTCATCTCCGCCATACTTGTGGGGAGCAAACGCAGGCCTTATCAACGCCGGTGCGCTCGTCGGCTCTGTCCTCGGTGCCATCTACACTTACTTCGTTGCCGACTTCACCACCAAGCGACTTGCGAAGAAAGACATCCATGGATACAGCGAACCTGAGTCTCGTATCGTTACTGCTATTCCTGCCCTATTCATCTCGACGGCCGGTACCATCATCCTCGGGCTTGTTGCTCAGAACCCTTCACCCAAAGGATGGGTAGGATTACAGATCGCCTTTGGCATGGTCGCTTTTGGATTGATGCAAGCACCTAGTGTCGGATTCAACTACATCATCGAATCCTACCCTACGATTGCAGGAGACTGCTTCGTCGCCATTACTTGCTCAAGGGCCATCATTGCTTTCGCGTGGACGTTCTTTGTGGGTACTTGGACACACGATGCAGGTTACGCACAACCCTTTGGTATTTTTGGCATGTTGCTAGGAATTTTCGGGTTGTTAACTGTGCCATACTGGATCTGGGGCAAGAGATTCAGGATCGCCACAGCTCCCTGGGTCGAAAGTCTTCTCTGAATGTAGAATTCCGAGTCGTTGGTAGTATCAGACGCACATCTCTATTCAAATGGGTAATTAAGTATCACACATAAAGTTACTGTCCAATCAAAAACCTCAAGAAGTCACTTATCCCCATGCGACAGCCTGGGCAATCTAGAAGATTTCTAAGCTTTTGATCGATTGCCCGGAACATCTAGTTTCGCCCACCTACAACACGTGTGTCATTCGTAACATCAGTCAAAACATGGAGGAAGTCTGATATGGCAGTCCAAGATTGGAAGCACATACCATTAGGCATGTAGTCTGCCGCGCCCTCTACCGGAGACAGTGCCTCAGGGCCTGTGATTGAATCCAGATCAGAGCGAGGAACCATACTACTTTGATGTTTCTCCAAGCTACATCGATGTCATTATATTATCAAGCAGACACTGAAACAACTTACTCAAGAATCGGAGGTCGCTCCTGCCACGGACAAGAATGCTCGCCTGGAACCCTTCGTTTCATCCAGCTTGACATTGTCAATTCTAGAGCAACACAGTCAAAACATGATACTACTTACTAATCTACATATCCTTTGAATAATTTAATTCTAGTTAGTCATGACCTCGGGGCTGGATTCGGTTTAGGCTTAGGTGCTGGTGGTGGCTCATTGGGTTGCAAAGTCTCCCCAGGACAGCAGAAAGCCCGATTGTCACCACCATCACTGCGCAGGGCCACCCAGATTTGATCCTTCGCGCATGATGGCTTCCATGAACAGGTTTTGAAAATAGGTAGCATATTTTTGGTACAGCAATAGCTTCTGAGTCCCGCAGAGCATGCGCATCGCACCGGAAAGCCACACTGGCACACTCACCTTCCAGACACTCTACCTCTCCACCAAACCCAAGGTTCAAAGAGGTGACCAAATTGGGACCATCCGCTGGGCGTTCAAAGTTTTTGCTCTCGCATTTCATTCTTTGGAAACCTCTTAGCCGAATACCATCCGCATTGGTAGTAGGCTAAGACACTGGGCGTGACTTCTTTCTCTCGCGGCGTCGTGCGGCATACACTCTGGTACCCACCCTTCGTACAATCAGCCTTCGTGGTGCCTACTTCGACGCTGCGCACAAAGTTGCCACAGCCTGGCTCGAACTTGCCTAAATAAAAGAATCCATTCCAAGTGCACTTCGTCCTGATCCCTGTGGTTCGTGTCCGAGGAACGTGGGCAACAAAATTTTGATCGGCCGTGCCCAACGCCGCACCGTGTATGTTCCAAAGATCACCTCACCCGCTTTCCCTCGGTTCCATGAAACTTCGTTGAAGCCGGGGGCACAATCCTATCCGCAGTTGCTACATCTGCAAGTTCCAACGTGGGCCTTTGCGCCGTTTGCTGCAAGTGCTCCGAGCACACTTTGGTCGAGGAATGGATCGTATTCAGGATCGAGATCTAGATCAGGAGGAACGATGCCTGCAGCGGCATAACGAAATGCAAGGGTGATGCATCCAGGGAGGATCGTGTGCATCTTGACCTTCATGATGGCTATGCACTCTGAGCAAATATGGCTTAAGACTGGAAGAAGACTCCAGGATATGCTGAGCAGTATATACTTGTGGTATCTGAAATGCACCTGTGCCATGAAACTAGCACTATAAGCGAATTGATGGAACTTGAGTTTTCAACGACGAGCCTGTATCCAAGCCTTCGAGGATGTTGCGCCACGGTGATGGCCCCGTAGTACCCGTCATGAGCCGACGGGTGTTCCATAAAGGATGCGTAACGGCCAGGTCTCCAAAAAAAAACCCCCAAAGACCCGGACGAACCCCAACACCATGATCAATTGAAGTAGCTACGCAATATATCGATCAGTGCGTGTGAGGCTGGGAAATGCGTAACGATAGCTTGAAACGCTGAGTTCGAATTGTGACCCGTCACGACAACGTACGCATCGCAACTAAAAAAAAAACACGCACCGATATCAATAATGCTGTAAAACAAACATGTGAGACTGCCTATGTGCGGCGGAAAGAACGTGATGAAGTCGCCCACTTCGCGGAAGCTCCCACTCCTCGCAATGATCGCACCTGCTGTAGACAGTTAGCCTAGCCTCCGAAGCGGGTGCATCACTCAGCTGTACTTTCGAGCTGATAATGGAATCAGCTGCGAGGACGGCGAGACGGTGTACCTGTTCGAGGAAGAGTGGTGGACGAGAGACATAGTCTCACGTACCAGTCCACACTTTCCGCACTCAGATGCAAGATGTCCCAAGTTTTTGAACACGTTTTTGAACGTTCCCTATTGGACCAAGGTATATGTACACCACTCTACAATGCGTCGTTATGGAAATACATGCATCTTCAGACAGCCTCAGACACATAATCTTACAGATCATCGCTCTTCGCTCTATCAACACCGCCTCTTTAGGCGTTCAGTTGTTTTTCCGCCCGGTTGGCTTTGTTTGCTGCTTTTCTCGCTTTTCTCCCCATAATCTCCTTCGGCACTTTGTATCCTCCGGGCCTCAATTCTATAGAATTTGGCATCGTGTAGTCCGCCAACGCCTCCTTGTACGCTGGCGTGCTCAAGATCTCCTTGACCTTCTCGATCATCGGGCCCTCTCTCCTCCTGCTGTGGTCATCGGCATCGAGGTTGTATCCTGCCCGTGTCGCAGCCTCCAGGCTCTCAAACTCCCAGATGTTCGCTTTCATACCGACGCCATAGTACTGGTGTTTCTGCAGAAATGCAAGCCACGCCTTCACTACGTCGGGATGACCATCCTGGATCTGGATGAGTCGTCGCATGGTGATACGCTCGAAGTTCTCTTGCGACTTCTTGAAGATGAAGTTGGCACGTGGTACGGTCCAGCGTTCTGTGATGCGAGGGAGGGGGATGGGGCCTCGTGCACACAGACCCATGTAGTAGGCTGCGCGGACGGCGAAGTCGGCGAAGAGGAGAAGGTTTCGGATGGAGTAGGTGCGGAGCTGGAGGTCGCATACGGGAACACCGTGGGTGGGGGCACGGCGGAGAGGGCGAAGGTGGACGGCTTGGACGTTGACGGGGGTCCTCAGCGCATCGAGAGCCTCCTGTGTCTTCGGGTCGAGCGGATCCTTGTCGGTGGGAAGCCTCAGTTCACGAGCTCTGTGATGTTTGTCAGTATAGTGCAGCTTGAGTGAAGCTCGACCAAAAACAGGGTAATCTTTCCAATCTCATACTTGTGCGCAAGTGTCAACAGCCCCATCGGTGTCACCCGACTTCTGAAAGCCATGCATGTATAGCAAATAATCATAGTACACAACATCACCAAAGGAAGAATCCACTTACTTTCCCTCCGCAAGCACATCGACGCCCTCTCTCTTGAACATCTCCAAGAGCGTGTTGTCCTCTGGCGCGTTGACCATCCGCTTCCATTTTCTCTGTGCGTCTTCCTTGGATTTGGGCGTCCACCTGTTGAGCTTTTCCTCAGCCGCCTTCGAGCTGGTCTTGAGCGCCTTGTACTCTGCCGCGTCGATGCCCATATGCTCTAACCGCTGCTCGAAGGGCATCTCACCCTTCTCCATCTCGGCGAAAATATCAACATCGGCACCGTCATTTTCGTCAGGCTTTGTCCGCCACTCGCGGTCATCGTCTCGGTCTTCTGCGCGCTTGCTCTTGCATCGTAGAAAAGTCTGGGCGGACGATCTAGGGGGTGTGATCTATTTACTCGTTAGCTAGACCCCGATGGAGGTGCAAGTGACAGATACATGCCTTTATCCTCTTCGCCGGGGCCAGAAATGGCCGCAGAGAACGCGGAGCCGCCATTGCTGATGGATTGGTGCTCGTCGCGTGTAGCATCGCTGAGTGAAGCAAAACATTGGCGCTAGGCCGCAAAGGCCCACCGCCCGGCAGAACGCGCTGCCTCGGAGAGCACCGTGCCAAGACAAAGTCAACATCACCCCTCCTGCCGCACATGGCCTGGTAAATTTTAGATCGCATAATTAAATCCTTTCTTCCTCCTTCGATCTCTCTTCGTGTTGGGAAAGAGATATCAATATGGCAGAAACGATGGACAACCTTGCTGCGCCCAACGCCTATGCCCGCGCTTCGGAAACAGCTGACTATGTACGCTCAAAACTCCCGGAAGCACTTCAGAAGCCAAAGGTCGCTATCGTGTGCGGTTCTGGGCTTGGTGGTCTTGTCGACACTATCGACGCGGAGCATAAAGTCGAGCTCGCATATTCGACCATCCCCAATTTTCCACGGAGCACAGGTGAGGCGCCACTAGTACTAGCATTCTGGCTCAGATTGTGCTGATGTCCATGGTTCAAGTCCAAGGCCATGCCGGAAACTTTGTGTTTGGCACGATAGGTCCGCAGAAGACCCCAGTCGCGCTGTTGGTTGGACGAGCACAGTCAGTCACTGTTCCTACCGGGTTGGCGGTTTGGCATGTCAATTAACCGAGACGGCAGCTTCTACGAAGGTCACACGATGGATCTGGTTACGTTCGCTACACGTGTGTGCAAGCTGCTCGAAGTCGACACGATGATAGGTACGCGTGTTTACCTGTTACGCACGAGATAGAAGCTGTACGAACGTATCTGACGTTTCACAGTCACAAATGCAGCGGGAGGCCTGAACGAGAACTACGAGGTCGGCGACATCGTCTGCTTAAACGATGTATGTTCATTGTGTGGAGGACTCTATGTGAGACATATACTAACACTGTCCAGCATTTGAACCTTGCTGGTCTAGTCGGTGTTCATCCCCTACGAGGACCCAATATCGACGAGTTCGGTGTGAGGTTCCCTCCGCTAAGTGATGCATATGACCTGGACCTTCGACGGAGGACGCACCAAGCGTGGAAGAAGCTTGGACTAGACCAGCAGAAGAGGAAGCTCCACGAAGGCGTTTACGCTTTCGTGGGCGGACCCAGCTACGAGACCAGAGCAGAGTGCAGAATGTTGCGGATTCTGGGCGCTGACGTTGTGGGTATGTCAACGGTACCAGAGATCATCGTCGCCCGGCATGCGGGTGTTCGCGTACTAGCCTTCAGTTTAGTGACCAATAAGGCGGTCCTCGATGCAGGATCGCGCGGTAACGACCAAGCAATCCATGCGATGAGCAAGTCAGAGCTTGAAGAGCATCTGAACAAGGGGAAGGCGAACCATCAGGAGGTTCTTGACGCCGGGCGGGAAGCGGCGAAAGATATGCAGGCTTTGGTGAAGCAGATACTATCAGACCTTTACTAGGACTGATCTGTCACCCAATTAGAAACCAACTCGCGCGTAATGGCTCGTGGTTCAGCATGCTGTATATAGCATCCATGTGTAGACTTGGATCACCAACAGAAAACAACAGAAAAGGTGCGAGTGAGACTCAAAGTCTTCTTCTCGCCAGTGTTCAAGGCTTGAAGACCTTTCCCTTCCGCCGCTTGTCTTGTAGTGCCTTGTAGAAGGCTTTCTTGCCACTCGTCTTTGACTTGATGATATTCTGGTACTTGCTCTTGAATTTGCCTGACTGGTCTTCCTGCGCAAGCACTTCTTCAACCAAGGTTTGGTGGCGGTCTTTCTTGGCAATGCGGCCGCTGTAAAACTCAGTCGGCCCTTCGATGATGGTCCCGATCTGGCTGAACGCAGGGACATCGGACTTTGAGTCTGACTTCTTGTAGTGGCGCTTAGGGTCTAGGACATTGCGCATCTTCAGAAGTTGCAGGTCGCGACGCAGCTCGGGTGTCATCTCGGTGCGCGGCAAATTAAACCAGTCAGAGCCAGCAGTAGCCTTCTTCTCCTGAACGATTGTTAGCACAAGGCCAAGCAATGTCGAACAAATGAACGGTGAAATCAAGGTGCCTCAGTGTAACTATGATATGAAAACCTTCAGTTTGTGCAGGTGACGCCAAAACGGTGCCATGATCTGCTTCAGTATAAAATGGGATAATTATCATCAACGGCAAGGGGGGAATACGCATCATGGCTTACCTCTGCCTTTTGCTTCTTGAGCTGCACCGGGTCCTCGATCTTCTTGATGCCGTTCGCCAGCACCTGATCCTTCTTTGGAAGCAGCTTAGAAGCATCTAGCTTCGTAATGGCGCCGTGTGTTGTCGAATAGGTATCGGCAATGTGGCCGGGGTTCAGCTTGGGTAGCGTGAACGGAGCATCGTTGGAGGGCTGGGAAGCTTTCACGCGCATGCGTTCAGCAGCCTCAGCAAGGAGCTCCCGAACCTGCTCGTCGGTGAGCTCTTCATCGGTGTCGTCCTCCATCTGGGGCGGATGCGCTGGCAACGAAGCCATGTCTGCCATATTAGAAAGCTGGCAGGTGCACAACGTCGGAGAAAATTTGGGAACGCGGTTTTGGAGAAGAACGTGCACGGTTCACCTCGGCTGACTCGCCGCTTGACCGGATTTGGAGCGCCTCCCTCAAGCACTTCAATTCCACGATGCAAGCACACAGCATAGGTCATTGTGGCCTGCGTGTTCGTTGACTGCAGACGCTATGCTTCTGGAAGCTGCTCAGATGACGCTGGTGTGCTGGCGACCAAATCCCACGCCTGGCTTGACAACGCATCGTCTCAAGGCTGAAGTACACATCCAGCCAATCCGGGCGGCGCAGAAAGCAGCTAATTGACCAATCGGTGTGCTGTGCTGGCCTTCTCGTCCAGCGCGCGGAGAGCCTGGCATTGCAAAGAGCCTGTCCGGCGTGTGGCTCAACGTGAATGTGTTGCCTTGACGCATCCGCGCAGCCGGATCAATCGCGCTGAGATGGTCGAGTCCGCTTCCGTGCGGGCGAGAAGACGAGATGTGACGGGACCGGCAGCAGCGCGTGTTGCTGTCACTGCTCTCCAGCTGCGGGCGTGCGACGTGCTGTAGATACATATAAAGTAAACATGGCAGAGGCACCTTGATCCCCGCCGCACGCAGATCTTATATTCCTACCCTCCCCAACACTTCTGGCGACCGCCGTACCGTCCTCTCACCAACCAGCAGCCTGTCCACACGCCCCGCGGGCACCAATCTCGTCTCCAGGAGATCCTGCGCATAGCGCTGGCGTGTCCCTGTCTCAGCGGAGCATTCGCGCGTGTGGTTCGCTGCCCGACTGTTGCAGCCTCTCATCCGATTGGCAAGCCCACGATAGCAATCGCACCACGAGTCGCACGCCTGTGTCGCGTCCGCCTGCTCTCGTCGCCCAGGTAAACACAGCGATTTGCAATATGCCGGTCGCACACTTAGATACTGATGGCAGCCCACAGCATCCTGTGCGAGCCCGTCTCACGCGGCAGCCCACGCTTAGCTATTGGGCGGCCCTCTCGTCCACTCACCCGCCGGCCTGACGCAACCACGACATCCAAGCAACAATCACCGATCTCCACCCCGTCACCATCACCCGCGCCCATTGGGCCAAGCTTGCCTCGCACCTGTACCGATCTGCCGTCTTGAAGCAGCACCTGAAGCTCCAACGCGACACCCCTGCTCCGCGTCACCTCAGCACCCGCAGCGCCGCCAGCCACCATGGATCCGACGAGCCTCCAGGCTCACGGCCAGCAGAAGCTGCGCCAGCAGGCCACGGCCGCGCCCCGTCGCTACGATGGCCAGAACGGCAATCCGCTCTACGACCCCGGCAACGGCGGCCACTATGGTGCGTTTGTCCCACATGCCCTGCACGACCGCGGCGCGACGCTGCCATTTGACTGCTCTTGGGACTGCGCGAAATCACTAAGCTAACATGTCTCCAGGAGCATCCGCAGCTGTACGTTTGCGCACCACGCGCGACTCTGGCGTGCCATTGCTGACAGTAGTAGATTGCCGCGCAAGGACACGCGCCAGACCCACAGCTGTTCACCGGCGCGTGGCAGAACGTAAGCATTCGCGGCACGCATAGTCTCAACAACGATTACTGAAGCTCCCACAGGTGAACCAAGGACTCAATGGGTCCTATCGCGACATCCTCAACACTTACTGGCAACAGCAAGTCACGAAACTGGAGACCGATGAGCACGACTACAAGCTCCACCAGCTGCCGTTGGCGCGTATCAAGAAGGTCATGAAGGCTGATCCTGAGGTCAAGATGATTTCCGCCGAAGCGCCGATCCTCTTCGCCAAAGGCTGCGACATATTCATCACCGAGCTTACGATGCGTGCGTGGATACATGCCGAGGAGAACAAGCGTCGTACGCTTCAGCGGTCGGACATCGCGAGCGCATTGAGCAAGTCGGACATGTTCGATTTTCTGATCGATATTGTTCCCCGCGAAGAAGCGCTCCCACACAAGCGGAGCGGCGGACAGAGCAGCACTGCAGTCCAAGCTGCAGGCGCGGTACCTGCTGGCGCTCTTGCTCAACAGGGCGTACATCCTCAGCACCAGATGGCGCCTCCAGATTATGGTATTGGGCAACACATGCCTCAGCAGGAAGACTTTCGCCAACCCGGCATGTACGCAGGACCGGTTCAGGGTGACCCAAATGCGTATGGGCAGCAGCAGATGTTCGATCCGTCTTACGGCGTATACAACCCTATGGCACAGCAGCCGGTAGGCCGACCGATCAGCTATGGAGTTGCGTCAAGCTGACTTTGACAGCAAATGTATCCGGTGCCCCAACGCGGCGCAGACCCAACCGGCGCGGGGGATCCTAACCAGGGATTCCGACCTCACGATCCAGAAGGCGATGCTGATGCTGAGGGCGAAAGAGACGAGTATGGACCATAAGCAATTTTGTTGACTTTCCTGAACAGACTTGTCTCGATCAGAAACTGATCCGAGAAGTTTGGAGCTTATTCAGGACTTGGTCGCTCAGTTGGATGACTGATTTAGTTACAATTTTCAAGTGATGCTTGACAAGAAATCTGTTGTGGAGCAAGGGTGGTGAGCACGGCATTGGAGAAGAGAAGCTTATTACTATTCGACCGGGGTATTGGCGTTGTCATGAGCGTTTTGGTCCGTCGGGTGGACATTACTTCTGGAAGACGGCGTTGGGATATGTTCTGGAGGCATGGTTCGGCCGCGGATCGTGGCCTCTGGGGGAATGGGTGGCGTACATACAATCCCGACATAGGTTTTCTCAAGGCGTCTCCCTCGGCCGTGATGTCAATTCGTGCGAGGTGGACCCATTGCAGCACATGCAAGAGTGCCCTTGTCACCTCGGGCGTTCATGCAGCAGGTACCCGCTTTCCGTGCGCCCCCGATGTTTTGACACCCACCCCTCCGAGACGCGGGCGGGATCACCGGAGCGTCCCGATTCACGTCGCCGTCAGAAGCGGCTTTGCATGTCCTCTGGGCATGTTTCGTGAGGGGCGCCGAGATATAAAGACTGTCCGCCCAGTGCTACAGTCATATCTTTTAGTTTTAGTGCAACAGGCTCGAAACAGCTCCTGTGTTCTACCCCGCCAACCCCACTAGAGCAACAACCCACGCGCCACGCCCCAACACCGCGTGAGCCCCTTCCCCTCCTTCGACTGGCTGGCCGCTGCTTCCTACATAACTCCTGTGTATCCCACGCACAAACAAAATCCTGTGCTTTAATCTCGGTGCGTCCTCCTTCACCCACCTAACAAGACCGCTGCTCAATTCCTCACGCCAGCTCTCTCCATTACCCCCCACATTCCGCGCCAGCTACTCTCCTCATCACCACCCAACTCCACTCAACAAAATGGTCAAGGCAGTTGTCGCAGGCGCCTCCGGTGGCATTGGCCAGGCAAGCCAACAATCACATCACACTGCCCGTCACTTCTACTAATCGCACTCAGCCGCTCTCCTTGCTTCTCAAGAACAGCCCCCTCGTTGACGAGCTCGCGCTGTACGATGTCGTCAACACCCCCGGTGTCGCTGCCGACCTGTCGCACATTTCCTCCAAGGCGGTATGTATGAGCGATCAATTCGAGACAAGACGAAGCTAAACATGGACAGGTTGTCACCGGCTACCTGCCCAGCGACGATGGCCTCAAGAAGGCCTTCACCGGTGCTGACATTGTAGTCATCCCCGCCGGTATTCCTCGTGAGTACACTATTGGACCATGTCCAAACAGCAGCTGACAGCGACTAGGCAAGCCCGGCATGACCCGTGACGACCTCTTCAAGATTAACGCTGGCATCGTCAAGGGCCTCATCGAGGGCGTCGCACAGTACTCCCCCAAGGCCTACGTTCTGGTCATCTCCAACCCCGTCAACTCGACCGTCCCCATCGCCGCCGAGGTCCTCAAGAAGGCCGGCGTTTTCGACCCCAAGAAGCTCTTCGGTGTCACCACCCTCGATGTCGTTCGCGCTGAGACCTTTGTCGCCTCTATCACCGGCGAGAAGGACCCCCAGAAGCTCACCATCCCCGTCATTGGCGGCCACTCTGGCGAGACCATTGTTCCCCTCTTCAGCCAGGCAACGCCCTCGGTGGAAATTCCCAGCGAGAAGCTCGATGCTCTTGTAAACCGTGCGTAGAATACTTCGGAAACTGAATCCAGAGCTGACCTGATATAGGCGTCCAATTTGGTGGTGATGAAGTTGTCAAGGCGAAGGACGGTGCCGGCTCTGCCACTCTGTCTATGGCCTACGCTGGCTTCCGATTCGCTGAGAAGGTTCTCAAGGCCGCTGCGGGCGAGAAGGGCATCACCGAGCCCAGCTACGTCTACCTCCCTGGTGTCCCGGGCGGTGACGTTATCGCGAAGACTGTCGGTGTTGAGTACTTCTCTGTACCCATTGAGCTCGGCGTAAGTGTATACTGTTGCATGGTGAAGCATATGCTAATATCCCCTTAGCCCAGCGGTGTCGAGAAGGCCGTCGATGTCGTCAGCAAGGCGAACGACCACGAGAAGAAGCTCCTTGAGGCAGCCTACAAGGGACTCAAGGACAACATCGCGAAGGGCGTTGACTTCGCCAACTCCCCTCCTCCCCAGAAGTGAGTGGCCTTGCATGTTTGGCTCTCCCTTGTGTACACGGAAGAATATTCATGCAGGTTGCGGCAGGTAGACTCTAGGAGAGTCTTGTTATGAAAATGCAAAATGAATAATGACTAGACGCGGGAACATATACATCATTGATGCATGGATATGCAGTGTCGAAGGACATTTGAGCGTCCTGCAATGTAGATCAATGTGAATTGCTGTCTGTAAACAGAACGGTTTTCTGAGCCTTTGCCATGGTGATGATTCAGAATTGTTTATGCTATGTGGTGCAGTGTAGTCCGACATAGTCCGACACATGCCTGATATACTGTAGACAATGCCAAGCCAGACGTCACGGACCCTGAATCATTACCCTCAACCTCGACCTAAGCTCCCGCAGAGTCCTCCGAGTTTCGCCAAAACCACCCAGACATAATCGCACCTTCAGTCCGACACCGCCCCCAGGATCGCGAAGAAAACGGCACATTCCATCATAATATCCGCCCAACGTCGACACTCCGCACAAAGCTCGACCTTGCGCATCGATTTCGCCCACCACCGCTCGCACTCCCGAATCCACGAAACACCTCACCCAACACTGGTTTCTCTTTTGCGCACCTAGGAACACGAGCAAGCGCGCACGATCCTACAAAAGCCTCCCGCCATGGCAACGTCAAATCCCGCTCCTATGGTCTCGGAGGCTATAGACGGGGACCCCACCGCAACCGAAGTCGCAACCTCGTGCTTGGATTTCCTTCTCATAGAACTGGTACCAATGGCTTACCGGATAACAGCTGATCTGGCCGCCAAGGAGCAGGACTATCTGTCTGGACCGGGCGCATCGAAAGCATCGCAGCACGAGAAGAAGGATGTTGACAACGATACGAGTAGTACAATAGCAGGGGGCGGAGGGTTGCGAGGCGGTGGTACAGCCACTGTTGTAGACGAGGAGGAGGCAAGGGAGGCGGTATTCCACAGGCTGGAGGCGTTAGGATACAGAGTCGGCCTGGGTGTTGTTGAACGGTACGGTGCTGCTCCGATCAACCTTCCTTCCCCCTCGCAGTTCTTGCATTGACCCATTGCCCTACTCGCGGCATACTGACACACACACTACAGAGTTTCAAGAACACATCCTCGGCCCACGTCGCCCCTCGCGACTATCAAGTTTCTCTGCAAAGACCTGTGGACCCTCCTCTTCCGCAAACAAATTGATAACCTCAAGACCAACCACCGCGGCATATACGTCCTAACGGACAACACCTTCAAGCCCCTCACACGCATGTCCTTCGACACTATCAAGCACGCGCCCACCGCGCACGCAACCGCTACGACCACGCTCTCTGATCGCATAAACGCCGCGGGGGAAAAGGGCGTGGAGTATGGGGATATGGCGGCGTTTGGGGGTGATGCGAACTCAATCAGCAGAGCACAACCTTTCCTGTACTTCCCCGCCGGCGTGGTGAGGGGTTGTCTCGCAGGACTAGGCGTCGAAGCGAGCGTGAGCGCAGAGACTAGCGGGTTACCCGGCGCAGTATTCCAGATACGGACGGTGGGAGCGAAGGCTTAACATACTTTTGCTGGTAGCACAGGATGGGATGGTGGAGCCCTTGCGCGTAGGCAAGGAGAAGTTGAGGATCCGGACAGGTGGAGGGGGCTCTTTGGTGCATCTTGATTTCCAGCAATGCATTGGGTGGCGTTTGGGTCGGAGGATTTCATTTCACGAGTCGTGGAAACAGGCTCGATAGAGCTCGCGGCGGTACATGCTCACTACTTCGAAGTAGACAGAGGTTGCTCCTTGTATGACATCTACGCAAGATTCATTTGCCTACTCACGCGTGAGCTATATGGCACGTTTACATACCAATGTGCCAACGTCTGCCATCATACAACACTATATCCTCTCGACCTGGCGCCCTCTACACTCGTCACCCTCTCCCTCTACTGAAGATGCCCGGTTTCCTCCTCGCCGGCTCCCTCGCCCGTTCCACCCGTCTACACATAACATCCGCCTTCACCAGTATGAAGTTCTGATCAAAAACATGCCCGTTCGCATTCCCGCACCTCTCCAGCGCAGGCGCCAAGCTAAGCTCCACCCGTCGCCGCACCCGGCTCGCACTGCTGACCACGCTGCCGCCTCGATACCCGCCCTCGTCCTCGCTCTCTACATCGTCCATCTCCGAGTCGTAAAACCCATACCCCCAGAACTGATTCGGACGGCCGCCCGTCCATGTAATAAACCGATAGTCGGCGCGCTGCCGCTTCATTTTGAGATCCAGCGCCACCGCCGCGCTCACAATCGTGTACAGCATCTCCTTCCCCTCGCGCAGACTCCTGCACGCCCACGGGCGCAGCCGTCTCCTCAACCTCGCGCAGAAGCGCTTGATCCACTTCAGCACAGGCGCCGCGTCGAAGGTCGGGCTCCACTTGCCGTCGACCTGGGGGACGAGCAGGTTGACGGTGAGCGCACGCCAGCGGTGGTACGCCTCGGCCTGGTCTTCGTTCCTGACGGCTGACAGCCCCTTAGCGTACGACCGGGGCAGATTCGAGCGCGGGAAGAATATACCTTTGCGCAGCGTGTCGTTGAGCGGGCGCAGCTTGCGGTCGCCCAGCTTGCCCGCCCACACGTACCCGCACCCTTTGTGCAGTGTGCTGAAGATGCGGTGTTGCAGCTGCGACCAGAGGAAGGACTGAATGAGGAGCGGGCGGTCGGTCGTGTGGCGCAGGTACGCGGTGTAGTTGTCTGTGAGGGGGCTGAAGAGCTCTTTGGAAGTGTGCAGGTGCGGGCGCCGACGGGAGGTCGAGGGCGTGCCCGTGAAGTAGTCTTCGGTCCAGAGGCGGATTTCTTCGCGCAGGCCGAGGAGCTCGCCGATGAGGGCTTTCTCGTCGGATTTGTAGACCACGGAGGCGTGCGCGGGGAGGCCGTGGGGGCCCATGGATTGTCGCTGGAGCTCCTTTCTAAGGGCGTCCCGCTCGCGGGTCACATCGTAGAAGCGCTTGACGAGATCGTCCTGGCTGCTTCCCGGGCGGACGTCCGGCCGCGACGGCGACTTGGGCGGTATGAGCGGCGAGCCATTGACGGAGAGGTGGTTGGGGCTGAGGTCGCGGTCGTCTGAATCGTCCGACGACGTCTCGGCGGCGTGCATGGAGGCAACCCGGGGCGCGACCCTGATCTCTGGCGGCTTGTAAGGCGTCTTTCTCCGCTTGGGCAGCAGGACCTCCTCGTCAGACCACTCGACATCGGCTTCGACGGCGACAAAGGGGTTGTCCAGCGGGCTGGGGTTCTGGGAGAGCATCTCGGCGGAGGGGCAGGCGATCTTGAGAGCGCCCAGTGTGCTGTCGCGAACGGCTGCGGCTCAGTCAGCTCTAATGCTGTCATAGTTGTACAGACGCGGCGCACCGGGATCAGGCTCAGTCATGGCCAGGCGTACATGCTGCGAGCTATCCTCAGTAACAACGACAGTGCCGAACAAGCACTACACCACGCAGCGGGCAGGCGGTGGATGAGCGCAGAGCCAGCGAGGAGAAGTCACGTCAGATCAGATCCGGGCTCAATTCCTCCTCTCGGCTGTTCGCTCCTCTTTTGCCAGATCTACCCAGCTTGGGTGCGAAATCGGGTCTGGGGCGGCCAGCCCCGTCGGACGCGGCGAGCAAGCAAGCAAGCAAGCACTGGGACAACAGGGACGCTGCATTTTCAATTGGGGACGCGGGGACGCGCACATATTGGCCTGTCCAAGCAGGGCACGGCACGAAGTGGCATGGGAGCTCTGGCCTCCAGACGAGTGGTGGCGGCTGGGCGCGAACACGGTGGGCCAGTCAAGCGCCCGCGCTGTGACGGCCTTGCAGCGGGACCGTCTGGAGAGAGCTATGCGTGCGTTTCAGTGGACCCGGCCCCGCGCCTGGAACATGCCTGTGTGCAGGCGTGAGAAGATTCCGGCCACACACTCGACAGCTTCATGTTCGTCTGCATGGGTGGATGGGAACTCGGCAGTGTGATGGGAGTGGCAGCGGGGCTGGAGGTGCTGTTCGGTAGCGTGCCGACCAGCCAGGCCCGGGCCGGCCCACTCTACTCGCGAAGAGCTCCAGGATGAGGTACAGGACGAAGGCTACACCAGAAGCAACTATCATGGATCTTTCGCACACCTTCCCGAGAAGAACACCAATGACTTGAGACCAGTTTATAAGACCAGCTTATGAGTTCTATGGTGAAACCCGATCTACTGTTAAACACTGTAAAGACCACGATATGGCCATGGCATGTGCAGGCTCTCCCATAATCACAACCGTAGCATGATGAGCACACCACATGATAGATACATACGCCTAGTTGTCCACCCCAGCGCTCGTTTGGTGGAATGCAAACTTGCATCGAGACCCGCTCCGAAAGTCACGCTCAGCCGGCCGTCTCCGCAGCCAAGAGCTTCGTGAGAATCTTCTCGCAGAAGGACGTCAAAGACGTGGCAGTCATGATATCCAACGTCGTCACCAGACAGCCCAACTCCGTCCTCACCCAGTTCCGCACCTCGACAGCCGCCAGCGAGTCTGTCCCATAGACACTGATCGGTCGCTCTGGATCCATCGGCTCATCAAGCCGCAGGATGCGCATGAAGCATCCGTTGATCACATCGATCAGGGCCTTCAGTCTCGACGCGGGATCCGCAGACTCGGTGCGCAGCAAGAGAAAGAGCGCCTGGATGTCCGCGTTGGCGTTCTCGCCGCTAGACTTGAGATCCTTGGACCGCTCATTGCTGGTGAAGAGCGGGGAGAACCGCGCATCGCCCTTGAGAGCTGAGTCGTCGGGCTGCGGGAACGTCAGGCCCGTCACCATGGGGCCAAATGCGAGCTCGCGGACAGCGCCAACATCGCTTGCCAATGGCGTCTCTTGCTGCTGCAGCATAGCAAAGTAGAGGATCTTGCGCAGTTGACCTTCGTTCAGGCTCCGGAACATGCCTTTCTCTGTTGAGCTCTGGAGCTTGGCGCTCTCCGCGATGACGCCGGCATCTTCGCTGATACCCAGGTCGATTGAGCAGGCGGGCAGCCCACGGGCTTGACGCCAGGCCGCGAACGCGTCGAGGAAGACGTTGCCGGCAGCGTAGTTGGCTTGGGCGACGTGACCGATGATACCGGAAAGAGACGAGAGCATGGTGAAGGAGTCGAGCTTCAGGCCGAGGGACTCGGCTGCGTTGTGCAGGTTCCAGGTTCCGCGGATCTTGCATTGCAGGGCTTCGTGGTACTCGGTGAGTGTCATGGACTCAAAGGGGCGATCCTGAAGAACGTTGGTCAACTACTTTTCATTTTGTGGGGTACAGAGTTGTCTGCGATGTTTTTGACTGCATTAGGCATGTGGACTTACCCTTAGAACCATGGCACCCTGGATGATGCCGACGATGGGGACGGTTGTCTGCTGCATAGCCTTCGTAACAGCCTCTGCATCCGTCACATCTGCAATCAAGAGATCGATGTGGCAGCCGAGCGCTTCGAGCTGCTTGATAACCAGCCTGGATTTCTCGTCCGCGTACCCGCTACGCGACATGACAGCGAGATGCTTTGCGCCTTGCTGAGCGAGATAGATGCCAAGACCTCCGCAGAGACCACGGAGACTGCTGACAATGAGATAGCAGCCATCCGCGCGGAGACCGAGACTCTTTGGCGCTCGCCGAACCTATGTATTGACTCCAGTTAGCAATTCGATGTTCGATACGTTCCCAGTGAGAACAGCTACTGAAGCAGGGAAAATTTACCGGAACGTGGACCTCATTGTCTTGTGTCAGCACCACCTTTCCGATGTGGGTTCCAGGTCGCAGGAACTGCAAGGCAGTTGGAATATCTGTCCACGCAAACTTATGGACTGGTGTGATGGGCTTGATGGCCCCTCCTTCGACGAGTTCAAACAGCTTCGACATCAACTGGGCCACCAGCGAATCGTTCGCCTTCCCCGTGGATAGATCAATGGCTCTGAACGAACTGTTGCGGTCGAATGGAGCGAGAGGCAGGCTGTTCCTGTCCAAAACATCTCGCCTGCCAAGCTCCACCATCATACCTCCGTCAGCAAGGACTCGGAATGACTCGTCCAGCGTGTCTCCAGTCAGGGAATTGAGAATGACGTCCACGCCTCTGCCATCGGTCGCGGACAGGATCTGGTCGCCAAACTCGGTGCTGCGCGAATTGAAGATGCGGTTATCGGCCAGGCCGAACGTGGACTTGAGGAACTCTCTCTTCTCGTTCGTGCCAACAGTGGTGTACACTTCTGCACCGACGTACTGAGCTATCTGGATAGCGGCAATACCTACGCCACCAGCGGCAGAATGGATGAGGACGCTCTTACCAGCTGACAAGCTGGCATGGTCTAGGAGGGAGTGTATAGCAGTGATAAAGGCGGTCGGGATCGTCGCTGCCTTTTCGAAGTCCATGGAATCGGGAATGCGATGGACGCGAGCGGGACTGGTGTGAATGCGATTTGCGAAGCAGCCTTTGTCAAAAACAACCACCCGATCTCCAACTGACAGCCTGGATACACCCTGGGCCACCTTGGTGACTACGCCTGCGGCTTCGTGGCCAAGAGCGGTATCATCGCCAGGAGCGGAACCCACTATCACAGCGTTAGTATTAACACACGACTATATCTTGAGACGAGGGGGTCGCTTACAAGTGACGACTACATCCTTGTAGCTGATACCAGCCGCATGGATTTCAACTTCCACCATACCCTCGGGCAAAGCAGAAGACTCTGCATCCACCTCGCCAAAGTGCACGGAATCAAGATTGCCCATTTTCTCAGCTCGCGATCTGATCAAACTATCACTTTTGCGCAGGTTCATGACCTCAGTCTTTCTGTCAGCGGGGCTGGTGCTCTGACCGAAAGTGAGCGCACTGTCTCTATACACGCGACTGACGAGCACAATGCCTCCACGCTCCACGAAATCGTAATCAGTGCTTGCCCGCGGGTCGAACGTCTTTGAGGACGTCATGTCCCAGACCCGCCCAAGACATGCCGAGAGCGCATCGATAGACGTGCGGCTAGTACTGGCTTCGACATCGAGCGTGAAGAACGGCACTTGCTCCTCAGCGCGGATGGTAGCCAGAAATCCGACAGCAGCAGCACGCGTGGGGTCGGCGCTGCGGCTCGTTACCCAGAGTAAGGGGCGTTGTACTTTCGCAAGGTGCTGGAGAAGCTCCCACTGCTTTGCGTCGATGGTCTGCATGACGGAGGAGAAGAGTTCGTCTAATACGACTACAATGCCGGTGTTAGAGGTGATGTCTTCAAAGGGGTTAGAAGCGTTCTCGAGGTGCCATTTTTGTGTGGCTAGGTCCTCGCATACTTTCGCCACCTCCTCCGAGATGGAGCCTTGAGCAGCATTGTCCAGAAGGCTGACGCGAGTCACGCTCCTTTGGCGAATTTCTGTTTCCCCGTCGATTAAGACGGCACCCCTAGTCACACGACAGATGCTCACACCGTTGCTCAGATGGATCGTCTTTCCCAGCGAGTCGATGCCTCTGAACCCGTTCGATACGATGAATCCTCCCTCACGGACAAGTGGAGCCAGACCCTGAATAAACCCATCCACGTCAACCAATTCGTCTTGGCTCGGGTTAATGATCGCGAGATCAATACTGTCCGCTCCAGTAATCGTTGCAGGCTTGGTGACATCCATGAGTAGATGAAACTGCGGCGTGATAGCCCGCGAGCTGAACCGTTCCTGGGCCTGGATTAACGTCTTAGGATCCCGGACGGCAAAGTGGTACTGCGAGCAGCCCGCGCGGACCGGGTTGTCAGTCCCATCCTCGCCCTGCTCCAGCCAGAGATTGGAGCCATCCAGGGTGCTCAGATTGACCTCCAGGACGCGGAGTTCCGGGCTCTTGTGCGCCACCAGATCAATGACTTGCTGCACAGTCCTGGAGTCTAACCAGGTCGTGCTCAGAGTCGGCTCCCCTTCTATGAGCATGTCGATGTCAGCGTCCCAGTTCACATGCATGAACTGGTGGGGCACTTTCTCCTCGTCGCTCGTTTCCATCTCCGCCCAAGCCAGGCCCTTTAGTTGGAACAACAGTGCGCCATCCTTGGGGTCGTACAGATCGACGCTGGTGCTGTAGTTGCGCGCATTCCCGGCGTCTCCGGCACCCAGGTAGTGTGCAGACGCGTAGGCAATGCCCTCGCTCGCAGCGCGCAACTTACGCGCACTTCCGGATTCAATGATCATGCTCTCAATAGCCTTAGGCACGAGCGCTGGGTCACCCGCCTGAGGCAGCTGGCCCTTCCAGAGCGACGGCGTTGTAGCTTGGAAGCACCCATCCAACACACCCGGATGAAGCGGGTACCACGACTGACCCTCGGGCTGCGACGGAGGAGCCTCGAGACTAATAAGCGACCTGCTCTGACGCTGTCCCATCGTCGACTCAACCGACACATGTTTCTGAAAGGATGGTCCAAAATTGTATCCCATTTCGGCCATGGTCTTGTACCACTGCTTCGCGCTTGTAGCGAGCTCGAGCGGCTCCACAGTTTTGGTAAAGTCTTTGTAGTCGGTTTCCACGCTAACCATACCGCTGCTGTGAACGACGTCTACGTCGAGACCATCTTGCTCGGAGCACATTTGGTACTCGTACCATGATCCGGTCGAACCTCTGACGGGCGTGAGCGACAGTGAGATGGTGGTTTCCCTGTCCTCGGTGAGGACTAGAGCGCGGAGAAGCTTCACGTCGCGAAGTTTGAAGCGGTAGCGTTCAGGCTCCTTCTGGTTCCATTTGGTAACCATGGCTGTTTGGTACATGGCTTCCACAGCCATTGCGATATAAGCGGTGGCCGGGAACACAACGTCAGTGCCCAACCTGTGATCCCTCAACCACGGCAAATGCGCCAGCTTGATGTTGGCTTTGAAGATAGGCGCGTTCCATCCAACCGAGCTGATCTTCGAGCCGAGCAAGTCATGGTTAATGAATTTCTTAAACCGCCACTCCTTACTCGCACGCGTCTCGTGCCAATACCGCGTCGAGTGGTTCCACACATAGTTTGGCAGATCGACAATGACCTTCGACGTCTGTGGGCTTACCCGATTCACCTTTGCAAGACTGACCTGCTGGTCTCCTGCCAGGAACAGTTTCGCGGCCGCCTCGTACATGGGCATTGTGGAATCGGCACCTCGCTTGAGCGCAGAGGTATACTGTCCGTCTTTGTCCAAGCCCTTCTTGATCTGAGCGATCGGGCCCGCGAGGGCATTGCTGGGGCCTAATTCGATGAGGAAGTCAGCGCTGGTCTGCTTGAGCAGCTGCGCCGTCGCAGACGAGAAGCGCACGGGCGACACCATGTTCTTCTTCCAGTACGCGGCGTCGAGCTTGATATCTGGGTCGACAACCGCGCTGGTCACGGAGCTGAACATGGCAACGGGCTTGCGTGTCTTAGGGCGGGGCGTGGCTGTCTTCTGGAACAACCCGTCCTCGTGCAGCATGCCTTCATACACCTCAGCAAGCTCGGACATGTAGTCAGAGTGGTATGCGAGGTCGACGAGAAGTAGCCTGGCGAAGTGCCCGTCGGCCTGGATTCGGTCGCGCAGCTCCTCGAGCTCGGATACGAGGCCGGATAGCGTCAGACTGCTCGGGCTGTTGTAACACGCAATCTGGATCTTGTTCGCCTTTGCCTCAAGATACCCCGCGAGCGCCGCCTCATCAATGCCAACAGCGAGCATACCCACGGCCTCACCTGATTCCGTCTTTTTAGACGACTGACCACGGTAGTAGGCCACCTTAATAGCGTCGGAGTCGCTCAGGAGACCCGCAGCGTATGCCGCCGCGATTTCTCCAGAGGAGTGGCCAACAACGGCCTCGGGTGAGATACCCCAGTCTTCCAGCACGCGGAGAAGCGCAATCTGCAGCGCTGTGACTAAGGGCTGCGAGAACTCAGGCTGCCGCAGGGCCTCGACGCTGCGTTTGGCGGTCAGCTCGTCCACGAGCGACCAGGACGGTGGACTGGGTAAACTCTGGAGCACGCTGTCAAGGTACTCCACCGTGCTCCTAGCTAGGGGAAAGTCCCTGATAAGATCAGCTCCCATGGTCGGCCACTGGGCGCCCTGCCCAGTGAACACAAAGGCAACGCGAGGCGCGGTCGACGTCCGCTTGCCGCGGATCAGGGTGTCCGTGTTGATGTGCTGCGGGTTAGCACGCGTGATAGCCACCGCGCCCTGGTAGTGTCTACTTCGTCGCTCAGAGAGGGTATACGCTAGGTCTCCGAGATCAAGCGACACCAGTGGGTTCTGCAAGTGCGAGCTGAACCTCTTGATGTACTCGTCCAGTGAAGACTGGTCGTTTGCCGAGAAGAAGAGCAGAGTTGGAGTGGCTTGGGTGCCATCTTCCTGATCCTCGTCAAACTCGTCGTCATCATCGTCAAAGAAGTCAGTCGTCACTTGCTTGTATGAGGATACGTGCCGGGAAAGTCCTTGAGCATCGTTCTCGACCACGGCGTGTGCGTTGGCACCTCCGTATCCAAAGGAATTCACGCCTGCACGGCGGATATTGTCTGCGTCTACCTTTGGCCAGGGCATGGACATCCGGCTGGCTTTTATACGCAGGCCTTTCCAGTCGATGTTGGGGTTTGGTTTGAAGAAGGTCGGTGTACCTGGGATGATGCCCTTCTCCACCGCCATAGTGGCTTTCAAGAGACCCGACAGTCCGGCTGCAGGCTCCGAGTGACCAATGTTACTCTTGATCGACCCGATGATGAGCTCCTCGTTAGCTTCGCGGCTCTTGCTGAACACAGCCGCCGCGCCCCTGGCCTCGATCGGGTCACCCGCGAGCGTACCCGTGCCATGGGCTTCAAGAAATCTTGTCTTGTAAAACTCCTCCTCCTTGATACCCGCATTCTTCAGTGCCTGCCTAGTAACTGCTGCTTGCATGTCTGAGCTAGGATTCGCAATCCCGTTCGTCCTCCCCGATGCATTCACCGCCGTACCTCTAAGAATCCCTCGAATTGGATCCCCATTCCTTACCGCGTCATCCAGCCTCTTTAAAAAGAAGCAATTCACCGCCTCCGCCTTGACATACCCATCCGCAGACGCGTCGAAGCTCTTCGAGAGCCCCGAGCCGGACTGCGTCACGTGCATCATGCCGATCTCCTCGTTGTGCTCAGGGGAGAGCCACAAGTTTGCGCCGCCGACGAGGACGGCGTCGGTCTGGAAGCTGTCCAGATAGCGACAAGCTACGTCGAGCGAGACGAGGCCGGCGGAGCAGGCGGTGTCGACGGTCATGCTGGGCCCGTTTACGTTGAGGAAGTGAGAGATGCGGTTGCTGAGGAGGGCGGGTGCGAGACCGATCATGACTGATTCTGCTCGGTTTTCTGGATCGCGTGCCTGGATGGCACCATAATCTTGAGCAGGCCGTTAGCAAACTCCATCTCTAAGCAAAGTCGCGCTTATACGTACCTATGAAGTTGGTGCCCACAATCACACCAGTGTTAGTACCGCTCAGCGTCTCAATGGGCGTACCGCTGTTTTCGAGACATTCGTACGCCACCTCCAGCATCTGCCGTTGCTGCGGGTCCATAGCAATGCATTCTGTGCGGCTGATGTTGAAGAATTGGCCATCGAACAAAGCGGGATCGACGTCTTCGATGAACATGCCACCGGGAGACTTCATAGTCCGGGGCCGTCCTGGGTTGGCTTTGTCGTAATGGCCGGCCAAACTAAATCTTGATGGTGGCGGTTCGTTTTTGGCTACGCCGCCGCGTTCGAGGAGATCCCATAATGCTGTTGGGGAGGTGCTGTGCCCTGGGAGACGACATCCCATCCCCACAATCGCAACGGGTACCTGTGTCCGCTGTCTGGACGTCACATCCGCAACACCTTCGTCACTAGAGCATTTCTCGGAAATACTCGATGTAGCTACATTGTCATAGCTTTCTGAGGAAAGGCTTGATCTAGAAGTCATTTTGAAGTGTGGAAGAGATTTGGATAGAGACGTTGGTTTCCCTTTATGATTTGCGAGGATCGGAAGAGTAGATGAGAACCGTCGACGCTGCCGTTCCCTTCACTGCCATCCTAGACGTTTATTATTCACTGACAAGATGCTAGTTCCATACATCAGCCTCAAGCCAAGGAGCTTATCCGAGAGCCCATACATTACCGGCATACATGTGGGGAATGCTTATCTGTGTCCGTAACACAACTTCGCCGTTACATTTGCAGCAGGACTCAGCACCATATCGGCTTACATGCATGTGCATAGAAATAGGCTTGGCAACAGCATACAATGGGAATGCTTACAAACTCGGCTCGCTCGTAGTAGCGATCCATAACTTGGGTATCACTATCCGACGCCTCTATTCTCTCAAGTTGAGGGCTTGTTTCTCTACTTCGGTATCATTTGTGCTCCACATCGCTAGAGAGCAGTTCATTTGTCAACACAACGCCTCAACAAACACATCTCAGCGCAATGGGTTCCATGCAGAACATGCCCGTCAAGGAGGATGTCGAATTCAAAACGCTTGACGGGCTCACTCTTCGCGGATGGCTCTTCGCGGGCCCTCCGAAAGGCCCTGCCATCATCATGACCCCGGGATTCAACCTTACCAAGGATATGATTATTTTCGAAGCTGGGCAGTATCTGAACCAGGCGGGTTTCACCGTCTTGGGCTATGATCCTAGGTGTATTGGAACGAGCGACGGCATGCCACGCAACGACACCCAACCTATGAAGAACATGGAGGACTACCACGATGCCCTCACCTACCTCAAGGTGCATAGGCGAGACCTGGTCGACCCTGAGCGAATCGCATTCTGGGGCTACTCCTTCAGCGGTGCGATCGCCCTCTGTGCCGCTGCCCTTGACAAACGTGCCAAAGCCGTAATAGCCTGCGCAGCCACCACGACTTGGGAGTTCTCGAAGTGGAAGCAAGTCCTGGCCAAGGCGATGAAAGACCGCGAGTCGCAACTCGCTGGAAACCAGGGCATGTATCTCCCGCTGCTCACCGAGACTGGCGACCAACCCGCCGGGCTGGGCCAGGGCTACCAAGGCGAGGATGTCCTCGGCATCATTCAGCGGCATGCGTCTATCGAGCCGAGCTTCATCCCAAGAACGACTCTGCAGACGTACTACAACATTGCGGCGTTCCGGCCCATGGCGCTCATGCAATTTGTGGATCCTACCCCCGCTTTGCTCATGACAGGAGAAAATGATGAGATTTCGCCACCGGAGCTGCAGAGAAAGTTGATCTACGATGCCATCACGGGACCTAAGGAGTTTGTGACGATCAAGGATAGGAAACATATGGATATTTTGACGGGCAACGGGTCTTTGGAGGTTTTTGAGAAGCAGGCCGAGTTCTTGAATCGTGTCATGGTTCCGACGAAGGGCGCCAACGGTGTCAAGAAAAGGAGCTGAGTGTGGCATGGGCCGTTCGTTTGGTACTTTCTCTTCTTGTAGGTGCGATGCATAGAAGTCCACGGAACTAGTCATTCGAATTCAATATTTGTTCTACAAGCTTTTGACCTCATCATATAGTTGAGCACGTAGTCAATAACCTTTACGAGACCTTTTTCTGCGGTGTCTCCGCACGTTACCCTCTCGCAATGGCCGCATACCATAGGTAGTCTAAATTTCTAGGTCTATGCCCACCTCCCAAAGACTTACTGCTCACCTCACCGCGAAGGCGAGGCAGACGCAACGGACGAATGTACCCTGGTATACCTGAGATGACTTTCAGGCTTCTCTGAACGTGGGGTTTAGGGCGCTGTGGGACATTTGCCTCAGAGTTCGTCCTGAATCCTCATGGTCTGGCTCACACTGGCCACCTAGGAGCTGCAGGCCAATGGTAACCCCTGACATGCCCTCCCAGTCACGCACTAACCGCACTTGGGGTGCTGTGCCTTTGCGGGACTCCACCTGCATACCAGCAGTGATGTTGCATCGGGCCGAACCCATGATCCATGGAGTGTGCCCGCGTGGCGTGAAGGCAATTGTCTTACCTGCAGAGGTCCATGCTTTGGGGCTGAAATTTCCCCATGGAGAAAATGTTTGGTACCAATGGTAGGCGATGGGCTCATAAGCAGCGCCCCATGCATCGGGTATGCATGTAAGCAATCCTCTTTTGGGACATCAGGTACGCGGGACCCCAGCGCGGGTCCCTCACCTCAACAATAGCGGAGTGGGTCATATGTAGCAAAATTTGCTTTAGTCCGGCCTTACCACTACTGTTCAAGATGATGTGAGATGGGGATAGTTAAGGGTGATTCTGTCATGGACTCATGCAGTGGAAAATTTGAAGGACTCGTTATGTACTTGCATATAGGCATACGCGTTAAGGAAATTGTAAGCGAAATTGAACACAACCACTCTCAAACTTGTCTTTGGCAGACATTCTCCGCAATAAGTTGCGGTACTCGAAATGCGTTTTCAGAACGAGACATTCAAGATTACTACACATCGCGAAGGGAACAAGGCAATTCAAGCAGTAGCAAGGGTGTTTTTTTTGGACGCATTAGCGTATGCTCAAGCTATTTTTCGAGTTCTACAGTGAGCTCAAGCACTCAACAGACTTTACTTGCTGACCGTGACTCTGACACCTCTGCTTTCCCGGTGTGGCATCGGCGCCACCATGTCCAGAGCGAACTCCACATCAGATCGATCGGTCTCAAACAGATGGAAGTCATGACGACGCATCATGACAGCGAGCCCCACATAGACCTCCATGTAAGCCAGATGCATCGCAACACATATCCTAGAGCCAGCACCAAAAGTGGTGAGGTAGTTGGTCAGAGGTTGACGCCCGTTGGGCCCTTTCGGATTACCTAGCCATCGCTCTGGACGAAAAACAAGGGGCTCTGGGAACACTTCCGCATTGGTGTGCATATGGAAAGAGTCCATACCGACTGCTGTGCCAGGTGGGATAACCCATTGTCTGTATTGCATGGCGTGCAGTCTGTTGATCCTTGGGCTACGTTGGGTCGTACCATAGCTCAAGCGTAGACCTGTCACTATTAGTATCTATGCTTCCATGCAGTCGTCTGATGACTCACTCTCATTGATGACAGCAGTCAAATAGGGAAGCTTCTCAAGCTCGACCCATGTTGGAATGATGGAAGCATCGGGTATGGCCTCTGTCAGCTCTGCCTTGAGACGGGCCTCAATAGCAGGCTTCTCTAGACAATGGAAAATAGCGAAGGTAATGGTCGCCTTCACTGTCTCCACACCCGCAGTGGTCAAGGCCATCGCCTCTTGCGACAGGCGGTCAAACGAGAGCTCATTGGTTGGAAGCTTGGATGCGAGCATTTCGTCAAAGATGGTATCATGGTCTGAGTCTCTAAAGTCCTTCGTACCGACGGAAGCCTTGTTCATTCCCGAAAGTATCTCTGCGACCTGCCGGTTGATGCTGACTCGAAGATCCAGGATCGGCTTGATGGCAGGTACAAGAATACCGATGAAGCTGTTTGGGAGCAGCTCAATCCAAGCTAGTAGAAACCTGAAATGCGCATTCCAGTGGCTCAGCCAAATGTTGTTTATGATGGTGACCACAAGTGGTGCCTTGAATTCAGGTGCCTCAGTACAGTTGGTGCAGCGACGAAAGCACACTTCCGTGACTATGTCAACCGCCAGGGCCGAAAACATTTCGCCGACGTCGAGAACACGATTGGACCCAGCATATTCTTTGGAGACACGTTGCGAGACTCGCTCCAGGAGTTGATTGACTCTGCCCTGAGTTTCGCGTAACCGCTGGCGAGAGAAGAAACCAGCCATTGCTTGCCTTCTTGAGCGGTGCAGTTCCGCCTGGGGAGTACTGAAGATGGCATCAGGAAGGCCGAAACGGTGCTGTAGCTTTTCTTGCTTGTCTATAGGCCTGGTTGCGCTATTGTTGCAGTAAACTTCCTGCCAGTATTCTGGGTCGTCGATGTGAAGCTCGTCTGGGGCGATCCGCACGATTGGCCCATACTCCTCGTGCATTCGCTTGATCTCCATCGGAAACTGGCCCCCATGGCGCTTAGCGACAAGGTCGAAGTACTTTGAATACCAACTTGTGGCGGCTGCAAGTTTTGGTCCGGGGAATTTTGAAAGAGGGCTAAAGTACAGCCGATACACGACAACACAGAGAGTGTATAGCGCAACCAACGCAAGCACAGCTTCTGAGAGGGTGGCAGCCCCTGATGTTGGGAGGGCCATCTTTGACGGAACGGAGGCAGACAGTAGTCTAGATTGCAAGGAGCGATAGAAGGAAGACACTGAGTGTTATTTGCAAACTCAGCAGTACAGTGAGGCGCGATTCTGGGTGATCACATACATCGCATGAGCTTTTCTGGATCACCAGAAACGGTTACTGAGGTCAATGGCAGACCATTTCGGTACTGGGCTGAACTGTCTCACCGGAGCTATAGCAAGCGCATCTCGCGAACAACGCTGAGAATCTAAAATGCAGATAATCAATGTCGCATACCTTGCTTACATGCCCGAGCTCACGGTTTCTATGGCTTAGGCGCAGTAATGGTATCGGCTGGTCTACAGATCTACATGTAACTGTAAAATGACAGGTAGTACCTAGATACGTAACATCTTGACATTATCGACTGTTGATGCTGATCCCTGGTGCAAGTGCATGGTGGCGTGTTATTCCCGAAGAGAAGGGTCAATCCGACGGATTATGCAGTCATGTTTGGCACTTGCATGCGAGACATTGTTGCCTGGACAGGACCTTAGAACCTTGATCCTGGTTCATCTGTGAATGGGCTCGTCATCATTTGATACGGTCATACCCATGTTTCCCCTCGCGGGAAAGCGACCGAGTTTCGCAAGCAAACTTTGTGTTGTATGATGCGGCTCTGGACGCCCCCACGTGCATCGCTTAGGCGCATCAACACCTGCGTTAAGCTAATTCCGATTTGTCCCAAAGGACTTCTCTTGTGGCACCTGCTCAGAAAGACAAAGGCGCCTCTTTCCAAACGTCCGGGACTGCCAAGAACAACAAATAATTGGATTAGCAATCTCGCGACTGCCTTACACCGAGCGATTCCGAAGCCTTGGCATATTTTTGCACTTCTCGCCTCTAATGAAATTGCACATAAAGTGCACAATGCTCGCTTCTTGGTCCTTATAAGTCCAGCTATCCAAAATCCAAAGAAGATTAATCAACTGAAACCAAATCATGGCTCCTTCGACCGTAGTTCTCATCACTGGCGCCGGCAGAGGTATGTTCTGGCTTGCTTCGGGAATGAACCCAGTGCGCTGTTCTCACTGTCCTAATAACCTCTGAAATGCAGGCATTGGGAAGGCACTAACAGCCGCCTATCTCTCGTATCCGGATCATGTTGTCATAGCGACCGTTCGCGACCCTAAGGCTCCGAAAGCTCAGGAACTCAAGGGCTTATCCGTGGGAAGCGGCTCGCGCTTACTGGTCGTCGGCATCGAGAACACAAACCCTGAGGACCCGAAGCAGGCCGTCGAGACCATTGAGGCTGCTGGAGTCGATCATATCGATGTTGTCATCGCCAATTCTGGCATCTCCATTGGCGCCGCTCCTCTCGAATTGGCCGACCCCAAAGCCTTCACCGAGAGCTTCAACGTCAATGTCTTGTCAGGCGTTGTGCTGTACCAGGCAGTGAGCAAACTGCTCACAAATTCAAGCGCCCCAAAGTGGATCTCCGTCTCAAGTCGCGGCGGTTCCACCTCTGCTCCACTGCCTTGGTACCCGTACGCGGCTGCGTACTGTATGTCGAAGGCTGCACAAAACTGGTTCACACAGTAAGATGAAACCAACAGACCTCATTTCAGCGTCAAAGTATGAGCTAATATGGTTCGAAGAACCCTCCATGTTGCAAACGCATCTCTTACTGCTTTTGCAATCCACCCGGGGTAAGTCGTTCAATAGGGTGGAAGTATTTGGCGAAAAATCAAGATCAGCGCTAAAATGAACTCACAGATTCGTTCTGACAGATATGGGAATTGCGGCTGCTACTGGCGCTGGCATCGCATTGCCCGAGACTTCGGGCGATGAGAGTGCCGGCAAGATCATCGAGGTGATCAAATCGGCAACGCGGGAGAATACTTCGGGCAAATTCCTCGACGTCGACACCCGTGAAGAGATCCCCTGGTGATGATCGGTGAGCCTTTCGACGGTTGACCATGCATAAAGTCACGTACGCCAGAATTTGAGTCTGATGTCTAGACGCCAGCGATTAGCTTAGCCAAAATAAAAAAAATGCGGTCCTGCAACTCTTACCTTCCTCTTTAGCAGAAATGTCCACTAATCTTAATTCTCTCTGTGTGCCTCCTCGGCTTCGTGTTTCGTATTGGGCCGCTCTTGTGGCAAATCCGTCATCGGCCCTGACATTAGCTCACTATTTGAAGCCCTATCATTGTACGCGACGCTTTCTTCAGCCAACCCGTACTTGGGTCAGGAATATGTGGGTCCCCTGTCGGCTTTTTCCCAGGCGACCGTGGCGTGGATGATTTGACATGATCTTGCTTCGTATGGTGTCAGAATGGGAGATTCACTCATCGGGAATCAGGCTTTCTTTCGAGGACTTTTGGTGAATAAATGAGTCACGTGTTTATCCCATTCTTACAAGAACGATATTCCTCGGCTCGCTTATACCTACAACACACTAGACATGGGACCCAAGATAGCTCCACGTGGCCCTCGCCATCGGGCATGGACACTGTGTCCGAACAGGTAAGATGGAATGATCTGGAAGGGCTGAAGGATGACGGGCTTAGGGAAGGATCAGTTGAAACAACGCGAAAGCCTCAGCCGAACTTGAGTGCTTACTTTTGTCTAATACGACCTCAGTACGGATCATGTCTCCGTTCTCCAGGCAGGGGGCCCATAAGCACACCCAGGCGCCACTTTTCGGTAAGCAAGGGGGCTTCGGAGTGTCTGTGCTATCGTAATTGAGTCCTGAGAAGCACACCTCTAGATTTTCTGAGTGGCTTTATGCTATACCGAAGGAACATGGCCGTGCTCAGCTGGAGACGCCACTAATATTACAGGAGGACCACACCACTTATAAAGCGGTACCGTGTAGTCAATATATCTCGTCTGTACCATAGGCGCGGCTTCTCTCACAAAAGTAAAGTGTACAGTCTCCATATCTTTGAAACGGAGCGATCAACATGGTTGTTGCAACTTTTGGAACTCTCAGTCTAGTACTTAGCGGGATAACACTGGCAACTAAGAGTCCTCTACATGCACGAGACGACGCAGTAGGTCCACTTACATCCCAGTCACATACATGCTGCTGACTTAACCTTCAGTGTGCAGCTCTAGCTACTGTATTGCCACAAGATGTTGCCCTGCCAAGCACCACAGCTTTCACTCAATCGAGCTCTTACTGGTCTCAACAGCAGCTCGAGACCCAACCGCAGTGCTTTGTGACCCCCAAGAGTACCAAAGACGTGTCGACCATAATGGAAGTCTTGACAAAAGGAAATTTTCCGTTCACGGTGAAGGGTGGCGGCCATATTCCATTCGCCGGTGGTTCCAGTATCGAAAATGGTGTGACGATCGACATGGTGCACCTCAACGACATCAAGGTTTCTTCTGATCAACAGACTGTATCCATCGGTCCAGGAAACCGCTGGATTAATGTTACTGAGACTCTCGATCCCCTTGGCCTTTCCGTCGTGGGAGGGCGCGACATGAATGTTGGCGTCAGTGGATTGCTCCTTGGTGGGGGAATCTCGTACTTTTCGGGACAGTACGGATGGGCTTGCGATAACGTACGTCGTTACGAAGTCGTACTCGCGTCAGGCCGTGTTGTCTATGCGTCCCCAAGCGAAAACAAAGACCTGTACTGGGCCTTGCGGGGAGGGGGTGGCTTGAACTTCGGTATTGTGACGAGGTTCGAAATTGTCGCCTTCAAGCAAGGGAAAATCTGGGAGAACGCCTTGAGCTTCCCTGGCAGTTCAAATGCGACGGTCATCAATGCTTTCCAAAACCTTACAGCTCGTGGGTTCCCTGCGGATAAAGCCGCGTCTGGCTTCGTTGGCATAAACTATCATGGCTCCACCGGTGGATACTCAACCGACGTAGGCCTTCTACACGCCACAGTACCTTCCACTGGAGAGGGTTTACCTGCAGTTTTCAGACCATTCCAAAGAATCCCATCGGCAACTGCCAACTCCACCGTCACAGCTGATGTCTCAACCTTTCTCAAAAATTTCGCTACGCCATATGGCCGTCGATGGACATGGGGCAATGTCGTCGTCTCTGCTTCTTTCTCAAACAAGTTTCTTGCCGAAATCTTGTCTCTCTATGAAACTCGCAATGTTGGCCTGTTCAAAACGCAGGGAGAAGATGACATTACCCCTACTGCACTTTTCCAGCCTATTCCATTGAACGTTCTGGAAGCAATGCAAAAGAATGGCGGAAACGCAATGGGACTGAAGCCTTCGAACGGACCGTTGGTCTTGATATCTTTTCCCATGTCCTGGGCAAATCCGCAGAATGATGATCTCGCCTATGGCGCCACGCGTAAATTGATCGCCGACGTCGAAGAAAAGGCTAAGAAGTACAAGGTATACACGCCGTTCGTGTATTTGAATTACGCGGACGCCAAGCAGGAGGTGCAGAAGGGCTACGGGAAGGAGAACTATGAGAGACTCCAGAAGATTGCACGAAAATACGATCCACAAGGCAAGTTGGCACGGCTATGGAAGGGCTACTTCAAGCTTGACAGGTGAGCTCGTTCTTGAAGATCGACTAGGTGTGGAAGTCGTGGTGATGATTTTACGTATGTATGTTGCGCAATAGAGACATGCTTTTATTAAGGAATTTTGTACTGTTTCGACTCTGAAAATCGGGTCTTGCATCCCTCACAGCAAAGAATGGACATCTGGGATTCGATTGGTAGCTCGAACGCATGATACTGCATTTGTGAGACTTGGCTAATTGCCGCACCCTCAGGGAAGGATGCCGGTATCATGCATGGCAACGGATAACGCTATGGACGAATCGGCTCTACACTACATGTACGACGCGAAGGTTTTGAAATCAAGTAAATGGTGCTGACGCTATCTTAATTGGACGGGGATCGTCAGCGGCTGAGGCGCACGGAATGGTGAGATTCCCCCACGCCATTCGCTATCCGGACTCAACGTTGCAATCCATCGGGTAATAAACTCGACACAAGCAAGCTGAGGTCTTATTGCTATGGCAGACCACCGACAGACGAAGCGGTGTATAGCCTCCCAGTAAGATCATGTTTTCGACTTAAATTGGAAGAACTTGTGATTACTTACGAAAAGAAAAGTGGACGCCGGACGCATGTAAAGCTGAATGTTAGGCTCCAATGTAGCGAGCTCAGAGCCATTCATGCCTAGCCGCTACGACCACAAACAGAAAAAACTTCGTGCGTGAGCTAGCATATTAAACTCGCAGTATGCGGCTCGGCTCGCCTTGAGATTATTTTTTCTAGGCAGGAAGCGTAAGGATGTACGGCGCTATCTTTGCCACGGCTCTAGTCACGACCTTCCGGATTTAAATGCTGATTCGTGTCATGCGATGTCCTACCCAAAATTTCGGGAAGATAGTGTGCTGCGTAACGACTTAATAGCTTAATGATAAGGAAACAATAATGGGAGATTTTTACATTTTGGAACACCTTAAATAAATAATCGAGGCAGAAATTGTAGTATCTCAGCCGCCATTCTATATCACTCAGATGTGTCTTGCTACATATACGGCGGGTTTTTCTCCTCGATCTGTTCGTATCGAAACCGAGATCGTAAAATACATCATGCGACGGACATGACAGACGTTGAAGCCCGAGATGCAATGTAGGTGTAAGCTTACTCGTGGACAAATAGGAAAGTCCGCTGTACCACCTTGGCTGTAGCTGAAACCCATAGCATCGTCCGGGAACTGACGTGCTTTACGAAGAGCCCAGCATACTTGCCGACTTAAGCGACCAGCCCCCGCGCGGTATGTCTTACGGCAATAGCATGCATTGCAGCCACCAACAAATTGTATTCTACACTAGTAACCAGTCAACAGAAAAAAACATGCTGGATCGAGAAAATAGCAACATTGTTGGTGTGGAACATAAACGTACAGTTTCTGCGCAAAGAAGACTTCAAAATCGTGTTGCTCAGCAAAGGTTTCGAGGTAAAATTACTTCCTGGCCCTCAACCTGCTAATTGTGGTCAAAGGAAAAGGATCTGACATGTTTTGTAGAGCGGCAGAAAGCCAACACCGCTACAAACGCAGACCAGCCTGCATCCGCAGCTTCCAACGATCTTGATACCGTGCGAAACGCCGAGGACTTATACTGCCAACGAGACACTGCATTCTCCCACAATACAGACCAACCGGTCTCTCCGTCGCTGGGTTTAAATCAAGCGCCAGTCCAATGGCAATTACCGTCTACCTTTTCGGTAGCTCCATCGCCTCAAATACCACATAACTTTGATACGATGCTGGACGGTGGTATGACACCAAACCCTTCGTATCTAGATGTTTCATATGAAAGTCTATTCGGCCCAACAGACATCGAGTCGAGCGGACAATACTTCCAACAGCAACTGGCGTTTCTGGCAGAATCGAACGACAACGCCTTATCGAGAACCCAACAAGTGGTACCGAGTGAGATCCCCACTCCTCCTGCTATAACGACGCCTTCTTCAGCATCTGCATCTCCAGTTTACCGTTCCTCTATCAGCTCCTATCATCCAAATGGAAGCTCAACCGCCAGTTCCACTTCTAGCATGGGACAACTGTTCGCAGCACTGCCATCAAGCGGCTGCTACAAATCTTCGCAAATGCGATCCCCCCTGCTTCATGTGGCGATAGGTACACGGAAAAAGTCAATGGTGCGTTTGTTGCTCCGTCGTGGAGTATCTAGCATCAATGAGCAGGACCATAATGGCCGCGCGGCCCTTCACATCGCCGCGGAGTCTGGCGATGAAGAAATAGTAGAAATTCTCATGAAGCACGGAGCAAATACCAAGCTTCTGGACAAGCAGGGGCTGGATGCCCTGCACTACGCAGTGGAGCAGGGACATGAGAGTGTTGTGGAAATGCTGTTGGACGGCATAAGAGAATAGACGTTCTCTTATGGCAAGAGAAGCACTATAAGCTGTCGAAAATCTACTTCAGCATCCTTGTCACAGGCATTGTGGAACTTTGTTCGTGTAAGATATATCGTATGCGAACCCTTTTCGCTTATAGGTTGTGGCTATCGCGGTCACAAGCGGGGTCCTTGAGATCCTTGCCTACGCTCGCGATGTCTATGGCTACAGCCTTAGGGTATGAATGTGCGCAGGTGGGCACAACAGAGTTGATAGAAAAATAAGCAACAAGACTGAGACGGGACCTCCAACGGATGCAATTCGTTGCTGAAGAAAGGAAATTCAACCCAGAAGCTCGAGTCGAAAGGTCGCGTTCTCAATCGCTCGAACATGTCGCACAGCTCATCGCCGTAGGTTGGATGATAGATTACAGGCTTGATAGTCCCTTTGATTGAAGAGGTCACCATCCAAGTATAGAATAGTCTCACAATTAATAAGGTGTGACAATTAGATTCGTTTACAATGTCTGTAATACGCCGTAATTTGCAGCCTCCTGTTCTCGTAAAGTTCCACAGCCTAGGGTGCAGGCACAAAATTGACGCGAGTTAAGAAACGGTAAATTATAATTCAACTTCGTAAGAAAGAAGTTCTTTCAGATGATCTATTTTTGATTAAACTCATATTGTGTTGTACTCCCGCCCATAGGCACGACTAGTTCTGATAGAACTCCTACACCGCCATACTGTTCACCGTTATCAGAGCGTACTTTTTGGAAAGAACGACACACTTGATCAACGCCAACTTCGCCTCAACATGATGCATTAAGCCGCCCTTTCCGCCTTCGTGTCCTACTCCAGACTGTTTGTCGCCCCCGCAGGGTGCATCAAATGCGAATTGCTGCGAGGAGTTGACGCTCACCGTAACCACGTCGATCTGTTTGGGGAGTCAGAGTACGCGGCTCACAGAAGTCGTGAAGATGCATGCTGTGAAGAGTCAGCAAAAGTCCCATTAAGAACCTGAATATGCTGCATACATGATAAACCGTAGTTGGTATCGTTGGCTAGTTTTATTGCCTCTTTTTCTGTCTTGAACGTGCGAATAGGTATCACAGGCCCGAATATTTCTTCGCGATAGATGCGTGCGTCGTCCTTAGGACTCAGAAAGACAGTGGGTTCCACCTAGAAGCCTTTTTCGCCACGCCGTGTCCCTCCTGTCACCAACTCAGCCTCGCTCTTTCCAACATCGAGGAATCTCACCAAGTGCTCGAACTGCTTAGCATCTGCAATTGGTCTTCAGTACGTTTTGCTATCTGCTGGGTCGCCCGTTGCGTGGGCCAGCTCTTCGTACCGCATTTTCAGCTTTTCGATAGATTTGGGAGCGATGGACTCTTCAATGAAGGTTCGGGAAGCAACGATGCACGCTTGGGCAGTATTGAATAAAAAACCTCGACTGTGGTGCTGGATCGCATTTTTAAGGTTGGCATCCGAGAAAATGAGCGAGGTTGATCTGCCACCTAGTTCAAGAACGACACACTTCAAGTTGCTAGACGAAAGTGAGCCACTGGCATGCCTTTGGTTACGTCTGAGCGCGCAAGGTTCACCTCTTCGCAGCCAGTTCCTGCACTTCATTGCCATCGAAGGCACTCCCTGTAAACGAGATCTTGTTGATATCCATATGGCTGGCAAGCATTAATCCCACCTTGCTATCGCCAGAGACGATTTGGATCACGCCTAGGCTGCAATGAGCATACATTGCTAGAATCTGTGATGCATAACGGCTTACCGGGCGGAAAATTGGCTCCTTTGAGGAAGTTACAAAGTGCCAAGATTCCAACTGGACCCCTTTGTGGTAACTGCGCACCCAACTGCCATTGCAGTGGCAACTTTGATCCCGAAGAAGAGAGGATTAGCGTTCCAAGCACATATCCCAGCGCAAACACTGATAGGCTTATATTATAGGCTCATATTGGACGATCTGGCTGGTGGTCAGTAGAGAGCACGCTCTGGTGGCTGAGCCAGTTATGAAGTACCTTGTCGACTCCATGGGCTCCAGTGAATGAACCACCGATGAGTTTATCCGTCCAGCCCGTACTATGGCAGGAAGAGCCTTCAGCATCCAAATTTTACAACGGGATAAAAAGCGGGGGCGGGAGCCATACAAATACCTAAATACCTCACCAAGTATGCCATATATCATCTTCGTCACCGCAAGCAGCTGTCCCCTGCAACGACCCTCCCATGTTGTGAGTTCGTCTATGTGTTCATCGACCAGGTGTCAGTAAAGCGAAGCGTAACCTGTATGGCGGAGAGAATTCAGTAAACAGAGTAACAAAGCGGAGAGGGTGCAAAACAAAATACTCAGAACTGTCCGCAAGCCGTTCGTCGTGTTTTCTCATAGAAGTGAGAGAGTCTGTACTGACGTTTGTTCTCTACAGCGCAGACCATGTTGCCCACTCGCCCTCAGCTGTTCCAGCAGCAGCAGCAGCAGCAATGTCTATATCGGCTGGGGAGGCGCAGTGGATATCCGATGCGACTACACTCTCATCATGAGAAGAGTATATCGTATGGCGTTCGAGGAAATGACCGTCAACGTACTATGTAATTTGAGTCAATGGAGCGGCGACTTTGGTGCGTAGAAGTATGTGATCCTTCACATGCAGATGAAGAAGTGAGAAGGAAAGGTGGGAACAGCTGAGAAAGCAAAGGTATGAGGCAGGAGCACGTGCGGTAGAAGAAAGGGGTAACCTCAGTGATAGAATGCAGAGATTGCGAAAGAACTTGCCTCATTATTGATGAAGCGCTGGGGGTGGTACTTGGAGGTTATTGTTGCTGTCATTGGGCCGATGAAGTCGCTTCGAACAGGTGGAGATCCTTGTGGGCGCGCATAAGTTCTTATTGTGTGGGTGCTCTTAGCTCGCTGTACCGCGCGTGTTTCCGTGTTGATTTGGTGGTCGAAGTGAGCGCAGTGCTTACACTTAGGCACGCTGTCGGATGTACTCAATTTTGACCACACGATATCTTAGACCATGTGACACAGGGTCTGCACTCGGATAGGATCGCTAACTTGAGATGGCCATCTCATCAGGAGCGAACAGGTAACAGTGTAGGGCATAGGCTGATGTTGCGAGGTAAATCGTACCCTTATCCTGCACTACTTCGTATACATACTGAAATGCTCTAGTGTTGAAAATCAATGTATTGGCGCCTAGACTAGGCGCTGCAGTACTGCATGGCTCAACATTCGTATCGCAGAATGTCGTTCGCGGTTTTGATAACCCCGAAAGCCGCTGGAGACGAAGCGTCATGATTTCCATGGGTCTACGGGGGTTGCTCGATTGACACAAAGCCGGGCAAATAAAGAATATCTATCATGAGCTTGTTTGGAAAACCGTTGAAAGCTACGAGTGCCATTATATGTAGTAAGAGGCGCAAACTAATCGAGACAAAGAATTAACATCCAGACTTCGGTGTGGTTTTGGTGCTAGGGATCCCGCGCTGTCACGTGTGACGGCATCAGTCCGCTCCGATCGCCGCTTACACGATGGCCTGAAGCAGCTCGGTTGCTTTGTCATAGCGTGCCGAGGTTCGTGGCTCGTATTCCTACCAATCGGAGGATCGCATTTCAATTGATGAGGACCATCTATGACGAAAATCTCTATCATCGAAGCTGAGAGTGTCTGAGTTTCCTCGTCGCAGCAGAGCCGCATACGATCGAGGTGAGCGCGTCACCGACAGAAAGTGTTTTATCATCCGCCCTAACCCAGAAAGGGTAAGGTCAGAATCCGTAGGGTACCGAGAGTATCGCGAAACCTCCTCCTCGCAAGCCGTCGCCTCCCAGTTGTTCAGACCATCAGTCTCACCTACATCGGCTGGATAAGCTCAAGGAATCGTACGAATATGATAGATTCATCACGACCGGGTTCTACACCACATTCTCCGGGCAGCGCACCAAAACACCCGGGAGGTCGACAGCGCGTTATCTCATCTTGTCTCACGTGCAGGAGAAGGAAAGTCAAATGTGACCATGTTCACCCAATCTGCGGAGCGTGCACGCGTGGCAATCACGTATGCACCTATTCTACTGACCAGATGCTTGGCTCGACTGTGGGTTCAGGTGGTACTCGAATTTCAAAACCGGCCTCTACCGGTAATGGCAAGCTGTCGAGAAACGGCGATGTACAGGCACGTTTGGATCGGCTTGAGTCTCTTTTAGAGAAGGCAGTGGCTGGACATGCGCCGCCGCAGGCGCTTCCGCGTTATGTCCGTCATGAAGAGCACGGGCATGACTCAGAACTCTCACCCTCAGCAACTAGCCAGACCTCACAGGGAGCTGGCATATCTTCGGACAACCACGACGGGACACTTCTCCTTGATGGCGGGCAGAGCAAATTCGTGTCGTCGTTGCACTATGCCCTTCTCGCTGATGAGGTATACGACACTTTGGCTCATATTCTGAACGGTTCTAATATTGTTACTAGATCCAAGACATCAAGGCGCTCTTGGGCGATAAAACGGATGAAAATTCAGACGGTCCGACACAGAACAACCTCATACATGCCATCGGACTTGGCCGAGCGAAACTCGGAGTTTCACTCGAAACGCTGATGCCGGAAACCCAGGAGCAGCGCGACGCACTTCTCGAGACATACTTTTCAAATGTTGACCCGGTGATCAGGATCACACATAGGCCAAGCTTGATAAGCAAATTACCCTCATATGTACAAAACGTGCATCCGCTTGTATTCGCTATATTTTATTCAGCAATAAACTCGTTACCACCTGCACTGGTTGAAAATAGGTTCGGGGAATCACGAGAAGAGCTCATGGCGAAGTTTGAGCTGGGAATTGAGATCGGACTAGCGCGTGGAAACTACCTCACCAGTCCAAGCCTGGAGATCCTCCAAGCCTTTCTTATCTGGCTGACATGTATTACAAGAGAAGAAGATATAGGTTCGTCAAGGCTTATGACTAAACGCGTGCACATTGCTAAAGTGGCATAGGCAAAGCGTGGGCGCTCCTCGGGATTGCCATCCGGATAGCCTTGAATCAAGGGCTCCATCGAGATCCATCCTTGTTTCCAGCTGGCACATTTGATGTGGTTACTGTCGAACTCCGACGAAGGGCCTGGCATCAGATCTGCTCTCTTGAGTTTAGAGCTGCTGAAGCCAAAGGACAGGAACCAAGCATAGCCGAAGATGACTACACGACGCTGCTACCTCGCAACATTGAAGACGAAGAATTGATCGAGGGTCAGAGTCCAGGAGCGACTCCTTATAACGAAGAAAGATGGACATCCATGACCTATCAATTGATCCGCTTCGTTGGTTCGCGCGCATCGAGGAGGATTATCAAGAGTACTTATCGTTTAGAGCGACGTATGCTCGAGTCTGGACTGCATGGTACATCTGGGCCTGATCCTGCTCTGGAACTGCAGACTATATATCAACAGATCCAGAACATGGTCGAGGAGATGCATGAAGATAACTACCGGAAGTTCCTGCGGTTTGCCAGTAGAGATGTCCCCATACAGAGATTGTCTCTTGGCCTAGCAACATTGTTAGAGTGGAGGTGCTACGTGCTATTCTGGCTTCGAATGCCACGCGCTTTCCGAGACGTGGTCTTCTCAATCGACGTGCGAAAATCGTAAGTTAATAAGAATATTGTCAAGGTCCAGTTGAACGACTAACACTCTTCTGCAGCATTTTCGAGAAATCTGTGAACATGATTGAGACCTTGAATGGCGCATCAGCAGACGTGGACGCAGCGCGCTTTCAATGGCACATAGGTACCATGCCCTTTCAGAGTTGTCTTGCTGCAGCTAACGCAAACAGGAGGCCATGCTGCGTTCCAGGCTATCATGTAAGTTTTGATACGAGGCACACACACAACTCCGCTAACCTTCGTCTGCAATTAGGCACGTCCTTTCCGAGCTACGTAACCCGCTTTTTGACGCTCCAGATCGATATCGGGCCATTCGAGCGCTTCAGCTGTCCCGATTGCTCAAAGAGCAAAACCACACCCGACCATGGCAAGCAGTCAAGAGTATGATCGATAGACTCGTTGCTGAGCAGGGAAGCACACAGTCAAATCAATCCGAAGCCTCGCCGCTCCCTTACAGCAATACCTCACAGACGACAGCATCCCTGCCTCTCAACGGAATGACTATGTATCCTCAGACGATGACCTCATTCCCTAAACAAGAGCCGCCTCAGCCGATTATGGCACCAGCTATTGAGCCTCAGCCGCCTCAAATGTTGCAGCCAATGCAGACGGTTGAACAGTCGGAAATACATTTCAACGATTTTAACTTTGACAACATCATCGGCAATACGCAGACGAATGGGGGACTGCCCGAGTTCGACTTCGTGAGTCTACTTGTACCACACGAAAGTGTAGCTAACGCCGTCCAGGGCTTCTGGGGTGACCCGATCAATTTTGGCAGTGAACCGATAGACTTCCCGATAGATGGAGGTTATGCAGCAACATGGACCAGTTGAATACCATCCACATCTGCAGGGCCGGTAAACGCACTCTTTGTAGTCGCCAGCGATTCCTACGTCAACTCCGGGCCCTGACTGTTCGGAGCCGGAACATCGAGGCGCCAGATCAACCCTCCAAGGAAGCTGATCAATAACGCGCCGGCTTCTAGAGGACTTGAGTCATCGTTTGCAAGAATTCCTCCAACCCCGTCTGCAACGCGCCCTCTGTGAGATTGCTGCGTCGGGGTTCGGAGTTGATCGCAGAGCGAATCGGACTAACTCCCTCGCTGCTAGCCGCGGTCGTCTTTCGCTTGCACACTGAACAACCCCAAGGATCCTTACGATAATATCTGGGTAGTGGTCGTGAGATCATGTGTTTAATTTTCCGATCTTTGAAGCAGCAAAACTATGCGAAAGGGCGGTCCGAAGAGTTTGTGTGCTGGAATAGGCTAGGGCTAACTCTCATGATGCGCATTTATATCAGGAGAGCTAGGAACTGATGTATAGTCCTTCACTGTTGCCGTATATGCTTTGTCCTCTCCTTCAAAGATCCAATCAAAATGCTGCGAGCGACGCAAATACCCGGACAGGGCCGAGAATTGGATCTGGAGAATAATGCGACTATTACCAAGGCAAATGAGCAATTGTCCATGCACACTACCATACAGCTCGAACCAGACGAAATGCCAACGAACTGGCGCGCAAGCAAAAAATGGTCGGCGACTCTCATTATTGTACTCATGACCGCGAACATCACATTCGCCTCCAGCATCCACACTGCAGCCATCATGGGCGTATCTGAAGCTTTTCACGTCTCTGAAACGGTAGCAACGCTCCCCGTCACCACATTTCTCCTCGGATTTGCAACGGGGCCATTACTTTTTGCACCACTCTCGGAGGTACTGGGACGAACACTCATCTTCCGTGTGGTATTGGGACTATTCATCTGTTTCAACCTGGCGTGTGCCCTCTCGCCAAACATATACGCTTTACTCATATTACGTTTCCTGTGCGGCTTCTTCGGTGCGCCTTCCGTTACGAACAGTGGCGGTAGTCTGGCAGACATCTGGCCACAGAGTCAAAGATCAGTCCCCTTTGCGCTGTTCACGACAGGAAGTTCGCTAGGGCCCGTTGTAGCGCCGATTGTAGGAGGTTATGTGGCAGAGCACCTCAACTGGAGATGGCACTACTGGATCGTCACGAGTGTGTCCGGCGCCGTGTACATTGCGATGGTTTTCCTCCTCCCAGAAACGTACACTACGGTACTCCTTCGTTGGAAGAGAGAGAAGACAGGCATCAAGCCTCCTCGGATGACGTTCAAGGAACGGTACGCAACGGATCTGACACGTCCCTGGGTTATGCTCTTCACAGAACCTATCCTATTTACGCTCGGCCTTTACTCTGCGTTCATCTGGGGCATTCTGTATCTAGACTTCACCGCATACCCGGTCGTTTTCCAACAGGGCCGGGATTGGAGCCAAGGTAAATCTGGGTTATCTTTCATTGGCATTGGTGTTGGTATGGCTCTTGCGACGGCAAGCTCACCTTGGATAAATGATTTGCACGGCGCAGTCGTGCGCAAAATTGGTCTCAAACCCGAAGCACGACTCCCACACCTCATTTTCCTGGCGTGGCTCATACCCACTGCGTTGTTCTGGTTTGGCTGGACTGCGCCTCCACCTACCCATCCTATCGTTCCAATAGCTGCGGGCGTGCCCTTTGGCATTGGTTTCGTTACGATATTCCTAGGCACAAATGCGTACTTGAGCGATTGCTACGGTAGATTCTCTGCGAGCGCATGGGCTGCTAATGCAGTTCTGCGATCTTTGTTCAGTGCTGGATTCCCACTATTCGCAAGGCAGATGTATGTGCGTATGGGCACGCCGTGGGCTAGTAGCACGCTAGCGTTCATTGCAGTGGGGCTTGCGCCCGTACCTTTGGTTCTCTGGAAGTGGGGAGGTTGGTTGAGGGGAAGGAGCCGGTTTCATATATCGACTGTGGAATTGGAAAAGGATGAAGAAGGGTAATTTGGTTGGTCTCTTTGCAAGTCGGAGATAGACACTTTATCGCAATTTTGCGACGCGTCCAAGGCTGGTCTCCATGCTGCACCTTTCTGTCGACCCTGAACTTCAAGAACTGCCATGCACATGGGGAGAGCGCTTGCCACTGGATCTTCCACAAGCGACTGCGACTTAATATCATTGGAGCCACGAAGCGCCCCCCAAATGGACGATCCACCATCACGAGCCAGTAGAGATGCCGATCCAAACACCACGGAGTATCTCCTCAAAGACATGCTCGTGACAATAATAACTTCACTCGCAATCCGACTGTAATGGGGATGACCGAGCGTTCGAGCCCTCCAGCCCCAATCCCTAACCGATCCACCGGCTTATACAGCACACCATCCCCCTATCGTGGCCTGATTCCATCAATCAGTGCCGCTTTAACCCCTGCGCACATCAGCCTTGTGGCCCTCAGTTGCCGCGGAGGGTCCACCAAATCGGGCAAGAGGATCGTGAGTTCCTGAACTTTGTCCATTTTCGGCTAATAATACGAATGTCGCAGGCTAGACCCTGATTGTTCCAGGCATGAATCGGCCCAGATAAAAACGGTGCGCAGCCTTTCCCACCTTGCTGATGCTCACCGAGCTGGCTTGTATTACTCGGGCCCGCTGGTTTTCTATCCTTACTCGTTCTTGTCAGCAATCGAGCCAGCACGTGGGCCGTCGCATGCAATAGACCCCAGTTTTTTGCGGCATGGCCATTATTGAGATTAGTGCTATAATTTCCGGAGGCGTCCGTCTGAGGTGCAAACGACCGGACCTCCGATCAGGGCCACGACATATGTGTAGGGTGCTTTGTCTGCCCTCCTTCGTCCTTTCGTTGAGTGGGTGTATCTTTAGGGTGCGCCCTTGCACTCACTAATCTTAATCTTTTCTTGGAGCGATTCATTAGTACTGCATCAGCCGTCCCCAATTACGATGGCCTACTATACATCCATTCGTAATTTGTTCTATCTTTTAATACAGCTCTTCATCTTCGGAGACGTCGCTGCGAGTCCGTATTCGTACCAGCAGGTTGCCCGTCACAGCATCGATATCGCCGAGGACTTCACTCAATGGAACCACAGGCAACTACTGCCCCGCGCCGGACAATGGCTGCGAATAATGCCCCTTGGCGCGTCTATCACCTATGGTCAGCGAGGCGACGGCCTAACAACCAATGATGTGTCGCACAATGGGTACCGAAAGGCCCTCAGGGACCAGCTCAGGTCGCGCGGCTACAATGTCAATATGATCGGATGTGTGTCCTCCGGACAGATGAGAGACAAGCAGCACGAAGGCCATCCTGGCTTCCTGATATCCGAAGTCGCGACCAAGGTCTCCTGCGCCATAAATCAGAAGCCTAATCTTGTGTTGATCAATGCTGGGACGAACGATGCGATACGGGCGGATCAGAACGGCGGGGCTTCTTTTGCCCAAGGAGCTCAGGATCGCATGAAACTAATGATCGATGACATCCTCAAACAAGTCAACGATGTTACCGTTGTTCTATCGACATTACTCCCGAATGGCAATGCCGCTGCGAACAATTATGTAGAGACTATCAATGCGGGGTACCGTAGCCTTGTCTCTTCGTATCAGTCTGCAGGTAAAAAGGTGCAGCTTGCTGACATGAACACGGGTTTCATTGTTCCATCGGAGCTTCCCGACGGTACACACCCAACTGATACGGGCTATAAGAAGATGGCGGCGGTTTGGGACCAGGCTTTCGTAGCGGCAACCAACAAAGGCTGGATCAAGGATCCGATCAGTACGGGGAAACCAGATGACGTCTATGACTGCGATACCTCACCCGCCAGTTTCAGCGAGGCTACCTTGACACAACAAGGCAGTGGAGCAGACGATGGCACCTACGCTCATGCATCGCAGGGCATGGGTGTTGTGACGTCGGATTCATTGCACGAGAACAGCACTGCCGCGACTCAGGGACAATGGGTTAAGAACTATCATTTCGCGCATCTTGTCAACGATGGTGGTGATCGTGGTCAGGAGACTGACGAGCTCATCCGCATTACTGACTCCATACAACCCGTTGCCGACAATGGTATTCCACTTTTCTCGTTTAAAAATAACAACGGAGGAACTTTTGCCTCTACCTGGACGACCTTCGACCCGAAGATGCATTGCAACAATCGTGGCGCGCGCTGGGGAGATGTCAACAACGATGGCCTGGATGATCTCATTTGCATAGGTCCGGTAAGATTCTGGCTTGTAATTTTGACTTCAATACACTGATTAACCACTGTTACAGGAAGGCAACATGTATGTGTCCATCAATAAAGGCGGCAACCCTCCCAACTTTGTATACCTTGACAACGTCAAGAGCGCGGAGGGAACACAAGAATTCGTACGAGTTGGCGACATCGATGGTGATGGCCGCCTCGACTACTGTGTCATCAAAGGCACGGGTTCCTTGTACTGCTGGCGCAACGGTGGTACAGGCGACAACCCTGTCTGGGAGCCAATGGCTGGGGGGGACGTTGTATTTGATTCATCAAGTATCGGAGCCGTAGCCAGCATTCGTCTGGTCGATATCAACGGCGACTTCAGGTCTGACATTATCTCGATCTCTTCTACTGGCAAAACTAGAATTTTCATCAACCAACGTGGAACGAAGGACGACGGTGCGGGCTTGAAGCCTCACTGGATCGAAGCTTCAGCCGCCCATGGTGGAGGTTTTGCTGACAGAACTGTGGACTATTTCAAGTTTGGCAGGGTCTATGGATCTGGTAGAGCTGACTATATTGCCATGAAGGAAACCAATGTGAAAGACACCTTGGGTTGGAAGCACACATACGACTTCGAGATCTACAAGAATACTGGGTCGGGTGGCAGGAAGGTCAAGGGTGTAAGTGATCCCCGTTGCTGCCTGACAGTTATTTCTGCTGACAGAACACAGGATGGCGTTTATTATTGTGACATGTTCGGTAGAGGCCACGACGATTACCTTTGGGTCTACGAGGCTGGCAACGTCAATCTCTACGAGAATACCGGCAACCTTCCAAACTGGAAAGGGCACGGCGAGATCTTCAACGTGGGCCGCGACCGAAAAGGCATCCACTTCGGTGATTGGAACGGCGATGGTCTCTGTGACATTCTGGCCGTCGATAAGAAGTCTGGTGCAGTCGACTGGTGGCAAAATACTTGGAATGTCAACAAAACATCCCCCACGTTTTCCTACAAGGGCCAAGCTATTGCCGGCAGTTGTAGCCAAGGATGGGGCGTCTCTCGCTACGATCTAGGCGTCCGATTCGCTGATGTCGACGGCGACGGCCGCGTCGACTACCTCTGCCTTGACCCACAAGGAACAACAAGCGCCGTTCTCAACACAGAGAAGGGCTTCTCGAACGTTGGTCAGATCAAGTACACCATTGGCAAAGACCGAGCAGAACACCGATTCGCTGATGTCAATAACGACGGAAAAGCCGACTTCCTGGCTGTCGACAAATTCACTGGCAAGGTATCTGTTTTCACCAACCAAGGACAGAACAAGGCTCTTCAAGCCTTTGGTACTGGAGACAGCTCGTTCACCTGGGTCGAACAGCAAGGAATGTGGATGGATGGCGTGGATCGCGGTGCGAATATGTTTTTCGCAAGGATGGTCAGTAGTACCCGAGACTTTGAAGACTGTGCAACTGCTGACCCTGTGACAGAGCAATGACACGAAGCGCATCGATTTCGTGCGAAATCTGCCCGCGACGGACATTGCTTACACCTACTTCAACCGGCCTTGCAAAGGAGGGGGTGACGACAACACATCCGATCTCCCTCTACCTACGGTTCCGAGAACTTGAACATCTTGACCAAATATCTTCATGAGCTGCTTTTAAGTTAAAGCTGCTCTAACATACCCAGTGTAAATATTCCGGCAGTTGGATGGCGGGGTAGAAGCCAACGACAGTACTCTGGCCGAAGAGGCGCCATGTCTAGAAGAGTCTTGTCTGTAGATAAATGTTCCCTAGCGATAATGACCGTTATGAATTCCTCAGCATCTCGAAAAGTGCCTAGTGTGGGTGATGTGCAAGATGCATCCTAACCGCTGATGGACACGGACCTAGGCATTTGTAATCCGCACGACACTTCGTCCGTACGCCTTCTCGCGCATCAGTCCATCCTTTGGAAGCGGACGCCCACTCACACCCTTCTGTGTACGAACTAAGAGATCATCTGGACTGGTGACATCGTGCTAATGACTCGAAGGCTACTGTGCCTAGGTACACTGTACGAGACCCATAGTAAGAGCCAATCAGATGCAAACTACCCCACATCGGCCCCGGGGGCCACTACGACGGGAGAGCGCCTCGTACCGCCCGACTAAATATCGAGTAGTTGGCCCTAGAGAGTGAGATTCAACGATATTTTAACGACCAATCTTCTCTACTATTTCTCATTTTGTACACGCTGAATACCGAATCTAACAATCTGTGATCGCGCAGCGCTAGCAAGGCAGCATCCTCAGTATCACGATGGCATCCCACGATTTCGAAAAAGTCATTGAGATGGCTTGCACAGACCTAGATATTGTTGGTTGTGCGTTGCTGGCTACCAATCGCGATGGTAAGCATCTTCAAAAACTCTCTATATGACACAAAAGCCGTGACACGACTTTCTACCTTCGTGAAGCGAACATCGAAATCATGAATGCTAAGCTTGTTTCTAGGCTCATTCACTTATGCAAAGTCTTTCGGAAAAGCTGCCATCGGCGGGGATGAGCTTTTCCAGGTCGATACTGTCGCATGGATAGGGTACGTCCACGAGTCCAACTGTCGTCCTTGAATACACCAAATCCCTCAACTAACAGTTCACAGTACATTATCCCACGAAGTCATTTATATTGCACTGACCATAGCATAACATACTAACCCATCCCAGCATCATGCACCAAACTCCTCACCTCCCTCGCAGCCCTTCACCTGGTCTCCACCAACAACCTCTCCCTCGACGACCCCGACCTCCTCCCCAAGCACATCCCCGAACTCGCCTCCAAATCCATCCTCCTCCGCCCAGGCGAAGACGGCACGCCCCGCGAAGGCCCCCGCACCAAGCCCATCACCCTGCGCCACCTGCTCACGCACACTTCCGGCCTCGTCTACGACTCGATGACCCCGCCCATGATTGCGTGGGCAAAAGCAAACAACAAGGACACCCAACGTGGCGGCACGGTCCTCGAGCGCTTCGACAGCCCACTCGCCTTCGAGCCCGGCGCCAGCTGGATGTACGGCCCGGGCATCGACTACGCGGGTTTGCTCGTTGAGCGCGTGTCCGGCAAAACGCTGGAGGAGTACTTGAAGACGCATATTCTGGGGCCGGTTGGCGTCAAGGACATGACGTTCCACCTGTCCAAGCGGCGGGACTTGAAAGAGCGACTCGCACCTTTTGCTTACCGCACCGCTGGCGGCAAAGTCGCCGCCACGCCCGAAAAACCCGAGCACGTGACAACACCGTACCTCGACCACGAGGGCAACGAAGTCTCGGGCTGCTTCGGTGGGCAGGGCCTATTCGCCACCGCCGAGGAATACATCAAGGTGCTTCGCGGCGTGCTGGACGGATCCCTCATCCCATCCTCCCTCGCCGAGGACTTCTTCTCGCCGCAGCTCAACCAGGCGCAGGCCGATGCCATGAACGAACTCCTGCAGATCGACCAGGCGAACAACGTCATGGGCTACACGAGGAAGAACGTGCGCAAGAACTGGGGGCTGGCGGGCTTGATGCTGGATGCGGATGACCACGCCAAGGGCAGGACGGCGGGCACGATGGTCTGGGCTGGGATGCCGATGCAGCAGTGGTTCGTCGATCGGAAGACAGGCCTGTGTGGGTTTTTTATGACGCAGATTTTGCCTACGGGGGATCAGAAGGCTGCGGAATTGTCGGGTGTGTTCGTGGATGGGGTTTATGCGCTTGTTTCCGAGGGCCGAAAGGAGAACGGGCGTCTCTGAACTGCAGCCAGATGACATCTCATGATAAATTTGCGCCAGAATCCGAGCATGCGCTGGATCATATAGCTTACGTTCACGATGTTATCAGGTTCAATTCAGGAAAGCGCACGAGGAAGATCGTATTGAATGAAGTACCCTTGTCCACTCTAGGGCTACCGTGGTAACACATAAGCTCCTTTGTGTGCCTAACCTTTTGCGAACGATTGCGCGATCAAATGCAAGCTTGACATCTTGTCGAAACGCATCACGTCCAGTCTACCCAATAGCTTATCTAGTGATCTAATCACTCCAGACTTATGGAGGCAACTCGACACCCTCCATCGCCTCGGCGCTGCCCTCATCCCCGCCCTCAGAGCAGAAAAGATCACTTGGGTCATATATTTCGCCGTTCCTATATCCAATTAGCTGAAGGACTCCCACCCAAGCACTGTAGCTCACGTACTCGTTGACCAATTGCATACCAACATTTTCCGAAGTTCGCAAGGCCCACATGAGCGGAAGGACCTGATCGGGAACCGCTTGCAGGAATGCATCATTCTCGTAGCTTGATTCGTTCTTAACGACGTCGATCAATCCCGGCCAGACCTCGCTCATGGGCTGCGGGTCGGTAGTGTTCAGGCGGTCAAGGAGATCGCGATGGCCGTGCTCTCGCCACTGTTCTGGGTCGAAATACTCGACACGCCTTCGCAGCTCTTCCAGCATGGCTTCATTGTATTCTGGAGCTGGTCCGAATTGGAAGTCTGCATGGCGATGTTAGTGAATGATGACAGCTGTAATCCGTGTTTGCGATGCGATAAGCGATAATGAGAGTAGCAGCCATCGAAGAACAACTCGGGCTCTCTCAAGGTATCCAAATTTGTCTCGCATACATTGCGAACAATAGAAGCAAGGACAGTGCAACACTCACCTGCAGCCATACAATCAGACTGATGTTCCTGCTTTCCTCCACATATCATACATGGCACATTCTCGCTCAACGGCATCAAAGCCGCGTTGAATTCGTCATTCGGATCGTAGCGGGCTCCAATATCCGGCACCTCGGTCGGAATTCCCGGTAATGTCGATTGGGGTTGTTCCGTCTTCTTGCAGATCATATAATGTGACTTCCAAGCTCCACGCTGGCAGGAAGAGCTGCAGTACCAGTCGTCCTTGCAGCCACTGCAATGTATAGTCCAGCGCTCAGGTTCCAGGAGAGTACGTTTGCACTTGGCGCACACATATCGCGGATCAAGAGCCGAAAAGAACTCTGTGAAATTCTCTTGTGGCTGATTGTGGTGTTGTTGGCTTTCCACGCTAGGACTTGGACGGGAATCCGAGATTGAAGATGTAGATTTGGTGAAATTCCCTTTGTAACGCTAGTTGAGCTATCTTTCTGGGGTTCTAGGGCTACGCGGCCCTGGTGACCTGTCAACATAGCCGAGCGGCTTGGTAGCATTGCCAGCCCTTGCCGAACTGATGCAAGATCGTGAGGCACAGTCGACGAGATCCTTGCCAATGGCCCACTCTCAACATCTTTTTGCTGGTCCTGGAGGCTATGATCGCTTTTGATCATTGTTTTTTGCGGTTCCGGATCCATTTGTGGTTCTGCAAAGCGATTCGAGGTCTCGTTAGGAAGCCGCACTGGCGCCTTTTTCTGACCAGAAACTGACAATGTTGGATCTGCTTGTGCATCTGTGCTGTCATAAGAGCTCAGCGCCATTCGAAAGTCTCTCTGTGCTTTCGCGTCAGTGGGAGATACTAAGGAGATTTCGTTGGCGTTGATGGACTTCAGTAAGGGGCCTTGTTCATGACTGGGAGGAGCCTCGTGGGTTTTGTCTACTTGCGGAAGAGCAATATCTTGACGTTTCTCTGTCTCAGAGTGTACTGCACCAGACCCACTGATTTTAAGAACACCCGAGAAACAATGATGATCCTGTGATCGGGGCGGACACGGGAATGGTTGCGTCGCGATCGGAGTGACCGTGTTGACTGTAGAATGCTTGCCTCGAGGCGGGCCGTGTAAGGAAGGGTTGGTGGGATGGTGCTGAGCACCTAAAGTGGAACCAAGTCGCGACGCATGTGATGATTGACTGGGTGCAGCGCTTGCCTGAGGCGGTGCGAGTCGACTCGGTGCTCCACTAAGGTGTTGAGTGAGATGGGGTGAGCGCGCAATATGGGTTGCAATAGCAACTTGGAGGCTTGGTGAAGGATGTTGTTGAGTCCGTGACGGGTTGGCTGTCTCATTAGAACACGTATCTTGGGTATGCGGGAATACCACCGGTACACGAGCCTCAGCTGGCTGGGTATGCTGTGTATTTGGGAAGGCGAGTGGGGGCGATGCCGGAGTGCGTGATGCGTTTAGGTTGAAAAATAGAGATGCAGATGGATTTCGTCGCACATCTGGGATGAAGTTCGAGGCGGATGAAGTGGCTCCGGGGGCACTGCTTCCAGGCAGTTCTCCATGTTGTTGAAGTAATTGTGATTGCCGGGCGTGCCCTGGTACTGCCTCCAGCATATGGGTCGATCTGTTCTGCTGCGTTGCTGCATGTGCAGCGGCAGTCTGTGCGTTTCCAATCACGGCAGGTGCGTGAGCTTGATTCTGCACAAACAGCAAAGGGTTGGGCGCCTGCGGATCTGCGAAGCCAACATTTCCTCCAGCTCTGGGATTAATGTGCGTTTGCAATGATGATGCGGCACCGGCCCGAGCGGGGACGATAGGTGCCATATCAAGGGGGCCTGGATGAACTTGACAAGGTGACATATTGTGGTTTGCGCTTGCTTGAGGGACACTGTCTCGCCGTGACCCTTGTGGGCCCTTCTGGCTGTCAAACTTGAGGGTTGCGTGGATATTTCCGGGAGCATCGAGGCCAGGTTTTGTATTTGACACTGGCCGGCGTGGCGCTACATGCGATTGACCAGAAATTCTACCTTCTCGGTATAACTGAAGTGCTGGGTGAAGGGAGATGAGATATTTCTAGGAAATGTTAGCAGGGTCCCATCACACTCATTCATTACGTGAATCGGTATTTCCTCATGTCAAACCAGATGGTGGTCTTCGGTCCACTTTACTCACTGGTATATCATGCGCTAGTAGTGGCGGAAGGCCCAACACTGCCCGCTCTTCGGCAATGGTAGCCATGTGTTGCCTAACAGTACCCATGCGAGCCACCTGATAGGGGTCGGTGCTTCCAGGTATCCATGTCAATATGATTTCCTCGTGCCAGGGCCATCGTGCGCCGTGGTTGTACGCAATGAGTAATTGCTCAGGGTTCCGCAGACCGACCCTGAATGCTCGAGTCTCGTGGTGGAGGATATTTGCCTGGAATCCGAATCGCCAGTGGCCGTGCTGCTTCGCGTGATCATGAACGTCTTTCACGAAGTTACGAAACTCGCCGTCTGGATGTGATTCCTTCAACACAATCGTTGTTAGCACCAAATCGCCGTCTATGTCTAGGCTGTAGCCATGTGCAAGGAAAGTAATAGCAACTCCGCAGCCATTGCATCTTCGTGGCATTACTCACGTGTCCATTGTATATGGATCTATGGCTCCATTCTTGCTGCGCCATAGTTGTTGTCTGCAAGCGTGTAGTCCGCGAATCTGGTCGAGTACACCTTCTTTTATCTCATGTGGATGGGCATGCGGACGATTTCCAAGGCGAAGTCACCGCTCACAGATGAGAAAGCGCAGTGGTGGAGCGGAAAGGTCAAAATGAAGTGCGGAGTGGAAGCCTGATATTCATCGCATCTGTAGTTGTTGAGCTTTCAACCACGGAACCCGTACACAGCATGTTGTCAAAGTGAGAGTCTAATGATGGTAACCTTCGTTTGCTGCACTGACTGACCGTTGCAAATGGTGGTCCTCATTTGAGTTCTTCCGGGCGGCAGGTGCGACAGCATGGTTGGATTCTTTGTGGTAAACTTGGGGGTGAAATCGCACAATGATACGTCTTACTTCACGGGGTTTTCGGTGGGAGCAACCTCTTCGCAAACGAAATCGCAAACGCTCACTCACGGGAGACTCTGAGAGATGTGTCTTCTGCAGCATAATGCACATAGCGAGTTCCTACGAAGCAGCGGCTTCTTTCGGCCGCACATGCACAAGAGCTGCACAAGCGAGCCGGTCTTCCCGCTTCTTCGTGCATGTGTGTCAAACGATCGCTCAGCACCTGTTCTGTCCAGTACCAACGTCTGTTGGTTGAGAAAGCCCGATGCATGCTCGACAGGATTGAAATTGAGGTTGTAGAGCAAGGCCGTGGGATGCGTGGGGTGGTCGCCTTCTAGCGCGTCATGGAGCGCGGAATGTCATCCTACCTATTGGTTAGCATCGAGTCGCACAGCGATGCGCGCGACCTGTACGGACACTCGCCCGCCATGGACGAGATTTCTGATCCAATTGCGTTTCGAGGTCGGCTTTGCTACAATCCATTACCCATCCGCTAGCCAACATCGAAGCATTTAGTGGCGGCAGAGGCTCCGCATGCCGCAGCTACCCTGGAGCTTTCACAGTGTGCTCACAGAGTCCAGCCATTTGCCCAATAGTATCGTCACGGAGTCGCATTCCCTCCATTACAATCCCCTCCCCATCGATGACGCGTGGCTAGATCATATTTCCGAACTCCAACCGACCGTTTACACCAAGTTCTTGCACAACAAACGACGCGCATGGTCGATCATCTCACATGCGCCGAACAAAGCGGGGACATAGACGCCGTCTCCCTGGCACAACATCTAGCGCCACGATCTACGCGTGGATGAGGCCCATCAGCCATGGTTCGTAGTGGTTAGGACAGTTGGGGGCTCTGTTGATGTGGGGCGGCCCGGTGCGCTGGGGCGTCTCTCATGTCGCATGACGTTTAGGGGAAAGACAAAGTCGTGACGGGGTAGGAGATCTGGGGGATTTGAGAGACGCATTTATTCTTGGTGGACGTCTTCTTGTCACTTGCTCAGCTACATTTCACCCCTGTCCGAACCAGAATACGACGCAGTCATGGCTGAGCAATCTGCATTCTACATCACCAGCGTCGCCCATGTGAGTAACTTCCAAGCACATGTTCGACATGATATCGGCACGCTACAAATTGCCGCAATCGCGAGGCGCAAGCACCTCATGGGCGTTCGGGACTCTGCTTGCACAGACAACCTTGCAAAACCTCGCCCGCTCCTTCCCTGCTTCACACATCTACAAGAATCTACCACTAACATCCCAGGGCATGGTCCTCGCCCGGTCCCCCAACGGGCAACCTTCCGGCGTCGTCGCCCAAAACCGCGGCGACCAGGACGCCCCCCAAAAGTGGCTCGTCGAATCCGGCGACTCCCCCAACATCATCGCCCTCCGCTGCGCCTCCACCAATGACTACCTGCATGCAAACGGCGGTGGCAATTGGTCCACTGTCGGCACCGGGGCGAAGCAGTGGTGGAAACTCGACACCGACAACGTTACCGTGCCAGGTGCGTGTCGCCTCTCGCCCGTCGAGTATCCGAAAGTGTTCTTGAACCATTTCCAGGGGATCAGGGTCGCCAAGGGCCAGAGCATGAAGGTGCACATGTGGCAGTGGGAGCAGCCGAATCAATTTTGCCTGACGTGGTACTTTTTCCCCGCCGACGGCAGCTTTGGGCCCAGCAGCGGCACTTCCAGCGCCGCCAGCGAAGCGTCCACTGCGAAGATCGAGGAGTTGGAGACGGGCAAGAAGGAGGCTGAGAAGAAGCTCAAGGAGCTGCAAGACAATAAGACGGCGAGCGATGCTAAGCTCAAGGAGCTGCAGGACAGCAAAAAAGAATACGACGCGAAGCTGGCGGAGCTGGAAGAGGGGAAGACGGGCTCGGCCGACACGATCAAGGAGCTGCAGGATAAGCTCGCGCGTCGGGATCGCGAGCTCGAGGAGCACAAAGCTGCTCTGAAGAAGAATGTCGATGACCAGAAGGCGGCCGATGCACAGCGCGCGCACGACGACGCTGCCAAGCAGGAATTAAAGACGCACAAGAAGGCCGCGAAGCTCGAGGACAAGGCGCGCAAGAAGGAAGCTAAGCAGGCGGAGAAAGCGCAGAAGAAGCCGCAGAAGTTGGAGCTGACAAGCCGACTGCCGCCATCCCCGCCGCCGTCGCCTCCGCAGGAGAAGGTTACGGTGTCCGCAACGAGCGGGGTTGCTGAGGAGGTGAAGAACGGGTGTAAGCACGTGGTGTTGCCGCCACCGAGGAAAATCAGGAGGAAGGTTGTGGGGATTGTATATGCGCAGTGAGAAGGTGGCGTAGAGCAGCTTGGAGTAAAACAGAGCACAGGAACTCAAGCAGATGTATCTATGTTCGATAGGGAGAACGCGATGGATGTTCGAATTCACGACTACGGGGGTGTTGTATTTATACTTTGGAGTTATGGATGCGAAGAGTTGGGGCAATTGCAATCACGTTCATCACTTGTAGTCACTTCGGCACACTACGTTGTTGTGATTTTGAATTGTCCCTATAGTGGTCCTTATCAAGTATGGAATCATGATCAGGTTAGCAATCATGACCAAGCAAGCAAGTATTCATGATCAGTACCAATCCGCCAGCGAACCAGCACCCACCGCAGTCACCCGCCATCGTCATCCACATCGCCACCAAACACGAGACACCAAATCTCAAACCCTAGACACGGACACCTGACGCCAGACGCCAAATAATCTAACCCTGGAACGACTGAGCAGCGTAGAAGCCCATGTGGGCGTACGGCTGCTGGAAGTGGAACTGCTCCTCCGGGAGCCTCTGCTGCTCCTCAACCTCCTCCCTCTGCTTCAGCTGAGCAACATCCTGCGCTGCCTTCTTCCTGGCCTCCCGCTCCGCCTCGCGCTTCCTCCGCTGAGCCGCTGCGCGCTTGTCCCGCACGGCCTGGGCCTTCTCCTCAGCGAGCTTGGCCTTCTTCTTCGCCTCGATCTCCGCCATGCGAGCCTTGAGAGCAGCAAGCTCATCATCCTCGTCCATATCCTCAGTTTGAACCGGAGGCTGCTCGGCGGCAGTGGCAGCCCGAGTATTGATGATAGCCTGGGCTTCCTTGACAGCGACATCGTTCAACTTCGCAGCCTTGTGGAGGGCCTCGCGCTGGCGCGTCGCACCGTAGGTAAGTCCGCGCTCGAGTTCCTCCTTTTCGAACTGGAGGGGGTGCTTGCCTTGGCAGATGGGCAGGAGGATGCGTGCCTTCTCGGTGACCGTCATGTCGAGCCATTTGGTCTTGAGGAGCTCGCTGACCATGCGACCGCGGAGTTCGACGGCTGCCTCGACCTCATCGGCGAAGGGTGGACGGACTGGAGCGGGAGTAGCGGTGAGGCGAGGAGGAGCTGAGGGGCGCACGCGTTTGGGAGCCGAGTCGGGGATCTGGATGTCGGCAGGGCGAGCGCGCTTCTTGGAAGGCGTGGGCTCCGCGGGAGAGCTGGATGAGGGTTGACGGACCGGTTGCTTTCCGAGCTGGTTGGCGGAAAGCGGAGTGCGCTCGGTGGAAGGGGTGGGTGGGCGCTGCTGGACAGGTTGGTCTCCGAATTGGTTGAAAGGAGTACTGGACTGGCGCTGCTGAGCGGTTTGGTTGCCGAGATGGTGGGTGGAAAGCTGAGCACGCTCGACGGGAGAGCTTACGGGCTGCTGCAGACCAGACTGATTCCCGAATCGATTACCGGGATAGCTGAAATCGAAGTACTCGATGGTGGTGTTCCCGCCGATCTTGTTGATGGATACCCTCTGGGTAGTGGGATCGGCCGTCGCGACAGGAGTAGTCGGAGTAGAGAAGCGCTGGGCGGATTGCTGGGTTTGCTGGTGGATGCCAAAAAGGTCTTGTCCGGCTTCTCGAGCGGTGCGAACATTGGCACGAGCCATGGCTCGGTCGCGCTCAAAGGCATCATCCTGGGTCTGTTGCTGGTTCTGCTTGTCCAGAGCAGCAAGCATCTGGGGCTGGTCGATGGGAACAAAGGCCGACAAACGCGAAGGTGGCATAGCACGCCGAGGTGCATTGGGCCTAGCCTTGCGGATCCCATGTCCTGAGACGTTGGGTTGGTTCTGCGGCCGATCAACAGGGGCGCGGTTGGCGTTCGAGGAAGTTGTGCCAGACTGAGCGGACACAGGCATCTGAGACGATATAGCAGAGTTTTTGGTGTTAGGTCCATTATCAAAGGTGGCGATCTCAGGTCGATTGCCAAAAGTGTTGACATCAGAGTGGTTGCCGATGGTTGCGCCAATAAAGGGGTTAACGTTAGGGTCGAAGTAGTTCACGTCGACGAAATCCATGTTCTCGAAAGCCATTGGAGCAGGGTTCTGGGCGACAGGGCTGATAGGCTGCATAGAGCTATCCGTGGTGGAGAATATACCCGTGATGCCCAAAGGGAAGTTGCCCGAGTCGCCAAAGAAACTGGAAGGGTTCATCGTGTTGCTGTAATTGGTGCTCATGGGCTCCGCAATACCACACATGGAGGTAGTGACGCTTGGGAAAAGTTCATTGCCGAAGTCGTTGAAGTTGTCGAAGGTGCCGAGGCCACTGGATGTGTTCATGGCGTTGTTGAGGTCGGCACGCTCCTGGGTGAAGTCCAAGGAACCGACATCGACTCCATTGAGCGTGTTGTCTGAGGAGTAAGTGCGCCTATACTCCTCAAAGAAGGGAGAAGAGGCCAAACCACGCTGTTGCTCTTCATGTTCGTCCATGAATTGCTGGAACTCCTCCTCGCCCGGAGTGTGGCGGTCATAAACGGTGTGCTGCACGCCCTCCCGGATCTGAGCATCGTTGCTACGACTGGTGTGCTGTTCATCGTGGGATCCGAAGCCGATGGACGACTCACGGTCGGCGTTCTCTGTCGAATTGTTTGAGCCGGCATCCTCACCAGCGGGCGCGACGCTATTATTGTTGGTCTCAGCCGCGTTGTCGTCGAGCAGGGTAGTGTAGTCGTTGATCCAGTCCTCGCGGACGCCGGAGGTGCTGGACTGGTGTTGGTCCTGGCTCTGGCCACACAAACACTCCTCGAAAAGGAGGTCGTTAGGGTCACAAGTACAACGATTGGTGGACTTGGCCTTGGACTTGGTGTTGAACTTAGCCATGGCAGATTGCTACGTTGAAGCGAAATGCAACAAGGAGAAGTAGCAGTAGCTGTGAATAGGCTGGAAGTCCGACAAATCGAACGTCGCAATAGACGTAGATAGACGTGAAGTCAAAAGAAGCTTGGAGTAGCAGAAGTAGCTGACGTGAGCGTCAAAGGAGACAAAAGGTTGGAGATTGGTGCGAAAGCTCAAGAGAACAATTGCCAAGTGGATGGTCGAGTCGCAGAAGCAGACGGCTTGTAAATTCTTCTTAACGACGTCCTGAGGGTCCCCCAGCCTCCTGGAGTGCTGATGAAGCTCAAAATGCTCCCTCTCACCCGACATCCGTGCACTCACCGTTGCGCCCCACAGCCTCCTCGACGTCGTCAATTTGCGCGCATTGATAGGTAGATAGAGCTCAAAAGGCAAAGGCTGGAGTGGGAAAGCGCCGCTATTGGCTCTGCTGGTGCCTGTTTCGCAAAATCAACGTCCTTCACTTAAGGAAGTGAATGGGCCATCGGCCAATGGGAGCTCTGGTAGCTCGAGTTGGTCGTAGTGCACCCCTTTTTTGACGAGAGAGATAATAAAGAACAATAGAAATTATGGATTTGAAACACGACGAAGCCCCGGCTCTCGCAATCATGAGGCTGGGAGCGAGTAATGGCACCATCGTGCGTACTGATTGAGATTGCTTCACTGCGAAAGAAAGTGCTTGGCAAACGTCGCTATCCGCGCGAAACAGCCAAGACAGCGGCGAGCTCACGCTCGTAAAGGTCGCGAGGTAGTTCAATGGGCTTTTGAGTACTTCGTAGTCAGCAACACGAATTGGGTTTGGGGGAAAGTTCGCTCACCTAGGTGGATGCCTGGTGAGCAACCTTAGCTTCCCAGGTAACTGCATTTAAACCCAGAGGCTGTACGAATACTGTACTGCTTGATGTATCTGCCTCCAGAATCTGATTTCGTTGCGCTTTCGCGAGGAATTGACATTATTGGATCATCGGGTAGTTTTGGTAGGCATTGGGGGTTATCCGAGGAACTGTCAGCCAGGATAAGATGTATAGCAACGGCCAGTTTGACAAGATCTTCAGATCGTGTACTCGAAACGCGGATGGCGATATCCCAACCGTTCTTCTTTCTCATCTCTCAATCGGTAGTCTCTTTGCCCAGTCGCACGCTTTTTGTTCTCCCACCTGCAATACCAGATGTTTCCTGCAATCGATATGAGCGCTAGACCGAGCATGCCGATATTGATCGCGTGTCCCGTAGTATACCGCGGCCTATCAAAGTCAGCTAGTAGCACCACCTTCGAAATTGCTATTCAGACTTACGCATCTTCCGGAAGGTACGTGAACGTTGCAATGAAAGCTGCCATATTCGCAACTGAGCCGTCAGCATGGTCGCGCTGCTCCGTAGGAAGCTACTCACTCATGATCTGGAACCCTGTTCCTGTCGCCCGCACGTAGTGCGGCGCCAGGTTGTTGGACAGCCAACCCATAACCAGCGGGCTGCATGGGAAGATACCCGCCGCAACAAGAAAAGTACCGCCGTACTGCACCGAACTTCGCTCGCTCGCGATGAGCATGATGTACCCGACGATTGCCACCGTACATCCAACCAACATCAATGGCCCTCGCATACGCCACTTGTCGCTCCCCCACCCCGTCAACAACACGATGAAGAAAGCACCCATGTTAGGCGGCACCGTAAACAGCTGCGCGGTCACCCTGCTGTACCCCATCGACCGGATAATGGTGGGCAGGAAGAGGGAGAAAGAGTAGATGGGCGTGATGATGGCGAAGAAGACAATGGACAAGACAATCGTGTTGACGTTGAGGAGGGCGCGGCGGACCCAGTACCAGTCAAATCTCTCTTCATCGACAGTAGAAGCAGCAGTTGCACCATGGGCGTCGAGGCGCATACGTGCGATACAGGCCCTTTTCTCGTCTGCGTTGAAGAACTTGATATCGCTAGGAGTGTGTGGAAGAAAGAAGAGAACGGCAATTCCGATGACAGCGGTAATCGCGCCCTCGACGAAGAATATGAAGGGCTGCACGGTCAGTGGAAGAAGGCTTTTGTGGGATGAGTGGCTTACCCAGCCGTTGTACCCGCCGGTCTGAATCTTTGCGAGGCCAGTTGCAAGGAGGCCGCCGAAAGCGCCACTGAGAGGGGCTGCACAGTAGAAGAGCGTGATGCGATACAGCATCTGATGACGCCGATAGAACATTGCGAGGTACACCAACATACCGCCGAGCAGGCCGCCCTCAGCCAAGCCGAGGAAGAAGCGCGCGACCAAAAGCCCAGCATAGCTCTTGACGAACCCAGTACACATCGAAACGAGGCCCCAAGCAATCAATATGCCTACCATCCCACGACGTCAACAGAAGTTTGGTATGTCAGCATGAGTTCACCCACCAGGTAGATAATATCCAGCCTTCAAGTGCTTGATGACAAGGTTGCTCGGAACATCCCAGAGGATGTACGGCACGTAAAAAACGGCGAGGGCGATGTTGAATTTGTTGGAATCGAGGCGCAGGTCTTCCACCATCCCATCGATCTTAGCGTTTCCGATGTTGCTTCGATCGATGAAAGCCAGGAGCCAGAGCCCGAAGAGCCATGGCATGAGCCGTTTGTCCAGCTTGCGGGTAATGCGCTTGTCCAGCTCAACTGGGATATCAGCGGGATCGTTCCATGTTGAGTCGGTCTTCTCGACGTCCGGGATGTGGACTCTTTCAGGCGACTCTCCGCCTTTCTCAACCTTCTCAGGAGAAGACATGGCGGAGTAGTGGTAGTACTTAAGAGTAGAAGAGACTTGGGTTGTAAGTCCGTAAATGGGCCGCAGCTGAAGAAGGTTGCGTACAATCGTAGGTGAGCTTAGTGATAATCACAATGATGCTGTGTAACGTATGACAGACGAGATGTTGGTTTATGCATCAGCACACTGGTAGCGGTAATGGCGTTGACCCCACACGCGGCCCCGGATCCCAAGTTCAGAAGAGCCATGGCGTGCGTCAACAATACGGGCCTCCAGGTCGCTCAGCTCCGTGGCGATCGGGACATGGAAAGCGCCTACGGTCCCTGGCAAGTGGGGAGTGCTTCTTCATCAACAGTGACGTCGCCTGACAAAGACGGCAGGATGAGGGGTGATTGGAACTCTAGAGCGACGATCAGCATGCATAGCCGTCAGAACATCGATCCCAACGAGTCATCGGCAAGCCTCGCATGGGGATCTTTGCATTGCCATCGCGACTAACCAGCCAGCTTCGCATGCCGTACATGCGGACCGGTCTTGGGGGAATGCATGGGCGTGTAGGAGGCTTTGGGGCATCTCAGAACGACATTAGTTGATGACGGGAATTGGGCAAGGAGCTGCTGGCAATGTCACCCTGGTCCGTGTAAAAGGGCTCCAGTCTCAGGCCCCCACGCGTGATCCACGACACCTTTGCCGAGAAAGTGGTGTTGTTGAGAGGGCGAAACGCCGGTGGACGCCGCTATTGACGGTGGCGACGTTGGGAAGGTGAACAGCGCGAAGTATCTGTGAGAGATGAGGGCAACTCCTTCGAACGGTGAGAGAACAACACCAACAAACGCAGCACTTTGCGACTTGGAGCATGCAGCATAGAGGAAGTCCATTTAGGGTTTGGTGTTACGGTGGATCCACATGATCTCAGGCCCAAGACTGTCTCGCGTCATTGGCCAGAGGCTTGGTCTGCGACACATGCTCCAACTTGCATTGTAGCCCGCAACTGAAATTGCTCTTGTGGTAGTGGATTCAGTGTCACATTGCTCATGCGGAAATGCTTGTAACCCTTCAAGTTTGCCCCCCCTGGCTGCCACACATTGCAGGCCTCGGGAGGACTGCGTGAACCCTTGGCCAAAGCTTCCCTGAACATCGTGTACCGAGACATCGACAGCTTCAACGGCGCGCCTTGCCACCACCGCAACGATGCGCGTCAACGAAGACGACCTGTACCGGCAATCCACGCAATACAAACACTGGTCATTCACGCCCTCGGCCCTGACGCGCCTTCGCCAGAAGACGAACGCGCATGCGGCCGCCCAAGTCAAGCTCCACATTGCCCAAGACCGCGCCGAACGCGCAAAGCTCGCTCCCCTCGACGCCTCGTCGGCGCCAGACAGCGGGGCCAACACACCAAACGGAAATGGCGCAGGCACAGGCGCGAACACGCCGGTGCCGGGCGGCGCGGGCGACAGAGGCGGCGAGGTAGACTGCCTGACCATGGACGAGGAGAAGATGGTCGTCGACAAGTTCTGCGAGACGGCCATGAAGCTGGGCGACTTCTTGAAGCTGCAGCCGGACGTCACGGTACGGGGCGCCTCCCTTTGCACGCCCGCACACAAGCTGACAGGCCGCACAGTGCACCGCGATCCAGTTCATGCGCCGCTTCTACCTCTACAACTCGCCCATGACATACGACGGGACCAAGATCTCCAAGACGGCCTTCTTCCTCGCCCTCAAGCTCGAGCTCGGCACCCGCGCCGGGTCCGCCGCCGACTTCGCCTCGCGCCTTCCCAAGACGACCCGCGACGACATTGTCGCGCCCGAGTACACCATCGTGCAGGCGCTGCGCTTCAACTTCGAGGTGCGCCACCCCTTCCGCGGGCTCAAAGGCGTGCATCTCGAGCTCGAGGACATGATCCACGGCAGCTACGCCGGCCTCGCGCACGACGGCCGCACGCCCGCCGACTTGCGCGCCGAAGCCCTCGCCGCGCTCCAAGCCACGGACGAGGCCGTCGCAGAAGGAAAGCTGGGCAACATCTACGCGCACGCAAAGGACATGCTCGCCATGGCCGCCCAACTCACCGACGCCTACTTCCTCTACACGCCCGCGCAGATCCTGCTCGCCGCGCACTCGCTCGCCGCACCCGCCCTCACGGCCTTCTACCTCGGCACCAAAGTGCCCCCCTCCGCCCCGGCCCGACCAAGAATCCTCTCCACCATCCAATCCTGCGCAGACCTCCTCTCCAGCCACCGCTCCTTCAGCAAGAACCCCACAGCCAACAAGTACGGCTGGGCCGATACCGATCCGCCCGAGACGAAGCGCGCCATGAAGAAGCTGAGGGGTTGCAAGGACCCCACGACGCAGGATCTGGTCGCCCTGAATGCGGGCAAGAAGAGGGATGTCGTGCGGGATGGGGAGTTGGAAGAGGGCAAGGCGAAGCGGCGGAAGTTGAATCGCGAGAACGCGGAGAAGGAGAGCGATGCTTTCTGGGGGCCGGAGCTGAAGAAAGAGGGGTAGCGTGGGTGTGTTGTGGGCGGGGGATGGACGATTGTTTGCATTGCGAGGCGTTTGGGAAGCATCATCGCCAGGTTCAAAAGGCCTGCTTCCGCTATGGGTATACCATTTTTCTTGCTCCCGGTAACGATAGGAAATGTACTATATGTGTCACCTACATTCGCGTCTTACACCGTAATCTATTATCGTATTTTATCACAACGTATAGTCCTGAATGCCTTGATTCCGCCCACGAAAGTGGAGGCTACGTCAAGAATTGCAAAGAGGCATCCAACTCCGCCGACACTTGATGGAACCCTACCCCTGTGATAACGGGTACGGATGCGCCAACTGCAGAGAATTCCAAGGCAACGCTCCAGTGTGGTGCTGCAGACCTCAGTATGTAGGTCACCTCTCTTGCAACCTATTCAAGATGAACGTGACGATTCCGACCAGGACGCGATGGCGTACGCAAGAGGCGGGCAAACCGCCGTTCCAGCCGTTCACTCCCCATGTCCAGCCGTTCAGGAACGCTCAAGCACATACCGCCTCTGCTCATACGTCCGGTATGCAGGTGCCGCACCTCCACTGCCATCTAGTCACTGCGCCCGTCCGTCCCCACCGCCCGCGTTCTTGCCGGTCCCCTTCCCCGCAGAATCGATATGCATCATCGGCGCCACAGGTGCCTCCCCCGTCGCATTTGGCGGCCTCTTCGGCGCGCCTAGGATGCTCCTGCCGAGCGACACGCCCACGCCCTTCTTCTTCATCACACCCGCCCGCTCTCGAAGATCGACGGCCGCATCCATGTCGTTCACCTCCTGCATACCGGGCACTTCCACCGCCTCGTCCTCATCCTCTTCGTCGCCGACAAATAGCGAGTCAAGCCGCTCGTCTGCGCTGCTGCGCCGGTGATGGGAAGTAAACATGCCGTAGCGCTTGGCTTCGCGCTGGGCGGGGGTCTGCGGCTGCGACGAAGACGGAGGGGGCATGCGGGCGCGCTGCTCAGCGAGCTCGGGGCGGCGGGTGGGTATGGACGTATTCGGCGGAGAGGGCTTGTCGAGCGCAGACGGGGTCTGTGCCTGGATGTTGGCGCAGTTTTTTTCGATGCTGGGGATGGTATCCTCTTCGACGCCGGCGGCCATCGCCTTCAGGATATCATGTGGGCTCCCGCGGACCTCCTTCAGCGGCATGTGCGTGAGGAGGTCGTTAAGGGATTGCGGGCGATTGCGAGACGAGGGCTGTTTTGGAACTGGCTGCTCGTCAGACGGCTGGCGGGGAGATGATTTCTGCTGTTGGTTCACGCTGGGCTGGTGGTGGCGCAGGTTGGACACAGGACGACCTTCGGTGTCGTAGTGGACGTTCGAGCGTCGTGGGCCAGTGGTGTTGGGGGACTCCATCCGGGACACGTACGCGCCTTCATTAGCACCTGGAGGTATCTTGACTAGTCGATCTCGAGAGCGGTCGCGTAAGGTCAAGTCACCACTACCATCAAGTGTGCTGGGTCCCTGTGCCAGGGGAGTGTTGCGAACGGAAACGTTGCGAGCATCGTTCCGGGCCCGTGCTATCGAAGTAGAATCAGTCAACCGAATAGCAACCAACAAGCTCAATCCGCTGCGGCACCCCATGATGAGCAGCGTAGTGCTCAGGCATCTGACAGGAAACTGTATCATCCAGTGAGTGAAATGACTTACCAGGACCACCGCCCCCATTACCCCTCGTCTTCTTCCCAAAGAACTCATCAAAACGCAACAATACCTCATGCAAATCCCCAATCGAGTTATGCAACATCAAATCCTCACTTCCCACATTGACAAAGATCGACACCACGTTCCACGACGCCATCAGCAGGTTGTCGAAATCCGGGAACGCGGACTTGACGAACGCGTTGAAGAGGTCGATTTTGGCATGGTCAGGGAGGCGGTTCACGGCGTCGGTTTTGATGGCGCTGGATACGTTCTCGACGCCGATGCGCTTCTTCTTGTTGAGCGGGTGCCGGATGATGGAGTCACTCGGGCGTTTGCGCGAGTCTGATTCTGTTGGAGTGAGTTTGGGCGTGGGGCTTGGAGTAAGGAGATATGGTACGTACCTGGCTGGGTGGACTCGGTGACTGGATCCGAGCTCATGAGCTTCGCCAGAGACTAGGAAAATTAGGTATGGTACACACACAAACATGATGCTGAGAGGACATAAAGTGTACAACGCGGGGATGAAGTGATATAGTGCAGCGCGAGATGCCGTACCTCTCCTTCCTTGAAACGCGAAGATGTCTTAGGCTGTCTATTCGACGCCTGCTCATACACGTGCCTCCGCATATCATTAACACGTTGCACTCTGGCGTGAATCGCCTCGTACTTCTTCTTGAAGCTCGGCATAATCTTCTGTGCAATATAATAGTTCAGCGGCACCGAGTTAAAGTCGTCTTCATCCGGAGATATGGCATCAGACTCGTGCATCTCGTAGCTATCCCCGACACAGGCGAGGTGGACTCGACGGACCGACTTGTCCGAGAACTCAACGTTGCCTAGGTCGAAGCGCGTTGTGCTGTGCTTGATCGTTACCTCCTCGAACGAGGGCTGGATACCGCTGCTGGTGCGCTTATAACGCGGAGGCTCAGGGTTACGTATGCCATCAATGAACACATCTAGGTGTTGCTCTTCGTCGTACTTGAGCTGGTCTCGTAAGATGAATGCGCGTTTCTGAGCCCGATTCATGTGCTCGAAGCTCACGAGCTGGCCCTCATCGAGAGGCGAGTTCATCATGACGAAGCGTCTCCGCCGGGCTGTATACTTGTTACTTCTTGGACACGAGAAAGTGTGCCCGGGGTGATTTACAGGAGGTACTTATGCCGGCTGCGAGTTTTTATCGAGTAGAACTGTGGCGGTCAGCGTCAGAGCGCTGAGTGGAAAGGGGTTTATATGTAACCAGTGGCTGCCAGAGCGCACGCTAGCTGATGTTGGCGGTGAGAAAGTAAGAGAACTGACGGAGTGAGTCTAGAAGACAAACAGACTCGAAGAAATAGTCCGCAAACGCATCCGGCCGAGATGTTAAATATTGAAATTCGCGTCCACATCGGCTTGCTGCAGTCCTGGTTAGGGAAGGACTTGCTGGCCTGTGTGAAGGGCAACGAGCCGGAACGGAGGCCCTTGGTTGTAGTGCGATTAGACACTAGCTCTGCTCTAACTCTTTGGTGAACAAGGATGTCTTTAAAGCTCGTGAACTTGTGTGCGTAGATCAGAGAGGTCGCGACAAATGAGCCCACGGTAGCTAGTGTATGATTACGGGCAGAGGAAGTCAATAGTGTAGCAGATGAGAGTATGTTGGTACGCATGATCATATTATGAGAGAATTATCAGCCTACCGTGTAGTAGGTAGACGCTGGTGACCAAGCATTGTCTAGGGTACTTGTACACGTCCAGAAGTCCAACCCAGGTCTACAAATACAAGCCTTCTGGCTCACCCTCGGTCTTTGTCTTGAGCACGCGCTCTCTCGCAGTGCGGAAATCCTCCATGTTGACGCGCATTCTCCGCTCACGCAGCGCCATCAGACCAGCTTCGGAGCAGATGGCCTTGATGTCGGCACCGGAGAGGTCATCCTTCTGGTTGATAAATTCATCGAGATCAACGTCTTCGTTGAGAGACATCTTGGATGTGTGCAGAGTAAAAATCTTCTTCTTGGTCGATTCTACAAAAGGCATTAGCAATGAACTTTGGGGTACGACGGGTATGACGTACGATCAGGGTTCTCGAACAGAATCTTCCTGTCAATACGACCAGGACGAATCAGCGCGGGGTCCAGGGTGTCGATCTTGTTGGTCGCCATGATGACCTTGACATCGCCGCGGTCATCAAAACCGTCGAGTTGGTTGAGCAACTCCAACATAGTGCGCTGGATTTCACGTTCACCTCCGGATGTTGACTCATATCGCTTCGTACCGATGGCATCGATTTCGTCAATGAAGACAATTGAGGGCGCATTCTCCGCTGCGACCGTGAAGAGCTGTCGTACAAGCCGGGGTCCGTCTCCAAGGTACTTCTGGATCAACTCGCTGCCAACAATGCGCAGGAACGTCGCGCTGGTCTGATTGGCAACGGCTTTGGCGAGCAGCGTTTTTCCGGTTCCTGGTGCTCCGTACAAGATGACACCCTTCGGTGGCTTGATGCCCATCTCTTCGTATAGCTCGGGATGGAGCAAGGGGAGCTCTACCGCCTCGCGGACTTCCTGGATTTGTTGCTCCAGACCCCCAATATCTGCATACGACTCTGTGGGTGCCTTGTCCAGCTTCATGACCGAGACAAGCGGATCCGCATCATCAGTCAACACACCAACCACGGACACGGACTTGTGGTGCAATAAGATGCTTGCTCCAGGCTCCAGAAGATCCTTATCGACGAACGACATGATGGAAACGTAGTATTCGGGGCCGGTTGCGCTGGAAACGATAGCGTGGTCGTCGTCGATGAGCTCCTCCAGGTTGCCGACACCCATCGGGCTGCCTCGCATGTCGTCTACCCGTGACCTCTCATCTGCGTTGCGGTCATCGCCCTCTGCGTTGACGTTGACGGGCTGGTTGGAGCTTGCCGCTGCCTTGGCCTTCCGCAGACGCTCCTGGTTCTCGACGTACTCTTCCTCGAGCAATAGGTGATCGTGGATGCGCTGCATCCGTAGATATCTCAGCTTGCATCGCGCGGTGGGGTAGACGGCAGGGAGCTTCGCGGCGGCGCTCGGTCCGGCAGCCTTCTTCTTCTTCCTGCCGATGCGGGTGGTGGGTTGCGGTGGGGGCTCGTACTTGGGCTTGTCCTTCTGTAATGCGAGTGTCAGTCACGTCCGAGGCAGCGAGGCAACGTCATGCATTCGAGATGCGGGGATTTTTAATGGGCTGCTGATATCAACGAACCTTGTCCTTCTTATTCTTGTCGTCGCCGCCGGGGCCTCCTCCAGCGCCGCTGGACTGCTGGTTACCCTGCACGCTATCAGTATCGCCCCCCGGGGCATTTCGCGGGAGACGAGCTTACCATGACACTGGCTCAGCGAGAGTGTGCGATTCGGCGTGTATCCTATGGTATAAACGAAATGTGTCCTGCGAAAAAGAGCGACGGCGCAGGTCGTCGGTGTGCGGGCGATGGTCGTGGGTGTGTGTTTGTAATGTTGATGCTGGCGGCGTTGCGCGCTGATTCCGAGAGCTGCAGACGGCGTCCAAGCGGTGTCACGTGCCCATGTACGCCACTTCCCCAACGGTACCTTCTCCACTGGACGCCAGACACGTCAGAGACCGTTGCCAACTCTCTGAATTCTTCAGACGTGGTATAGACACTACTTCTTCTCTCGAGTGCTCGCTCGCCCTCCCCACGCGACTATTACTTTGCAGCTTGTGCCCGCCCGCAACCCCGCCGTGAATCAGAGCTCCCGTCCGGTGCACTTTACCTCGAGCTGGCCGTGATATAACGATCGCAGCTACTCTCGTAAGTAATACTACTCCCTAACCTATTCAAAGACTGCCGTAGATTCACCTCCGACTTGGTGCCTGACTCACTCACAGCCACGGCGATCACAGCCTTAGGCTGACTACCAAGGTGCTACACCGAGCCGACTTCCACCCTGCTGCCTACTTTTCCGGCCGAATCCACCGTACTTTATCGCTCACTCCCATTGCTCAAAGCCCACTGCAACAATATACCTGCCTCGTCCAACACACGCCATGTCGTCCAATCGAGCGCGGCGCATTGCAAAGGAGCTCGCAGAGATCCAGAACGATAAGCTCTCACAAATCACTGCTGAGCCCGCAGGTGCCGGCGATGACCTCACACATCTTCGTGGCTCATTCCCTGGGCCACCGGACACACCGTACGAGGGCGGCACATACCATGTAGACATCAAGATTGCCAGCGACTATCCGTTCCGGCCACCGAACATGCGCTTCGAGACCAAGATCTGGCATCCCAACGTCAGCTCGGTAACGGTAAGCTGTTGGCGAGACTATCGCATGTGTGGTCGTCGCTAACCTGCAGAAGGGCGCCATTTGCCTCGACACTCTCAGCACACAGTGGTCGCCGGTCCTTACCATTAAGTCCGCCCTCATCTCCCTCCAGTCCCTCCTCAGCACACCAGAACCCAAGGACCCGCAAGATCATGAGGTAGCCAGCATGCTCATACGTAACCCTTCCGAGTTCGAACACGTCGCCCGCGAGTGGGCCGTCAAGTACGCTGGCGCTCCGAAGAGGGAGGTCGCCGAGGGTAGCGGCGGTGCCACGGCAGAGTCTCTTCGGAAGAAGTCGCAGGACGCCAAGGCAAATGAAGCCAAAGTCGCGCTTGCTGCGTATGTCGTCTTATACACTGAACTCTCTAGTGAATACTGACAGGAAACAGGTACCACGGCTATAACAAAGATCTTGTAGACCGCTTCGTCGCCATGGGTTTCGACGTTGAGGCCGTCGTCTCCGCGTTCGAATACGTCGGTATCGACCGTAACGGTGGCGAGGACTACGAGCTCGAAGAGGCGTACATGGGCGATATCACTGCGCGCCTGTTCGGAGAAGCGTAAGGCATCGATGATGCCAAAAGCCAGCCAGTCACCAGTATCAACGAGCCTGCTCTGTCAGTGGCAGGTTATCCATTCATAAGCGAAGTGTGTTTCTGCTCAAAGGTTTGTTGCAGCGATTATCCCCCAATTTCCTATCGTCAGGCCTGGCCGAATACAGGCTTTTTAGGCATTCTCATAAGATGTCTTACTACATTTACGGCGTTAGGCTGGGGAATCGTGTCACGCTCACAGGTCTAGAAGAAGACCTGTCAGCTACTTTATGATATCACATACAGGACAATCAATCAATATTACAAAGAAACATGGTTTCCAGCCATTCTTGTATTGGCACTCGACGTTACAACGTGACTTCCATATTCTTCTTTATCCCGCGCACAGTAGTATAGATGCCGAAGTATGCTTGCAAGGGCGGTCGGGAAAGGGCGGACAAGAAACATTGATGAATTTGTATCCCGGTGCCGACTGCATGATCTCCATGCATAGATGATTGCGTTCCCAGCACCAGTATTATCACGGCGACGACATCCCGTAGCAAGAGTGTTAGTCCGATAGCGCAGGTAGTTCACACCAACGACATGGTATAAGTATACACGTCTGTACAGATCTGTAATGAGTCCCCGTCCGTTAGCATATCAAATCAGTGGCACTGTACATTAGTCTGAGATCAAAAGCTGATAGATCAATCCAGCTAGAGGCGAGCTTGAGTCAGCTTCCGCCGTTTGTGCACATTAGCGTCTTCGTCTTGGTGATCGACCATATTTACATTGCTGAAAATTTCCTGGTAACATGCTAGGCCTTGCAAGTGTGAGTCGCGAATGGGAGTCTCGTAGACGATAGAGCTGCTTGGACTTGGAGACAAGCTTTGCTTCTGCCCATCAGTATTCGGCGAATGTTGTTGAGTGAGGGGCGGGTATGGCACCGACGAATCAAAAGGACTATCGTGGTTCTGCAGCGTTATTCCGAAAGTGATGAGAGAATCCATTGTGTTATCCTCGCGACGCTCAGCCGGGTCGATTTGTTGCTTGCGGCCGTTGGACGCTGACACATCATTGGAATACATACCTGACGCTGAGGGGTCTAGACATCATCATTCAGTAAGCATATGCAGGCAGCACACGTGTAGCGCACATGCACGGACAACTCACCGGGATCGAGCGAAAGCTGATTCATCGAGTTGTTGAATGATTTACTTGCGTGCTCGTGGCCAGATCGTGTGCCGAGCTCGAAGGAGTACTGTTCGTAACGGCTGGGTCCCTCGTACTGAGCCTCTTCGTGCTCTGCTTTGACAGACTCTCCCTCAGAAGGAGGGTATACAACGCTCAAGTTCCAGTCTTGCGATCCCGTAAAGCGCTCTCGAACCTCCCGGAGAGAAACCGGAAGGGAGGGCTGTTGAAAGTAATGAGAATGTATCTGGGAACCTAGTCCTAGGTTCGGAGTTGGCGCGGCAATAGGCTCGACGAGCTTGGAAACCTTACGTCTAGGCTGCCAATCCCTTATGGAGCGCGCGTACAAAGCTTCGAACTCTTCGGCCAGATAAGGATTCGTGAACCAGCGATGCGCAAGCGCCTGCTTCACCGTCATTCGATCTGTCTCCCGTAGCATGAGCAGTTTCTTGACAAATTCTTTCGGTTTGTCGCTCACTTTACTCCAGGCAGGGTGGTCATCATTATCGATAACGCTGAGATCGCATTTGGCCGCAAGCTTTAGAGTGTAATTGTGAGGTTCCGGCTCATAACAAGGAGCACCGAAGAGAGCTTCGTTGGACAGTAGATTTGCTGTGATCACGCCGATCGACCACATATCTACTGCTTTAGAGTATCCCGAGCCCTTTGGGCATGTCTTGTTCATTTCATAGATTTCAGGTGCAATATATTCGATGGTTCCAGTCTTGGTAAACATGCGTCGGCGGTCATTTCCAGTCGACTTTGGCAGAACTCTGGCATTCCCGAAGTCAGTAATGACGATACGTGCTCCGTCTTCGGGATACGTCAGGAGTATGTTGTCTGGTTTGAGATCCCGATGAACGATGTCGCGATCATGCAGATAATTGACCGCCTTGAGGATCTGGAGAACAATTACAGCCGCGTCGATGGAGTTCAATGCGCCCCCTTTCCGCTCCATATACGAGAACAGATCCCCTCCACTGATCAATTCTTGGAACAGGTAGATGGTGTTCGGACTCCAAAAGACTTTTTCGACGCTGATAATGTTCGGGTGGGATAGGTCTTCGAGAATTCGAAATTCGCGAAAACATCGAGTGACCTTGCTTGGCCAGCGCTTCCTGGACCCACACGCAATACTTGGTTGGGTCTCCTCGCAGGTAGGTAGTCGCAGATCATGCATGACTTCTTCTGGATAGAACTCTTTCAAGTTTATCACTTTGCAAGCCAGTTGTCGCTGTGACTTCTGGTGGATCGCAACTACGACCTTCCCGAACCCACCTTTACCAAGAAGGCGGCGGGTAATCGAGTAACGTAACGCGAATCTTGGCACCTCATCCTTCTGAGTGGGAGTCAGTGAGAAACTGGAGTTGGGCTCCATATCATGATAGACCAGTATGACTGATTCGGAAATGCGAAGCTCGTCTCTGTCGTCGAGCAAGAATGCGCCGTGCTTGCGAGTCATCAGAACGGATTGACTGGCTCGCGAGTTCGCGTATGCTGCATTATACTTCGTAAGAAAGGTCCCATTACTTGACACGTCGGTCGCATAAACTAGTGGTGGGACTCCGCCATTGCCGAACTCATCGTATAAGATGCAATGGATGCGGAGGTGCTTATTGGAAATGGTGCGGTCAGGCCAGTGTCGCTCGCTGATCAGATATTAGAATTTGAGCAATTCACCCCGAGTCATCACTGCTCTCACCAGAGAGCTGGATTTCTCCCGAGGTAGAACTGCTCATTTCCATGTATGTCGATAAGATCTTGGGTTGCTGAACGCGTCAGGAACGCGTCGAATGGCAGAAGGACGAGTCTGGAGAACGATGCACTCACCAGGGGTATCCTCGCCAGCGATCCGTATCTCAAAGAATCCCACCACAGCGTCTGCCATTGTCATTCCCACGTCACCATGCTCAATGTGGTGATAGGGCTGAAGCATAGTCGGATGTCGCTGCCGGCGCGTGACGTACCGGAAGGCGCCAAGCGCGTAGGCTTATATTGGTTTAGCGCATATTAAGCGAATGCCGCTCGCGCACATAGTCTTTGTGCTCGCTTCAAGCTCCCCTCTCTCCTCAACCCACGACACTCATCTCAAAACTAAGGTAAGCTTTCAATCACTACTCTGCTGCAGCTTCATGAAGCTCAATTGAGCTCGCTTGTTGCACATTGCACCGACGCAGCTTCATTGTCGCTGTTGGAGCTGCCGTTACCCCGCTCGAGGATAACTACTAACGACACTTCAAGTTCACTTAGCCGACAAGATGAGAGCCAAATGGAGGAAGAAGCGCGTGCGACGTCTCAAGCGTAAGAGGAGGAAGACTAGGGCTCGCTCGTAGGTTACCTTTCGTACAATCCCCCGGCAGCAGTCACTAACAATATGTGCAGCAAATAAACTACTCGCCCCTCGATCTCAGCTCCCGTCACTTCAATCGCCAAACATCAAACAATGAACGACTCTCAGCCAGCAATCTCCCAGCCGCACCCGGAACACCCGCCATCCCGGCTACGTCATGCGGTCGACTCGCGAGCAACTTCTTGGTCAATCGGGCAGATTGCGTTTGTGCTGGATTGAGGGATTACATGGGAAGCTGGTCAATCGCCTGTTGAGGACTTTGGGAGTTTATTTGAACTGCCTCAGGTGTACGCTCTAACACCGGCTCGCTTTCGAGCTTGCCTTTGAATGGTGCATCTGCCATGTGGACATCCGTCACGATACGAAAATGAATCAGACATGCTTCACGACAACCCTTTTGCCTTATGCTGCCTGTGATGTGTTTCAGTGACTGCTCATCGTTCCTCGAGCTGAGCTTACCCCGCACGACGCTTGTCGTCACCATGCGCGCATTGCTGAGGAGCTGTCGCGTGACTGAGCTTAGTGCGTGAGAGTCCTTTGTTCCAACGTTGTACCTCAAACACGCGCGATCATGTCTAGAGCTTCAACGTAGATGTCCGTGGCTCAATGTGAACAGTGTTGTCACGTTCTGGGGAATGTTTGCAATAGTTGGATGGCTGTGTGTAGTTCGCATGGAGTGGGCCTCGTCAATTAGTTCGACATCGGTACACAATCATATTTGAGACTGAGAAACACTTCAAAACGAATACAGCAACACAAATGCATGTTAGAACTAGGTGTATTCGGTATCTAGATGTACAAGAACGTTATCTGCCGCTTCTCGACTGCACCCTGGACGTCGACACCGGGGCATATTGACTCACATTACTCTGTCCTTTCATCTGCTTTCTCGGCTGACGATCTGAACCCGTAACGAGGTTACTGATCTGGGCAGCGACCCCTACTGCAGTTCTATAAGGGTAGGTAGCCACCGACCAGATTGTCTGAATATATAGGGAGAAGAGGTTGGCAACCCACGTGAATAACATAGTCCCCATACCCGGTCTCTGTCCCGTACGAGCAGCCGCTGCAGCTAAAGCTAACGCATCCCTATTCCGGGCATCCAGCTCCTGGAAGCGTGCCTCGATCTGCATGGACTGTGCGGCCTGACGTTTTTCATATCTTCGTACCGCACGGTTTAGAGCGTCGAGTTGGGGTTGCATTCCTTGTCTCACTGTAGCTCCGATTTTCAGGCTCTCGATATCGGTATTTTGTGGGGAGTCGGTCGCTCTCGCTTCCAGATTGGCAAGACGAGTGGAGATGTCTTGAATATCTGCCCTGCTGTATTCGAAATTGTTGTCTGAGCGGACGACACGCTGTAGGTGTAGCATTCGTGCTTTCACCATCTTGATGACATGGTGGATAGGACGAAGCTCCGCGCCCATCACAAAGATGGTGAGGTTGTAGTTGGATACAAGGCCCTCGGCTGGGCGAGTGAGCTGTGAGCGGATTGCGTGCAACAAGTAGGCGCCGAGTAAGGGGCCGATGAAGCAAGTGAATAGGGCGAGCATCTCGTTGTTCCTGAGTTCCATGTGTGCTTCCTCCTGCGCTTTTGACGGTGGTGCATTGCCATGGTCCGCTTGATCCTTGTGGTCTAGTGGTGCCGCAGCGGCGGGGCTGGATGCTTGCACTTCGTCTTTTATAGGCTCTCCGTTAATTTCATCTTCCTCCAGGATTATCTCGTCGCGTTCGGGCTCGTCGGAGTCAAAGTACTGCGTGTGCTGTGCGGCATGGTACCATTCCCTGCAACGATAACGATCAGCGATTGCCCTGTATAGCGCACCGTGCACATACCATGGCGTCCTCACACACAAATTGAGGAACAGCGTCCCAAATCCCAGCAACAGTACGTCTGTAACAATGGCACCACCGTTCTGGAAGATGAGACCAGCAAAGGCGGGGACAATGGCGAAAGCAAGCGGTGCAGAATGCCACAGCGAGACCTCATCCGTGGTAGTCAGCTTTTCCATATCATTCTTGCTCAGAGACTGTAGGAGGTCGTCGGTGGAGGAGCGGAAAGAGTGTCGCGTGTCTGAGTACTGTGAGAGGATGGAGCTACGTCGGCGAGGCGCGGGTGGAGCTTGTGCACCTTCTGAGAAGGTTGCTGCGCGATTCAACATCCTCTGGCGCAGGAGAGGGTGTATCTGCTCGGCAGGTGCTTCCGCCATGTTGAGACCCGTCGAGGCGGCTTCTCCGTACCGAGCCAGCGAGAGTGTTCAGCGCGCAATATCGGCCGAGCACTAGGCCGGCAGAAGTGTCGGGGAGTCTGAGAAGCTCCAGCAACGATCTCGTCGATGATAGACCATCATGAGTACGTAGCTGAACGTGTGCGCCGCGCTACACCCTCGGAAAGGCGGGATAGATGGAATGCTGCTGCCAAGCGCGCCTCCAGTTACGTCACCAAACCCCTTTGGGACAATTGTATACCACTTCAATTCGCAACAGTCACGAACGTTTCGACATCCCAACTACACATATCAGCCGTTGTTGTCGGGCTGGAAGCAGTACCTCCGCTATTTCTGTGGCGATCTCATCCATCATATTGAGCTAACAAATGTCACTTGCAGCGCCTGCAATTGTAAGATCACAGGGTCATGCCTGGGGTGATTGAGGAGCGGGGGCGCCATTCTCGCCTCAATAGTCCTGCTGGAGTACTTAGGTGGGCTAATTGAGTCCATTGGATGCTATTGCGAGGTTCATCAAATTGTGTACACGGCCGAGGCGGCTGCCACGCTTCACACGGGTAGGGCAGCAAATTCACCTCGGTCCTGGCCAAACCGAACTCTGAGCCTGATGAGCTTAATCCCCCGATCAGAGACATGTTTAATAGGATTACTTTCGTTTTCCTATTGACAAGTTGCGATTTAGGCAACTTTCCTATTCAGACCCAAATACGGTAATAGCCCACGTTTCACTGCCGCGCTCTGCCGCGCACTCACAGCGAGTGAATAAGCGGGCCTTATTGACCTCACATATCAGTAACCTCGCTTTTAGAAGCTCCAGGCAAATATGGCGAGTGCTACTGTCTCTCCCTCACCTCGGATGGCTTCACTGACTGTGACGACGGAAAGGGGGACCACTCGCTATTAAGTGCTTATTGAGAGCTGAAATCTATTGACACTGATTTGTTCCATCCATAGAGTACTCTTCATGCGTACTCCACGTCGCTCCTTACTTCTAGATTTCTAAATCCAACGACCCCTTTCGTCTCCTTATCGTCTCCTTCATCTTCTCTGTCTACCACTTTCACGTGTCGAACCCTCACTTTCGAAGCATACCACGGTTCATACATCATCTGGGAACAAAGATACGACTCTCTAGTGCCATATCCATGCCATAGGCCAAGACACGCCTCAAAACAGCCAGCATTTCCGACTCCACCATCCTAAGCTTTGGCCCACTGTCTCCTCGTTTTGTCCTCGTCCATCATGTCCTCCAACATGGCAGAGGGCCACTTCCCGCTGTACCCACAAGCTGTGTGGCTTCCAGTCCTTGCTTTCCCATCATGGATCCTCTGCATCTCCCCTATGGTCTGGCACCTTTCACAACGCAATATCGCCGCAGGCTCACTCATCTTCTGGATCATACTCCTTAACTTCTTCAACGCTATCAATCCGCTCATATGGCCTCGAGACAACATGGAGGAATGGTATAACGGTTCTGGCCTTTGTGACATTGAAGTTCGCGTTCAAGTCGGCGCTTCTGTGGCCCTTGCAGCGTGCACTGCCATCATCGCGCGCCGCCTTGCCAATGTCATGGATACGCGAAATATCACAGTCGCTCCCAGCAAGCGGAGTGTACTCATTGAGAAGGCTCTCGAGATCGGCTTCTGCTGGGTGTACCCGATCATTCTCATGGTCACGTACTACATTGTCCAGCCGTTTCGTTACTACATCTTCGGGATCTCGGGTTGCGTAGCGGTCTATGATTCCAGCTGGCCAAGTCTCGCAATTGTGTGGGTCTGGGGCTGCATCACAACTCTTGTGGCAGCTTTCTACTCGGGTAAGTACTCCTTCTTCTCAATTCTGATCTGGTCTCAACCATGTCTAACAGTTTCATTATAGGCTTACTGGGCTTCCGTCTTTTCCACTATCGCCGCGAGTTCCACAACCTAATCGCAGCCCGCAACACCACCAAGTCCCGCTTTGTACGACTTTTTCTCATGGCTCTATATGTCTCGATCATATTGGTCCCATATTCCTTCTTCATCCTCTACCAGCTCGCCGACACTATTGTCGATGATTACAGCTGGTCGCGTGTCCATGGGCCCAATTGGAACTCAGTCACCAAAGTACCTGCAAACGGCGTAGTACGTTGGGATCGCTGGGGTGAGGTGGCCGCCGGATACATCGCTTTCATACTCTTCGGCACCGGCACAGATGCACACAATACATACAAAGGAATTCTCACCTCTGTCGGATTTGGCAAGCTCTTCCCCAGTCTTTACATCATGAGCGAGAGCAGTGGTGTTCAAACCCCGACAGGTGTCACGTTCGTCAAGCGGTGGACTTCCAGTTGGTCAACCAAGGCGAAGAGTTGGATCAGCAGGAACGACTCTGTTTCTGAACCAAGTCGCAATGAATCTTTCACCGGATCCGTCGTTCATTCTGTGTTCACGAATCCGGAGTTAGTGACTGTACAGCAGCAGCAGGTCAAACCGCCCAACAACACGCTGTCAATCTTCAGTCGCAACTTGAACCGTCGTACTACCAATCAATCCATTCTCCCGATCCAGAATAAGATGTCAACCGATACTGACCGTCTCCCTGTTCTTGACAAAACGCCGTCGAATCCCTCTGCTTTTATCGCGCGAGCATGGGCTGCCGAAAAATACACTGGCGAGAAGGCCGATGAGATCGCAGGAGTCCACGTTGTTTGCGAAGTCCACCAAGCGAGCCAGGATAGGAGCGGGGAGAAGAAGACCGGCGACGATGCTTGGGTGTAAGCTTACCAAGTCTCTGGTTTGAATGGAAGGGCTTGCATGCACTATCGAGGGCTACGTCCCATTCGATAGCAGCATGTGGGGGTTTGCATATTTACAATCTTTTCCTACTTCGACTTGCTTTCGGTTTATTTTGAGGATTCAGCAGTCTTTACCTTGGTACAGGTGAGGGATATTCATGGTTCATAGTCGGAAAACATTGAGGTTTGGTTTCGTTCCTTTACATTCTTTACCTTTGTCACGTATCTCTACCGGTGCAGGTCGCTGGAGCTGGTAGCAATATGATATATTGTTTGACCTAGCATGACTACGCATCTACCCAGACGCAATCGCATGTACAATGTCCGAATTCAGGACCCATGGAGGGAGCTTCACGCTCTCCCAGACTCGCTCCTCATATCTCCCTGATCCGAATCGCTTGCATAAAACGTACCGTTCCCTTTTTCCGCATCTGCAAAAGGATCACTAACATTGTTAGCAGCAGATCGTCTCCCGGCAGGTATGTGCACGAGTTCGCTCTCATCGCTCTCCGCAGTTCCGCCACTTCCACCGCGCGCTTTATACCCGCTCTTTGCATTCGGTGTAGAGCCCCCGCTCGATCGGAACACCCGTGGGAAATGCTGGATGACGAATGCGCGAAGAGTAGGTAATGATGCGCAGATGATGCCTAGGTTCATCTCGATAACGGACCATGTCGCTGTGCCTGGATTGTCCCACGAGATGTCCGTGGTGGTTTCGAGCTTCTGTAGGGTGTGAATGCGTAGGAGAGAGGCTATACTGGCACTGTTATATGATTAGCTTCGAACTCATATCTCGTCCTGCATGAACTTACAAGCCTCCCAACCCAAGGATGAACGCCAGCGTGTACTTCTCCCGTCTGCGCAGCTGCAGCTTCCTTATTATAAAGATAGGAAGTATGACAAGCGCAACGTCTGTGACAACACTGATGGCAGCGTTGGCATAATACATAGCTGTCTTGTTGATGCACCTGCCTGGGATGCGATCATCCCAGAACTTAGGTACCGGAGAGCAAGCGAATACGTTGGCGAAGAAGGCCTCAACACACAAGGCAACAACGACACCCATCGCTACCCAGCAGGCGTTGCGTACGTTTTGATCGATGGAGATGCGCATGTACTGTAGTACGATCGAGGCTTTGGTAAACGTCAAGCCAAAGTTGTACATCATTATGCTGGCGAAGAGGGCCTACATCGTTGCTAAATTATGACTCGTGCTTTTCCCATACGTTTAGCAGAGTCTTACCTTTAAGGATTTGATACCATCCTCCAAAGTTAAAGCTTGGATGTGCCTGCCCATGCCATACTTGACCTCTGTCCGCAATTAGAATACCGGCAGATCATCAGGACGAGAAACGTACGGTAGCCTTGACATATTGATGTAGCAATACTAAAGATCTAGGAAATGTCAACCATATAGATCTAGGAGGAGTTTGAAGAACAGGTTTTTGGCATACCAATGCTAATACAATGGCCAAGTCCTCGTACGATGGATTGCGCACTACCACACACCGTGTGTACAATCTAAATCCCACGATCAAAAGAGCCAAAGTAGGAAAGACAATGATTATGGTAAGGATTTGGGAACCCTTGTCGGCCGCCAAGTATTCTGGAGTAATCACTGGCGCTGCGCTGAAAGACATAGCGACGCAAAGCACCTCATCGGTCCGATCTCAAGGGAGCAGCAACCGTGCACACATATTTATGTCGAAGACGTTCCCTCTTCCCCAGACCATGGCATTCAAGGTTCGTCGCCCCGGTCCGTTAGGACACTGCGGGTGAACGAGGGTCGCATGGGAAATCCCCAAACTCTCGGTTGCAACCTTACTCTTCCTTCCGTCTCTCATGTAGTAAAATGCGCGAGATCCTGGAAAAAGCCCTGGTGGTATATGCGAGAAGCGACTCCATTTTCACCAGTCCGACGAATAACAAGCAATCAGCGTGATATGTCAAACAAACACATGCAGTAGTCAAAACCTTGTACCCTGTGATGGCGCCAGTTTCGGATGGGCCGATGCGGCGTAAAGCGAGCGTGGCGTTGGGGATCGTTCCTCGACTGGATTTATCCAGCTTGACAGCTGTGACTAACAGGAAACTTGCAGCTTGCGCCATCTCACAAACGCAAGTCACCTCGCGCTACTTGCGTTTAGCTTCCGATACTTGCAGGTACTATTTCCCTTTGATTGGCTAGCATACATCGCCTGCCTACTGGGCGCAAGGACAAGGTTTCAAGGTGCTTGGCGATGAATTTTGGTTTTCGGTTATGTTATTGCAAGGCCTGAACGTTGTGTAATCAAGGATGCGGGGAGCGGGGAACGGATGAACGAGATGTGCTATTTACTACACCACCGGAAGAGACCGAGATCTGCCCATGCACGAGCAGTGATTAGTGCAAAGCGGTGCAGATTATGCATCTCTTTCCTTCCAGATCTTGGCCTTAGTTCACCGCGATGCATTGATCGGCAGCATTTCTGCTATTCGCAGAAGCATTCAGAATCGATTGAGAGCGTGGCGAAAAGAGAAACTATGTTTTAGAGCGCTTCTTCTTCAGAATCGGGACAATCTCCAAAACGCAAAGATGTCGTCACCATCGCATGGGGCCTCAACTAGTCACGATAGATGTGAGGATTCATCGCGTGACCCCATGTACGTAAAACTTACGCCTGGACTTTTGCAAAGTTGAACTCGTACAGAGTGAAGTGCTGCAGTGGTTTAATGACGATACCTTTTGCACATTGAAGTCGCTGTATTTTGTCTGCTACAATCCGCTTGCACGGACAGAGGTCCAGACCATTTACATCGTTTTCTGCCGGCCCAAAGCTGTCAGGTATAGATCCGGTTGATTCTAAGGGGCAAGGTACCCTGGACGCTGCATAAAGCAATCGGATCGAATCACGATACGAGTCATGATTTTGGTCCGGGTGCAGGGTCCAGCGGTGTGATCGTAGTTTCGCATCCAGATTCCAAGTAAAACCACGATAGATACGATCGATAAGATTAATGCTTGGTATCTGGACGATAAATATGCCGATTATTGCCGTTCCCGGGCGAGGGAAGACTGCCACCGTCGGAACAGTAGGATCCTCGGGTGGCGTTTACATAAGCCCGCGGTTGATGAGAAGTGAGCCCAGAGCAGGCGAAGTCGGATGGTCTGGTGAGAAACCGGCTGTCACGGTGCGCAACGCTCCAATGCCCTTGGTTGACTGCCAGAAAAATAGCCTGATATCCACCTTTTCCTGCGCAAGTCGACTGGAGATGCATGCGCGACGATAGATTGTTTGCGCTATCAATTATGCACAGACAACGTCGAACGAACTCACTAAGGCGACAACAATCCCCATATGTTTATTGAAAGGCATAAAAATACGGCTACCCTTGTGAGGATATTTCATGGATTCCAAGCAAAGTTGGGTGGTGTATTCAGCGAGACGCCGTGAGAATCTGCATGCCTCTTGGTGCGGTGGAGAAGGCCCCGGCTGTTCAACGGATGATTGCAGCTCTACCTCGCTTTCGCTTTCTCCACGCAGGGATCGACTGAAATACACAGGGGAGATGCCAACATTATGCTTAGTATCCGTTGCTATACACATGTTGAAAAGCATCACACCACCTTGATGAGTTTCATGTAGCTAGAGGAAGTGACCATCGCGGAAACCTTGTCATCCACAGACACAGTGACCTTCTCCAAAACAGGCATGGAGTTTTAGAGGCACTTAATCAAAGCGTGAGTAGCAACTACGAACGGATAGGTTCCGAGCCAGATCACGAACTCGAAGCGAGGAGATTTCTTTGAGAATCATATTGCTATCTAGGGTATTAAATGCTCTAGCCTCCATCCTATACCAAACTCCACAAACAATGCATCACATGCGTACATTACAGCCCACTAAGGCTGTCCCGTGATTGCCGCATCAATGACCGAATCCGCCTTTTCCGTCTTCGGTGGCCACTTACCTCTCCTCTCTGCTCGGACATACAGGTTGTTCGGACGGATCAGCTGGAACATAGGATCGTACTCAATAGTCTCATCTCCATCTTTGGTGAAGTGATACCGCCAAATGAGCTTGGGCAGGAAGATCTTGACCTCCTGTAGCGCAAAATTGAACCCGATGCACATGCGCGGACCCGCCGCAAACGGAATGTACGCTGCCTTGTGCCTGTTCTTGACTTCGGGCGTCTCCCATCGCTCAGGGTCGAATTTGGCTGGGTTGTCCCATAGTGCAGGGTTGTTGTGGATGTGGTGAAGCGCTGGGATGATGACAGAGTCCTTGGGCAGCTTGTAACCGCCTGGAAGGATGAGGTCAGCCTTTGCAGTGCGGCCAGGTTGGAAGGAGGGGTTGTGTCTGCGCTGAGTCTCCTTGATGAAACGGTCGAGGTAGGTGAGCTTGTCTGTGAAGTCAGAGGTGAGCTCCATGTCATCGGTAAAATCATTGTCGACGAGTTCTTGGAGAAGCTTTTCTTGGACGCCAGGGTATGTGACGATGCCGTAGAGAAGCCATGACAGAAGTGAGGAGGTAGTGGTGAAGCCGGCACCAGTGGCGACGACAAGCGCATGCGCCATGGATGTGAGGGGCAGCTTCTCGCCCTTGTTATCTGTTGCTCGAAGTGCGTAATCGACCATGTTCTTTGCGGTGAGAGCGGCGTCTTGCAGGGGAAGGTCGGAGGTGCCACCCCGCTCAGCATCCTCAACAGCCTTGATAATGATTTGTTCCATGCGATGTTGCTTGCTCTTGAGCGCTGCAGGGTCGCCGAAGGGCAACGAAGCATACCAGCTGCCCCAGGAAGTGACCTTCTTGTTCAGGGTTAAGGTCTCAGCAATCAGTCGTACAATCTCATGCACAGGCGCATTTGGCGATGAGAAGTGCTCCAGGTCAACGCCGAGAGTGAGTTTTGCCACCGCCTGAGATCCAAGCTTCAACATGTAAATGTACGCGTTGAACGACTGTCCTTGCTCGTCAAAATGATCGAATACTTTGTAGGCCTCCTCAATAGTCTTCTGCATGGTCGGCGCATAATGTCTCACTGCCTTCGGTCCCAGCGCCGGAGGGAGGAACTTGTGTGTAACGCGCCACTCGGGAGTGTCAGTGTCACCCAGAAACACGCCAGCCTGTGGTTGTTTGATACCAAAGAGCGGGTGGCTCTCGTTGATCTTCTTGGTGAAGAAGTCCGACTCGGCGAAGGCGGCAGCCGCAATATCTGGATCGTTGCTGTGCCACACCGTTCGGCCCATATTGGTCGTCTTGAATAGCGGGCCGTACTTTTCGAAGAGACGCTGGTGGTTTCCTAGGTGGTCGGGAAACACTTCGAAAAAGTTTCCAACGTAAGGGAGTCCTTTTGGTCCTGGGGCATCCCGCACGGCATGTCCATCGATGGTGATAGTGATCGCATCTTCTGACGACAGAATGTCTGAAACTTCTGTTACTGCAATGCCGTTCCGCTCGAAAGCGATTCCTTTTTACCAGTCAACGATTGTTTTGAAAAGTGTCTCTATTTATCGTACCTTCAGGAACAACGATCGCAAAATGTGAGGCGATGACATCCTTCACATCCTCTAATGAGGCATCCTTGTGGAAGGTGACTGTCCGTGTAGATGCAGGCGATTCTCCTAGGAGATGAAATTGCTGAGACTCCATATTGTTCGGTGATGTTGTGGATGAATGGTGAATCGCGAACGTTTCAGTCCAAGCACCCAGTCGCAGCCAGACCTATACATATGTGGCGATCGTCCGCCTTCCTCCGTCATAACGCACCTTGAACTCGGCCGTCTCAACAAAAGAAACCGAGGCATCGCAAACGAACAGGGTCAGGATTTTCATCAATTTGTGCTACCAGCATCATCTTGATTGGGTACATGATGCGCTGTGAGAAAGCAAAGATGCCGAGGTACACGTTTTCTCCGACGCGCCGTCGTTGCCCCGATATTTTGTGGGACTTCCCGTGCGGCTCTGCGGGAATCGGCCAGTAGTAAGAGCGCCATTTATCGGCACTCGGGCGCCCCTGGAAAGCTTGGTCGACGTTTTGATCTGGGTCCTGGCGCCGCGCATACAGCAGCCATACACGTGGGTCCTGCAGCGCAAATCGCGCCGTAACGGCGAAGTTTGCCCCACCCTGAAAAGGAGATTGAGGCTGTCGAAGCTCGTTCGAAGCTCGTACGAAACTGATATGCTGTTTAGGGCTTGAGATGCCGAGGTACGTGGCGGCGTGCAGCAGATTCTGGGAGCTCCTTTGAGTTGCGGGAAAATCTTCACGATAAAAGTAACGTTCTTCCTCGTTCTACTCTGGGTTTATTGTGTTGCACATACCAGAATGTCAGATTCCACCGTTTTTAGTACCGCTGAGGTTGCGTCTCACTCTACAAGAGATGATTTGTGGATAGTTATACATGGCAAAGGTACCGCTTTATTGAATCGATGCCGTCCTTGTATTCGTATGCTAACCAATGGCCCAGTTTACAATGTGACAGAATATGTCCGGGATCATCCAGGTGGCGTTGACGTCCTCATCGATCTCGCAGGCAAGGACGCGACTGAAGGCTATGATGACGTTGGCCACTCAGAAGATGCAGACGAGATCTTGCACTCATACCTCGTTGGAATCGCCGCAGACAGCAACAAAGCCCGCAAGACCAAGGCCGTGAAGCTTGTGCAACAATCAAGTCCACTACCCACCAAGACGCAAACTTCCTCCGCTTCATCGACTGCGCTTAAAGCCATCCTTGCCTCGGTGGCGGTAGCAGCACCCGCGTACTACGCCTCACAACGCGAGCTATTCTCCCAGATACCGATCGACAAGCTGCCTTCTCTTGCGTTAATTGGTGGCGCATCATCAGGCAGCCCGCAATCCCCCTTTTTCAAAGGATTCGCCATCGCCACCTGCCTCTCTGCCATTGCCTTCGCCGTAGTAGGCAAAGAACTCGCAAAGTTCACCCATGTCGAAGAAGGTTTCGGACGCTACCCGCCCTATCGAAAAGCGCGACCTCGCGTAGCGCCTGCAAACCCGCACCTCGCAAGGGGCTTCCTCGACGCAAAAGAATACAAGCCGCTCAAGGTAGCCAAGATCACCAAGATCTCTCCGAATGTTTTCAAGTACACTTTTGCGCTTCCGGACCCAAGGGATGTCATCGGTCTTCCTATTGGCCAACACGTTGCCATCAAAGCCACGATCAACGGAAAGACCGTAACGCGCTCTTATACACCAACCTCTAACAATATCGACACCGGCGTGCTCGAGCTCGTCATCAAGATCTACCCCGACGGCGCGCTCACAGGAAATTATTTCGCGAACCTGAAGGTTGGAGATGAAGTTCTGTTCCGCGGACCGAAGGGTGCCATGAAGTATACCACAGGGCACTGCAAGAACATTGGTATGATTGCTGGTGGCACAGGAATCACGCCCATGTACGCCCTAATCCGCTCCATTTGCGAGGACCCACGCGATACAACATCGATTTCACTTGTTTATGCGAACCGCACCGAAGATGATATTCTCCTGCGCTCAGAGCTCGAGACTTTTGCGCGGCGGTATCCTAAGAATTTCAAAGTGTGGTTCATGCTGGACACCCCACCGCCAGGGTGGACGGGTGGAAGCGGCTTCGTTACACGCGATGTCATGAAGGAGCGACTGCCCACGGTGGGCCCGGATACCAGAATCATGCTTTGTGGTCCGCCAGGAATGATAGGGGCTGCGAAGAAGGGGCTGGTAGATTTAGGCTTCAAGGAGCCTGGAGCAGTCGGGAAGATGGCGGATGAGATCTTTTGCTTCTAAGGATTACAGTCGATGAAGCTCGTTGTAGATGCATATAAGACATGCAGATTTCTGGTTCGTGTATGGTGGAGATAGACTTGGACCGCATAATGCCCTGATCATGCAACACAGGCTTAGGAGGATATGTAGATAGAATACCCATTCCTTTGAGTTCTCAATCGACGATAACGCAGAAGTTGTTCATGGCTGGTCCATCTCTCACTTTCTTCTTCGTGGTCTTGGCAGAGTTGCTGGTACCTGTCAGACTGAACAGATAGTAGCAGAGTTTTGGCGTCTTCTTCTCGGTTGTTAACTTGAAGCCAAGATTTGTCATGATACGAAGCAGTAATGGTTCGTCCAGATAGCGCGAGTTCTCCACACAAGGCAACGGCAGGACCAGAAACAAAGCTGGAAGGACGGAGGCGTTGATCTTCTGATTCGTGTCGGTATGACGCAAAAACTTCGTTATCCGCTTCAGCATTTCGCCTCGTTGACTTGGGTCTGGTACGTAGTTCAGAACCAAAGAAAGAGATATGATGTCAAATCTTTCACTTGCTGAGGTTGGAAGTGGACGTTCCATGAAGTTCTGCTTCTTGATACCGGCGCCCTGGCTGTTCAGGTCGATTCGCGTCATTTCGATCCTTTTGGGGTACTTGGATATCTCGTTATTGGTCGAGAGCGCCCCAACTTCCAAGCACTGAAGTACTGATCCCCCATCATCTCCATCTGATTTTCCCTTAGGACGTTCAAGGATATTTGCACCTCGCAGCCAATCGACAAGCACCTTACTCGAGTCTCCGCCGCGATCCTTGGACTGGCCTTGTTTGCTGGCGGCTTGATACACTTCGAGACCCCCATTTTCTTCGATGGCTTTGGCAACACTTGCTGCAAGTTTCGTATCACCATTCTTTACAGCAGATGCATGCTCCTTGTGCAGGCGATGATGAGTCCGGATGATGGTTCGAGAGCGCTGGGAGGTCATGCGCTCTTTCGGCTTGCTGATGGGTGGACGCCCATGGGAGAGCGTCTTTTGACGCTTCTTGATCGCCATGACTTCGTGTTGATTGACGAAAGTCACATGGTGTTCTGTCGGGTTGCAGAAATGTTCGCCGACGAGCTAATGCGGAGAGGTCCGCGTTTCGGCGCTACACCACTAGCGTCACATAACGTAAGCTCGCTTAGGCTATTCGCACCTGCGGCATCGTGCGATTTTTGACTGTCGCGAAAATCACGAAGGACTTTCTTCTCACGACCGTCACTAACACACAGCACATCCGTCGCAATGGCTCCCAAGGCAACCAAGGGTACGCAACAATCTTCCAGTCACAGCGAAGCGATCAGCAATACTCGCGGCCAACTCCCACCACGCGAAATCGTCTGCCACGGCGGTGCTCGATCGTAACATCCTGTCTATTCGCTACAACTGCATTGAAGGCCTCTGCTAACGAGTCGCAGCTTCCAAGCCCAGCAAGCAGGCTAACGCCGCTGCCAAAGCTGCTCTCAAGGGAGTAAGTTAGACCTACAAGGCGTGCCAGCATCCCGTCGCTGGCGGCTTTTACTTCTCGTGCCATGGGCGGCAATTCTAACGAGATGTAAAGGTCAACTCGCACAAGGTCCGCAAGGTGCGCAAGAGCACCAGCTTCCACCGCCCCAAGACCCTCGAGCTCTCGTATGTACACTGTCACAATGACTCCTTCCTCCATGGGCATGAATGAACTGGCTAACCGTCGGACAGCCGCTCGCCCAAGTACCCCCGCAAGTCGATTCCTCACCAGCCCCGCCTCGATGCTGGCAAGATCCTCATCCACCCGCTCAACACAGAGTCCGCCATGAAGAAGATCGAGGAGAACAACACCCTCGTCTTCATCGTCGACGTCAAGGCCAACAAGCGCCAGATCGCCGCCGCTCTCAAGAAGCAGTACGACGTCTCCTGCGTCAAGATCAACACCCTCATCCGACCAGACGGCTCCAAGAAGGCTTTCGCGCGGTTGACTGCCGATGTTGATGCCCTCGACATCGCTGCCACCAAGCTCGCTATCGTTTAAGCGAAGTTTGTGAGATTGGGCGTATGTGGATGAATATGACGGATCTGGGCAATACTTATACCTGGCTGGCATCATGGAAAAGCGGATATGAATTGCATGGCGTTCATGGGCATGTAGTCCACAGTGACTGGAATGAATCAATTTCTGACATGCCGCCTACTTGATGTCTACTGCTCATGTCCATCTTAGTTACGGGGCTGTTTAGCCACCAATTCTATTGAACTTGAATCAATCTGCTCCCGTAATACATATCGTAAGCTCATTAGGATGTTGTTGGTATCGTTGCATTATGTTCTATACACCATCTTGCAGTGATCAACCCTTTCCAATACGGACTGGTCTCTATACCCATAACACAGCCCACACAACACGTTATGCACCCGATCGTGACCAGTCCTGCGTGCGCGCAACCTTCTTTGCAGCTCTACTCCTGATCCACTTTCGAGCATTGTGAGCCTCACGGGTCTCCCCAACAAGCCTATACCTAATATCAGGTCGAGGAGCCACGCAGCGCACTCTCAATCTCTCGAATGCAGGTTCTTCGGCGGCTAAGTTGGAACGAACGACAGATATCGGCTTGAAGGCGAGTCGGGGCGCACGCAAGCGCATCCTTCGTCGCAAGATATTTCGATCGGCAGGCTTCATGCGTACCCTCATGGGTATGGGCATATCAACGGCGCGCATGAGGGGTCCTGGATGAGGGGAGTCGGTGGGGTTCGGAGAGTGTTCGCGAACCTGTTGGAGCCAGCGGCGGAGAAATTGGGGTTTAGCGTTTGGATGTTTCCGCCTAGCTTGTAGACGGAGAGCTCGTAGGCATTTTCGAAGCCGTACTGATTCAGCGAAAAGGGGCTGTGGTTGCTTAGGAAGTGGAGGGAGAGTGGGTAAGGGCGATAACACGGTCAGAGCGGTGTCTTCAGGAATCGTGAACTTCCGTTCAGGTGAAGCGATGTGGCGGCGGATTGGCACTATGCCGACTCTTGCGCCGGTGGTTGGCGGTGTTCTATCTATAGTGTCAGATTCAAGTTCAACGGCCAATTTACGGACTTTGCGGCTAATGTAGTGCTTCGTACCATTCGATTTCTCGCTCTTCGACTGTCGTGGCTTGTCCATGGCTGCAGCCTGGTCTGAGGGCACATTCCGAATTCGCGTTGACGACGTGCTACGGTTTGACCTGATATGGGTTGGCCGCCGCACAGTACGCACAAGGCCTTTCACAGCCATTCCACCTGTCGGGCCTTCGATCCAGACATCGTACATCCGAGCATCGTCCATGCGCGCTGCAATCTTTTCTTTCGCGCATAAACGCAACTTTTCACCACAGTATAGAGGCGCAAGGTTTTTGTACTCAATAGCTTCCACAATGTGCGGACCCTCTGGGATCAACTTCAAGTGAGTACCAATGAACTTGAGCAGGAGAGTTTGGGTCAATGGGCCGTGTACAAGGAGGTTCCGATGACCTTCGACGTTTCGAGCGAACTCTCGATCGAGATGAATGAGGTGCGCATTGAATGTGAGGGACGAAAACCGAGCAAGCAGTGTGCTCGTGGGGGTCAGCGTATGAGAGAAGTCGGGTTCCCCAAGTGCTGCATCAGTCAGTAAGCGTTTTGAAGTGGATCAAAGGGACTACCAACGCTGGAGGTATTTGACAGGCGCCATGTTGCCAGCCTTGATGTCCTCAAGCTCCTCAGCGGAACGCTCACGCATGAAGACTATATTGCGATCCTCGGTCACAAATGCTTGGTTCCAGTTTCGCATCTGCTCCTTGAGAGCTACAGCCAGCGAAGGTCCCCGCCTAGGCTTATCCCTGGAATCTTGGATAGCTTGGAAGACAGGGTCGTATCTTGCGAACTTGCGCTCGATCGTGATAAATATCTTCTCCTTCTCACCCTGCCCTCGTAGCCGCACGTCCTTTATACGCTCAAAGCACAAGATATGTTTATGCAAGGCCCAGCCAGCATTCTCGTCGAAGTAGAGGTTCTTGTTCACCCTGACAGCTCCACCCGCCCACATACGGCGTACGAAGGAGCCGCCGGGGCTGTGTAGCTGATCGGTGCCATCGGGCAATAGTTTATCGTCGGAAAGAGCCGGATTACAGAAGATGAGGTGCTCGCCAATGGCATGAGGCATCGCCGCATTTGCTGTCTGCCGTGTACGTTGGGGCTCGGTCGACGACGCTTGCCATCCTTTCGGAAAGAACGAGAATAACGTGCTATCCAGCTTCTTCACAGCTTGGGCTTCGATGGCATCGCGCTCTAGCGGTAGTTCACGATTAAGCATCTCGCTGCGGAGGGTTTGGAACCATGTTGCGTCTTCTGGATCCGTCGACTGGGGCTTTGGTTTGTGGTTGCTGGAATCTTCGGGCGTTTCGCACGAGTATAATCGGCGCTGTATCCATATCCGTCGCCATTGTGTGCGGTGAGCAGGCGTCTTTGCTAGGCTGTACAAACAGTGCGTGCGGGTGGCCATGGTCGTTCGATGAGGCACGAGTCTAGTTCGGAAAGGAAGACAAGAGCGTATCGATAACGGAAAGAAGGGGCAACTTTAGCCGGCGGAAGCACATAAAGCATAGGTATCGCAAGATCTGTCTGAGAATACAGATAACAAATCACCGGGATACTGCGACTCTTTGTAATTCTCATCTCTTCGAACGTTGCATCCTCACCTATAGCCTCACAGAACATGACACCATACAGGTAAGCTTCACCGACGAGCACCTAGCCCTCACGGCCGCCTTTCTTCTTCTCCAATTCCTTGATGGACTTCCCATGAGCACTTTTAAATACATTCGGAGCCCATCGTTCCATTTTATCTGCATTGCTCCTCTCTTTTTCGGCTAAATCGTGAATGTCATCATTGCAATCCAAGAAAAGATAGGATACAGTGCCACCTTTCCCAAGGGCGATAGTGCTGTTTCTTCCCATTCTGACAGGTCCCAATCCAATCGATCCGCTATGCGTCGCAAATAGGCACCTCACTGTTGCAGGACGGAGTTCATCCATGAATTGTTGTAGGGTCACATTGCTATCTGCAGTTCTTCGATGACCCGGCGTCGGCCGCTGTTGGCATTCATGCAGCGACCTCAGTTTCCGGTAAGAGGCGTTGAATCTTTCATACTCAGCTTTACTAAGATCAGAGGCTCTGTCCAATTATGTATCGACCCACAATATTAGGCCATGTATGAGCGTGTTCAGATGTGGCCCAATCGATCGACGAAGCCAGCAGTCATCGCATGTATGATTATTTCAAGTCTGCAGCGCCCAACTGTATCAGCCTCGCAGCCGATATCAGCAAGAAATTCATGGATATTGCCAGGTAACAAGTCGTATTTTTCGAAGAAGAAGATGAGGTTTTGAGCCAGGCATGCCTCCTGGATTATCCACAATCTTTGGAACCAACGACTCTGGAGAAGACGCGTTGTTACGAGGGCCTTCCTTGTCTGAAATTCTCTGTGCGCATACCCAGGATTCTGGATCTGTCGTATAGACTTTTCGGTACCTGTGTTCGGCGTAAGCACTGCTTCTATACCTAGACCCAGTATTGCAGGTCACATTCCTAGCCACACCACGACCTCTTTCGCGGAGTTGTAAATCATTCCCATCATATTGATCTGCGTGGTCAGCTCAACGTCATTCATTGATATTTCCATGGTTCAAAGCGCTGGCACCGTGGGGGGATGCAGTGAGTGCGCAGGGGTTGGTTATAGAGCCAGCGTTCTCGCTTTGGGAAAGGCGGGGAAGCTTGACCTACCGTAATTCCGCATTTACTTGGGGCACAACTTCTCTTCTCATCCCCAACTTCCTCTCAATCAATACGAATTGTTTATGGCTGCTTAGTCTAGGACTTGCGATACATTGTATTTCCCTACCATGACGCGCTTTTACTCTTGCCTGCTCGGCTGCACCCTGATTGCATCAGTTTTCGCTATTGAGACCGCAGAAGATGTTCCACGATACATCATGTACCTGACAGGGTCGGTTTAGAAACATGATCTTAGTGCTCGCAACTTTCATGCTAATACAACCTCCAGTCAACACCAGGTTGTCCCGCCTCCCCCATTTGTCAATGCCGTTACGCATGTTGCCATGGCTTTTATGCGTTCTGAGATATTCAATGAGCCAGACCGAGATGAGTGGCCGCTTTTTACGAGTGTGAAAGAGACAAGAGAAAAGTTTGCGAAAGACACCAAAATCATGGTCGCGATCGGAGGTTGGGGTAACGAGGACGGATTTAGAGAGGCAGCGCGAAGTGAAAGCCGACGCCAACAATGGGCCAAGGGAGTGAGGAAAATGGTCGAGAAAACTGGTGCAGATGGTCCGTGTATTCTCTTATACGGTTAGCTATGTACAGCGGCTGATATCCTCACAGGCGTCGATATCGACTGGGAGTACCCCGGAGGAAATGGAGATGACTACAAACGCAGTCCCAATTCCGCCCACACCTGGGAACTCACCAGTTATCCTCTCCTCTTATCCGCCCTACGCACCGCTCTTGGTCCTTCAAAACTCATCTCGGCCGCGGTTCCCGGCCTCCCTCGCGACATGCTAGCGTTCACGTCTGCCCATATTCCATCCATCATGGCCTCCGTCGACTTTCTAAACATCATGACCTACGACCTGATGAACCGCCGCGATAACGTTACAAAGCATCACACAGGTATCAAAAACTCACTCGAAGCTATTGACGCTTACATTGCAGCTGGTGTGGATCCGTCCAAGGCAAATCTCGGACTAGCATTCTACGTGAAGTGGTTCAAAACCGATCCTGCTTGGAGACAGGCGTGCACAGCGCATCCTGTTGGGTGTCCGGCCGTACTCATGGAGGACCCTGAGACTGGTGTGGATCTGGGAAAGGCCGGCGCGTTCTCCTGGCATGACGAGTTTCCTAAGGAGCTTGAGTGGTCTTTCTACAGAGCGATTAACGAGGGGACGTATGATAAGGACGGCTACTTCTACTTCGATGCCGAGGAGGATCTGTTCTGGAGTTTCGACACGCCAGATGCTATCAGGAGGAAGGTGTCGCAGATCAGGAAGAAGAGGGGGATTGGCGGTGTTTTTGCATGGGGACTGGGTGAAGATGCGCCGGACTTCGCGCATCTAAAGGCAGCGAATAAAGCGGTGCAGCTCTGGAGGGGCGGGAGAGTGGATAGGACTGAGCTGTAGTTCTCAGAAGTTGTCAATCAGGTAGAATGAATATCTACAACAGTCCTACCATTGACCGCCGGCAAGCAAGATCACAAAATCGATACTGCGCTTCCAATCGCAGAAACCTTACTCTTCGTGATATATCTAGCCTGCTTCCTGCTCACCAAGCCAACGTCACCCGCAGCATCCTAAGGTTGTCCTAACCGCGGTAAAATCTGCCTCCTCGGCCAAAAAATGCTGAACCCCTTAAGAACTCGGCGTCAAATTGCTGTTGCCCATCAGTTTCTGCCGGTCAAGGAGCATGCTATTGACAGTCGCGCCAGCTTTGACCCCGAATACTGCTATTTTGCCAGAGATCTTTTCTGCTTGATGTCATTGTCTAAAACACTGTGAGAAGAGCAATTGCTTGCGGGTGACACAAAATGGGTAGTCTGGAAGTCAGGCAGTGCGTGAGCTTGCGCCTTTGTCGCATCCCAATGAGACTACTACAGATGCGTATGGAGCAGAAGTTGACATGAAACACGGAAAGGTGCTCTGAGCCTTGTACAAGTACTTTTGCAGGATGAGCGATGAGCCACATTGATGTGGCACACCGAAATCCATTGGTGGGGTATGCCGTTGACCCATTTCTAGGATTCCTCAAGCAAGTCACCTAACATGTTCAAGTACGATCAAAAGGCGCTGTCATGTTATGGAAGGCTTCCTCCGAGCTTGGCAACCGATACTGCCCGATGGAATGGTGGCTGTATACTAGCCCCCACGCCTCGCATTCCGCACGCATGGGACAAGCCCAGACGAAGGCAAGAGTGGTATACGCATAATCGATGGCTAGGCTCCATGCACCGCGGAGGGATAGGGAACAAAGCGCACGCTGCAATGCGCGGTCGTATTGTTCCGTTGTTCTTTGTTGGTGATGGTGAAAGCGATGCGACGCGGGAGCAGGGAGCAGCTCAAGCTCGGGCCGGCTGCCAAGCGATTTCTCGTGAGCGCAGCTTTGGAGAGAAACTGTCTATCAAACCCACGCGACCGCGACTCACCCCACCCAACAGCATCTCATACGCGTGCGACAGCGCGTCAATCGTCTCGGGACCTTTGACCTTGCACGCCCCCACGCCAGACCGGTTGACTTGTCGACACCCACGGTCCTACGTCACCCGCGCGCGTTGCATGCACCTCCCCGCAGCTTTCTTCGAGCCTCACGCAAACTCGCTCTCTTTGCGATAAAGAGAGTGCAGTCATGGCTCCCGCCGGCAAGCGAAAGCGCGGCGACCGCAGCTATTCCTACGACGAAGAGCATTCGAGCCGCCCGTCGCCGCACCGCCCGCAGAACCTCGCCATGGCTAGCCCGCAGCAGAGCAACTCGCCGCGAGGCGGACGGCGAGGCAGCCGTGGGCGCGGTGGCTACAGCAACAACGGCACTCACAACCCAGGCTCTGCGCAACAGTCGCCGACGACCATGCAACCGCCTGCAAACACCCCCCAGCAGACGGCACCGAGACCCGCGCCGGCCACACCCTCGCAATCGCCCGCGCCGCCCAAAGAGCCGCCCTTCAAGCCAGCATCGCGCGATGTCCCCGAAAGCAACGAGTACCTGACGCCCGAGCGTGTCCTCCAATGGAATGCCGCGGCTCGCAGTGCCGTGGTCCAGGCTGCCATCGCAGCGCAGCAGGCAGGCGACGGCTTCAATCTCAACATCATCTTCTTCGAGATCATACATGCGGCCGGCGAGGGGCTCATGGCTCCGGCTGAGCTCGGATCTGTCGTTCGCGACATCGTCACTGCTCCGACTGACGACCTAATCGACCCCGTGGTCCACTTCTTGGATTGCATAAGTTCATACGCAGAGCTCGACCCCAAGCGCGAGGATGTCAAGAAGACCCAGCCGATACAACACCTGTTGATCGCGACAGAGATTGATCCAAACCAGATGCGCCGGCAACTCGAGGAAAAACTACTGGAGCAGACGGAGCTGGTTCGCGGCACTTTCCACGTCAAGGGAGTTCGTGCGACCACCAAGGCCATGTATCAACAAGCCAACTACAATCTTCTACGAGAGGAGACCGAAGGTTACTCTAAGCTCATGACGGAATACTTCACCACCGTCAACAGCGAGCCTCCGCGACACGATGTTGTCTCCGATACCTTCGAGCGAGTGAACGCCCTCATTGGAACCTTTGACCTTGATGTCGGCAGGGTCCTTGACGTCACGCTGGATGTTTTCGCGAACCTTCTCGTCAAACACTACAGATTCTTCATCAAATACCTACGAGTCAGTACCTGGTGGCCAACCCAACTCGGCACCGACAATGTTGAGTGGCAGGAACCCGATGTGAAGACACTACCCAATTGGGCGCTGCCTACATCGCAGAATTGGTACTATACCGATGAGGAGAAGGAAGAGCAGCTACGCCTTCGCGAACTCCGTGATGTAAAATTCTGGCAGCGAGTGAAAGAATTGGGCGAGAGGAATGCCATCAAGGCCTTCTTTGAGCTTGGTGCTCGCCCTATTACTAGGACTCTTCGCGAATCGGACAAATCGAACCCAGACACTTCGCTCGTCAGCAAAAAGAGCGCGACGCAGGAATGGGTCGATCAATGGATAGAAGAGACTGGAACACTGCCTCCGCTTGGGAACGAAGTCGCTGCTCAGCTTCTTGGCTTCAAGCTGCAGTTCTATGCCTCCAACCTACGTGATCCCAGCGACGTCTTGCCAGACAACCTGATTTACCTGGCCGCACTGCTTATCAAAATCGGTTTCATCTCCATAACGGACCTCTGGGGGCACCTTTACCCCCAAGCGGAAGATTTGGAAAAGCTTCAGGCAAAGCTCAAAGCCGAGAAGGAAGAGAAGGAAGCAAAGCGGAAAGGAAAGACTGCAAACGCTTTGACTATGGCTGGCGCGCTGTCCGACGATACCCCCGCTGTACCCGCTGTTTCTCGGTTACGAGACGCCGAGAACAAGCCCTCGTCTAGACCGGAAACTGAACGAAACACACCTGCTCAATCCGATGAGGAGCCCAAACCCGCTTTGCCAGAACCCGTAGACCAAAAGGTAGCGCTTTTGCGAAGTCTTCTCTGCATAGGTGCTATTCCGGAGGCGTTGTTCACCCTCGGAACAAACAAATGGATGCTGGAGCTGTACCCCGACCTACACTCACACATCTTCCGACTGGCCCACCATTCCCTCAGCAAAGTTTACGAAGCATCTCGACCCGTTCCACTAAACACAGTGCCTGTCTCTACCAAGGGTGCCATTCCGAATGCGGCCACACGTGCTAGCGAGTATGTACCGCGACGGACTCTTCGATGGGCGAAACCTGAGCTCAAGGACGCCGGTGATGGCATAGACTACCGATTTTATTGGGACGACTGGGCCGATAACGTGCCTGTTTGCCAGTCCGTGGACGATGTATTCCTACTCTGTCAGTCCTGGCTAGGCATGATAGGTCCTGAGTGCGGAAGGGACGTCTTGCTTCTGACCAAACTTGCTCGGATCGGACGAAAGAACATCATCGACGATCCGTCTGCCCAGAATATGAAGCGTTGGTCAGATCTCCTCGCCACCTTCCTCGTGCCTGCTCTCACCTTTACCGGCGAAAACCCTGGTGCCGTCAATGAAATGTGGGAACTTCTTAAGCATTTCGACACAGCGACACGATACACGATTTACCATCAATGGGAGCAGTCCTTCAAACCGGTCATGAAGACAGCTTTCGCAGAAGTGATTTACAAGACCAACCAGATACTGAATCGGGTCGCCAACACCAACCTAGGGCAAATGGGTAGAGCCATAGCAAAGCTCGCCAACACTTGCCCTGTTAAGGTTTTCAAACAGACACTGGAGCGAGGGCAACAATACGTCAACATGATCAAGGCTCTTGTGCGATGCAGTCACTATCTCACTCAGCTAGGCTACGACTGCCTCACTTACTCGCTTGTTGTCCAAATCACTGCCGGGAACAAGCCGACGATACAGAGCGATGGAATGCTGACAGAAGGTTGGCTGAAGAATGCAGCAAGCTTCGTCGGCCAAGTCTACAAGGAGTACTCCAAGTATATGGATCCCAAACCTATCCTGGAATACATCAGCACTCAGCTACTCAACCGCGAGGGGGAGTTGTTCGTCATGAAAGTTTTCGAAGAATTGATTACCCATATGGGCGGTGTCAAGATTCCTGGCGTTATGGCGGAGGCCAAGGTCATTGCACTCTTCGCCGGACCTCGTTTACGCAAATTCACCCTCAAATCACTGAGTGACGACCGGTACAGCGGTGGTTTCCAGAAGCCTGCCGAGCGCCTCATGAATCATTTCAGAGAATCAGGTCTTGCAGCGCCCATACTCATTGCCCTGGCGGACCAAGTTCAAGCGTACCTCTACCGTGAGAACCAACGCAAAGTTCCTGACAAGGTTGTCTTGTTCAATTACGACAACCTCAAGCTCAACTTCATCCAATTCCTCGACTTTCTCCGTCATCATCTCAACACCGAGGAGTTCGACAAACAGATTCCTGGACTTGTCGAATTGATGTCCGAGTATTACCTAGACACGGATCTCGCCTTTCAAATCTCTCGCGACAGCATAACCGCTAAAGCGAACGACTTTCGGCTGCGATCTCGGGCACCTGTTGAGAAGGTCTCCGGTGGTGATGCGATCATGGAAGATGCAACCCCGACAGAAAGCGGTACCACGAAAGAAACTCCTGCTGTCGCTGCGGCCGGCATTGAAGATGTGGAGATGGGTGAAGCCACGACTTCTGGCACGATCAGTGGCGATCAAACAAAGCCGCGTGAAGGTTACGTCACGGTTCCCAAGTCGAATGCGGAAATTGATATGTTGGTGTCGAAACTTAAAGCAACTCTGCCAGGAAGGTTTGGAAGCCATCCCTGTCTTCCCTTTCTTGTTACATTTTGGCAACTTTCTTTGAAGGATGTCCAAGACCCTAAAATGGCCTTACTCAAGCGCCTATATCAGGACGCTAAGGACAGCACTTTCAAGGATGCCACAAAGAACGATGGGCGTCGCACGAACACAACTGTCGATAAGGTCCGCGAAGCAAGGGCAGAGGCTGACCAAGTTATGGTCGAGTTTGAGGAATTTGGCAAACAGTCTCAACTCATCCAGTCTAGTCTGCAAGAAGAGATGCATTTCTGGTTTTCCGACGTTCCTTCCATGGACCCGACTCTACACATGACGCTTCTGCAGGATTGCTTTCTCGCACGCGCTCGCATGTCTTTGCAGGACGCTCAGTTCAGCGCTTCCATGCTGTTCTTCATGCATAAATCCAAGGTACCGAAATTCCGCCTGATCAAGGTACTGGACGATTTATTCAACACTGGGCGACTTTCTGCAATGTTTTTCTCTATGAGCGAGGACGAGTCCAAGAACGTCGGCCGATTCATGAACGACATACTTCAAGAGTTGGGTCGCTGGCACAGCAGCGAGCGCATATACAAACAATTCGAATGTGTAAAGGTCTTCAACGACGAAGGCCGGCCGAAAAACCCGGACTCTTTCCTAAAGTATACCGAATTCCGATTGCTGCTTGGCAAATGGCACAACAAGATGCATGATGCTTTGCACGGATGCCTGCGGCACGGAGACTTAGGTGATAAGCATCTGAAAACAACAGCACAGTACACCGAGCTACGAAACTCCATCAACATTCTGAAAGCTGTAGCACCCTCATTCCCCAGGATGCGCGAGAATGCTACCTCGCTCCAAGAAGATCTCATCCACTACGCAGATGAGAAGATGGAAGAGCGTGCAGACATTCGCGTTGCAGCGACTTCGCTCCAATCCGAATTCATAAAAAGACAAAAGACCTTGCGAAGCCACACCATGTTTGTCACAGTACGCTCATCTATTCTATATTGATTGGCTTTTCTAACACGTAAACAGGGAAAGGAAGATCCAAAGGAGTCGACACCCGCTCGTGCTGCGACACCCGCCTCGAAGACCACTGACCAAGATACTGGATCCAAGAAGCTCAGTGCTGCGGCTGAAGCTTTCCAGCCCAAGCCTTCTACAACGTAAGATGAACGCCCTTTTCAGAAAGAACACCACTGACATGCCGACTTAGAAACGGAATCACCAGCTCTGCAAGCGAGAAGAGTGCATCTGACGAACGAAAGGCAACCCACTCTGTTAGCTCCATGTCACGCGTGAACGGAAATGATACGGCTCGACCTTCACGAGCTTCTGAACAGTCGGCATCCTCGCAGTTCCAAGGTAGAGACAGCGCGAAGCGATTGGGACATGGTCCGGGTTCAGCTTCCGCAAACCTTTCCCCGGTACCCCCAAGGCCAGACAGCAGAGGAGGTTACCAAGCGCAACAGTCCAGTCGGGCTGGACACAACCTACCGACAAGACCCGATACTCAACCTCTGCGACCCAGGCCGAACGATCGCCCAAGCCATCCCCCAGTGGAATACAATCAAAGCCACGGGCGCCATGAAACGAGGACCAACGGCCCAAGTGAGTATGGACGTCTTGAGCGACCGGGCGCTCTACGAGGCCGCTCAGCGTCTCCTGGCCATCACTCGCGTCCGAGATCACAAGACAGGGCAGCTGCTGTAGGCGATCGCCAGGAGTGGGCTGGACGCGAAGCTCGCGAATACGAAGACCGTTCTGTACGAGGACCACCTGTACCACGAGACGCACGTGGTGGCCCGCTCGATAGGAACGCCCAGTATGCGGATAACCTTCGAGACCATCGAGACAATCGCGATCAGCGGGACTATAGGACGAGGGACTCTACGCGTGAGCGAACCGACAGTCGAGGTCCTGCACCATTGCCGACGACACCAGCCGATAATCGAGGTCGTCTGCATGCGGGTTCTAATATGGCACCGAATGAGGCACCCGCTCATCGACGCGATGCTCCCGGTCATCACAATGAACGCGGTCCCCTTCCGCCACGTCCAACAATCCATACTGACACCCCGGGACCCAGCGTCAATCCGGCACGTGCAGCATTGATAGAGCAAGGAGACAGCCTCGACCGCGGGCCACCTCCACGATCTGCGTACTCGAAAGACGACCGCATCAACCCCGAGCGTGCTGCATTCATCCCAGATGATCGCAGCAGGAACACTCCTGTTCGGTCGGATCGCGACAGTCGTGATCCTCGAGCCCCTTTCGATAAGGAAGGAGACCGACACGGGCGTGACGGACGAAGCTCGTTTATTGAGGGTGATCGTCATGGACGCGATTCCCGAGCGGCGTACGCGAAGGAAGATCAAATTAGGACTCCTGGCGGAAGACCGGATCGGGACGTTCGCTCTGATGACCGCGATTTGCGCAGAGGACCAGGATCAGACCGACATGATGAGCGCCCTCCCGCTGCGTACTATGGAAACCACAACCGTCCGGAGTATCGTGACGAGCGATCTCAGGCTCAACCATACCCTACTTCTCGCGACCGGCGTGATGAGTTTTCCAGCAACGCTCCCACCGGACCACGCAGCGGCCGTGATGGCATCAGTTCCTCGCACGTATCGCGTGAGATGTTCCAACCCTCTCAGTCGTCTCGACCAGTGGCATCACGTCAGGACCCAAGTTATGGAAGGTTGAACCAACCAGCCGAGTCGATCCCCTCAGGCCCAAGGAGTAAGTACGGCCAGTTCGAAAATATAGTCGGCCACTAACCGTTTTAGACCCATCGTCAGACAGCCGTGACATGCGATCACATCCATCAACGTCGAACCCAAACGCTACTCCGGTAACACCTCAGTCGACAGGCGTTCATCCGAGCCGCATGGGTTTGGTGAATAGTTTTGATGGTGCGCGTGGCCCGACTGGTCCACCGCCGCCACCCCTGCAGACTGACATCTCGAACGCACCTAGTGGTCCTCGGGGCTCTGGACGTACACCGTTGCCCTCGCCTTCAACCCGTGGGCCACCGACCGGCCCAGCTGGTCCAGATCGCCATGTCCGCCGACAGGACAGTCGCACTGCACTGGGAGCTATCAACAACGTCCTTGCGCAGAGCGGTCAGACTCAGGCTTCGCCGCCTGCTGCTCCGGCGCCCGTTGAGCGGTCGGGGGAACGGAGCCATCGAAAGAGTGAGAGGAGCAGAGATGACGAGCGCAAAGGTGATGAGAGGCCGCGAGAGAAGAGGGATAGCAGTCGACGGGACCGCACCGAGCGCGAACCACGCACTGAGCGGGATGGTTCACACCGCGAGAGGAGCGAAAGGAGTGACCGAGACCGCCGAGGCGACGATCGGAGGAAAGAAGATCGAGAGCGCGACCGCAAAGGCGAGAAGCGATCGCGGGAACCGACGGATCAGCCGCATGGGGAGACGAAGCGCTCCCGGCGTTGAAGCAGCACTAACCTGGTGACTGGCTTATACATTTTGCACACTTTTCCTTTTTGTTTTGTTCATCGAGTTTCTGCTCGTTTACGGTGTGTACTTGAAGGCAATTTGCATGCATAGCGATGGCGTATGTTTGGGATCATTGGGAGATACCCGTCTGGAGATCTGGAGGCATTCTCGGCGCTTGGGCACGTTTGGGTATCCCGAGGCTATATCGGTGATGGGAGCGAGACTTGCACATGTAGTATAGTGAAAAGGAAGCGCGGAAGAGTAAATGAATGTAACAACACGTCATCATCATGGATTCCGTTCCGCTGTGCACACTTCTTCTATGTACAACGAATGATTTGATTGATTGTACCCCAGTTGCGTTGCGACTGAATTAAGCTCTGTAACTCGAAATGATACTCACAACATCCTCGTCCGCAACTACGTGCCCTAGTCCGACCCGCTGCGGCACGTGTTTCGCGCTCGCACCCCACACCATCGCGTACTTGAACGTCTCCTTGAGTGTCCGGTGGATCTGGTCGCACACATCCTCGATGGTGCTGCCCGTCCGCACAATCAGCGCCTCGCTGAAGTCGGGATCCACGCCCTGGCGCTTTGTGTAGATGCGCATGAGCTGCAGCGTCTGCCAGCACCGCTCGACAACGTCCTGTACGCGTCAGCCTAGCCCCTCTACAACCACTATTCCCGCCGCGAGCGAGACAAAGACATACCTGTATCCCCAAATCAAGCTCGCAACTCATAACAACCGTATGCGGCTCCCTCGCCAACTCGCGCAGATGCTGCAGCGAGATCGCATCGACCTTGTTGTACGCATACAAGCACTTGATGTACTTTCTATGCGGCGCCATGATGGTGTCGATGAAGTCGTCGACGGTGGCGTTCTCGTCGCGGACGAGGACGTCGCAGTTGAGGATCTTGTAGTCGCGTAGGATGTTGAAGACCATTTTCTCGTCGATGTTCTTGGGCGGGGATTGGAAGGTGATTTTCATGCCGCCGGCTTTCTTGGGCTTGAGGTAGATGTTGCTGAGGGGTGTTAGCTGTACGGAAGGGAAATAGTAGAGGAGAGGAGTAGAGGGGTAAGAGTAGACAGGAAAGGAAGACAACGGAGCACGAGACGAGGGGGGGTTTACGGTGGTTCACGGTTTAGTCGTATGCCTACGGCTTCGAGTTCTGCTTCGAGTAGGCGCCGCTGCTCGGCCTTCTTCGTTGCATCCAACACCATGAGGATCATATCGCTCGTCTTCGCGGCGGAGATGACTTGTCTTCCTCTTCCCTTGCCCTCAGCGGCGCCTTCAATGATACCAGGCAGATCGAGGATTTGAATCTCTGCACCGCCGTACTCCAGGACACCGGGGATGGCGGTCAATGTGGTGAAGGAATATGCAGCGATTTCGGATTTGGTCTTTGTGATTTTGGATAGGAAGGTTGACTTTCCGACTGAGGGGAAGCCGACGAGGGCTATGCGGGCGTCGCCGCTTTTCGAGACATCGAAGCCCTGACCCCCGCCGCCTCCTGCGCCAGGGGCGGGCTCGAGTAATTGGGCGCGGAGACGGGCGAGTTTGCCTTTGAGGAGACCGAGATGATATTCTGGGTGAGTAATTTAGCGCACGTGATATGGACATCTTCACGGGCTATTGTCGGTGCTAGAGGAGGGTGGGTGCTACGTCGATCCCTGGGAGCCATACCTGTCGCCTTGTTCTCTGCCACTTGTTAGTACCTGTTCGCTCGATCCACTTCTGATATTCGTTCTTACTCTGCGTCCTCGCCATCTCCGTCTCGATCCTGCGGGGCGTCAGTGCGCTCTCCACACAAAAACTTCAGAACACCATACTCCTTGATCTTCTCCGTGATGTTCACCATCTTGTCGGTATTGCTTTCCCTCTCTTGTCCTCGAAGGAAATTATAACGTATCACAAAGAGCAGAGTGGACCCCGCGGCTGCTGTTGGTGTATGATATCGCGATCGAAGTGGCTTGGTGTTGAAGTCGCCGCAGACCCCACTTCGGGCATAGCGTGGCACAAGCGAGCCAGACAATCGTGCGCGAGGCTTCAAGACGTCATCACATGTTTTGCGCGCGGCGGCGCCACGTTTGACAGCACCGTAAATAACCCACTTGTGCCATGTGTTTCATAGCGACAGCTTCGTTTTATTTCGTTTCTGTTTTGTTCGACGCAGCCAAGCATGATACCCTCTAACCTCTGGCCTCACACCCACCACGATGTCACCCGGTTTTACCACGAACAGTATGCAAAGGACGTTCAGGCTGGCAAATACCAGCCAATTTTGTATCCGTGGGATACCCTTGCGGTTCTCTTGGTCATCATATACATGTTGATTCCACATCAAAATCGGGCATGGCTACGAAAGGCAAGGTTCTTTATCTTCGCGATCAACCTCATGTATACGGCGTACTTGATCAAGAATGTAAGAGCGAAGGGTGTTGCGAACACTCTGGGAATAGGGCTCATCGCTGCATGGGGCACGATGTACATTCTGGCAGTCATTGTATGCAATGACCCGCAGCGGGACTTCATGAGGATCGAGAGGACCGAAGGCATGTTTAGTTCGGACAGAGCACCAGTCAACGGCACACAAAATGGCAATGCAAGAACAACTAGCAATAGCGAGGATAGCAACGGCGTACTAAAAGATCTCCCAGAGACAAAGGAATCCCTCGGTCCCTCCCGGCGCCACGGCGAATTCGCCTGGCAAGCCTACCCCTCCACGCCCTTCATCGAGCGCCTCGACTGGGTCCTCGACCTCTTCGCCAACTTCCGCGGCGCAAACTGGAACTGGCGCACAATCAGCACGCCTCCGCCTCCCAAGCCCGTCCAAGAGCAACTTCTGCGCAACTCCGTCCTCCAGCCGAAATACAACTTCCGCACGCACCCCTCTCAAAGCCGCACCTACCCCACGCGTCGCGAAATGCTCATCGGGAATACAAAGACACTCGTCACAGGGTACTTGATCCTCGACCTCATCAAGACTATAGCAAGCCACGACCCGTACTTCTGGGGCTACATCGACCGCGCACCAGCCCCGTACCTCCCCGCCTTCCTCCTCAACTCACCCGTCCTAATTCACGCCCTGCGTCTCGTAATCTGCCAGTTCGGCATAAAATGGGCGCTGGAATCCCTCTTCGCGCTCTCGCCGCTCTTCTTCTCCGGCGTGCTCGGGCCCGCCGTCCTCGGCGCCCGCGCAGAGCCCTGGATCTACCCCTCGACGTGGGGGTCGTACGCGCTGGTGTTGGACAACGGCCTCGCGGGATGGTGGTCCGGGTGGTGGCACCAGACGTTCCGGTTTGCGTTTGAGCAGCCGAGCAGGAAGGCGATTGAGGTGCTGGGGTGGAATCCTAAAGGCCTAGCAGCGAGGGCGCTGCAGTTGGTGGTTGCGTTTGGGCTGAGCGGGGCGCTGCATGCGAGCGGGAGTGTGACGTGCCATGGGGCTACGTTCCCGCTGCGAGGACCGATGCAGTACTTTTTGCTACAGGCTGCGGCGTGTTTTGTAGAAGGGGTTCTCCGGCAGGGTCTAGCGGGGAGCAGGGTTACGAGGAGCATGCCACAGTGGGTGAAGAGGACGCTGACCTTTGTGTATGTGCATGTGTGGCACTATCATACGGCGCACTTGCTGTGCGATGATTTTGCGAGAGGTGGCGTGTGGCTGTTTGAACCTTGCCCGGTTTCGCTTTTCCGCGGACTAGGATTTGGCGCTGAGGGCGATGGGTGGTTGGCTATAGAGGCGCTGCCGTCGTGGCATCGTGGCGATACGTGGTACAAGACGGGGATCACATTCTAGTGATACTAGTTATCTTAGACTTGATGTAGCAATACATTCCTGTATACATGGTGCAGGGTGAAAGCATCTGTAGTAGTTCAGTTCGGAAACTGAACACGACATGTTCCTGGGATGTTGCTCACGCATGAAGCGGAGTTCTGTTCAGCTCCGAAGCGACTTTGAAGAGGGTGCGACATGTTCAACATGTTGCTGCACTATCCACCATGTGTCAGCAATTGAACCCGAATGAACGGAATCTCTCGACAGCCCAGGTCTCCATGTTTGGTCCTCACGCGCAGTGTTCCGCGGTTGATGGCTCCCATTAGCGTTGGGTAGGACCCTTACGTCGCGTGGGCCCCCTGTCATCCCACGTCAATTCCACATCATCAGGTCCCAAGTCAAGTCTGAGCTCAGTCTTCAAATTGTAATATATACACAACGAACCTCCAGAAGCCGACATCAGGTCGATTCCCTTGGCATTACTATTAAACCATACATGCGATTCACACAGTACGCCAACTTCCCAAACACATCATGCTTTTACAATTGCGAACTCCCAGAACCTCGACCGCGGAAAATGGTATGCGCAGCGCATCTAACCCAATATGCCGTTACCAGCCCGCGCTAGGCCTTCTTCGTAACGGCGTGTAAAACATGTGTCGCAATAGCCCAACCTAGCGAACCTTTTTGGGCTCCTCGGGCTCATACTTCCTGTCATCGGAGCCTTCGACTTCGGTGATCATCTTGTCGACGTCCTGATTCTGCTTTTTCCATGTGGACTGGCACATCTTGAGTTCCTTCTGGAAGAGCTCGTCGGCTGGTTTTCTGTAGCTGCCCCCGAGGCGGTCCCACAGCGTGGTGAACTGGCCGTAGTTGAAGTTGAAGTAAAGATGGTGCATGGTGTGGCACGCGGCGCCGTTGATGATGGGGTTTTCAGCGACGTACTCGCCGTCGTGGATGAGGACGGTCCAGATATTGATGAAGACGAAGAGGAAGACGTAGGCGAACTTCTGGAGCGGGAACAAGAAGGGGTAGATGTGGTACGGGAGGCCCTGCGCGTAGCCGTCAAGCGGGTGGAACGCGTGCGAGGCGTAAGGCGTCGGCATGATCCACTTGTGATGAGGCTTGTGGAGGCGCTTGTAGACGAGCGGGTGGTGCAGGCCTCGGTGGATCCAATATATGCAGAAATCGGTGAACATGAAGAAGAAGGGGAATTGCATGTAGTTGTACCACATGCCCGGCGCCTCATGGAAGCTGTCGTAGATCTTCGAGTGTCCGCGGACTTCGAGGAGGAAGAGCGGGGCGGTAAAGACAGCCATTACGGGGAGGGCGATGTTGGTCTGGCGCATCTCGAGGCTGATCTGGTTCTTGAGGTATTTGGGGTGATTGAAGGTTGCCTTGTCAAAGACGAAGACGTACGAAAGGGTAGCGAAGACATAGTAGATGACGAGGCCGAAGACCCTGAGTGCGGTGTCAGTTGCGCTGGAGTCACAGAGTGCTGGAGCAAGGGCGTACCAGGTGATGAGGAACAAAGTCAGCAGCTGTCGGCGCCAGTCGTCGCGAGGCCATTGGCTCATGTAGGCATCCTTGCCGGGCGTAAAGCTCAGGTACTGGCTTGCCGGCTCATATGTCCACGTGTGTTGCGCCGCGTACGCAGCGGTGGTGGGCACTTCCTTCAAGCTCGGATATGTGCCATTGGGGGCAAGACCAGGGGTCTTTGCGGGCAAAAAAGTCGCATAGAGGGGATCGAACAGGAAGGTGTCAAAAGCTTCGAGGACAAGATCCATGGCGGGCGATGCTGTCGCGGCGAGCAGCCGCTTGGTATGCGCGTCCGATTATTTGGCTTCGGGCAGCTGTAATAAGACAAGTTTCGATGCGGGAAGGAGCGAATTGGCCAGGGCGCTTTCCTCCGCGAAAGACGCCTGCGCGAGACGGGCTGCAACACTACCGACGAAAGAGGGACAGCAGGGGAATAGGGAGTGCTACGAGGACGGCTTCTCAGTATTAAGCAAGATGCGCATCTAGCCTCAGGCACAGACAACTGGGGCGCTAAGCCTTAAAGCCGTCAATTTCGATCGCCAGGTGGAGAACAACGCTGGTGCAGCGGCCAATAGATGCGCCCAATTGTCCCCACCTTCCTCGCCTGCGGACCTTCAGCACAGATCCAGGTCACCTCATCCTCGTCAGCTACTTGCCTTTTCATCGCCTCATCATCGTCCAGTCCGTTCCGCACCGGCCGGTACATAAAAAGGGGGCGCGGAAAGGGCCTGACAACCGTTCGACGCGTACAAAGATCTCACACCGCCTCTATATTTCTGCCACAATGAGTCTGCGACTGGGCACCCTGCGCGACCGCGTATTCACGTGACCAAACATCCCGGCATCCCCGCATTTCCATTACATGAAGTTATATCTTATCTGATCGATCGATTAGATGGACTCTGATCAAACCGATTACTTTCTCGACAGTTTTTTCTTCACCACTAGTGCAAAAGGAGACACAAGAGGGGCTGATCCGTCTTACCTTGACGTGAATAGTCTTCGGCGGCTGTCATAAGACTGGCCCATACCTCAAAAGCCGCCGTACTCTTCGGGGCAGCTACCCAAGAAGAGCGCATGTCAAGATCATGAAGATGGCCTCGATCGAAGGAGCAACTACGCAGGTCCGGGAATCTGACATAGCGGTCCCTGCGTCACCCGGTGAACACGCGTTCACACAAGTTGGGTCCCCGGCGGCCCCGTTCATAGCATGCCATGCGGCGCTGATGTACGAGCGCTGATGTACGACGGCCTAAGTAGCACTCCGTGCACCGTCTCGGACTTAGGCCAACATGTGCTGCGTAGTCTGTATCCATGGGCCAGCCATCTGGGTTTCGGGCTTCTCGCCTTTTGCCTTTCCGCTCACTCGTAAAAATTTTTGCCTGATCAATCACCCAAGATCCATCGAGAGCAAATCGCAATGTCTCTAGAGATGCAGGTTGGACCCTTGGACTAACTCGGAAGAGTTCCGCAATGTCCTTCTGTTTCTGTGGACGCGTATAGCAGACCATTGATGGTAATTGAATGCTTATCTCTGTGTCAATGGCCAGACATGATCAACGATAACGCCAAAGGCCCAACTACGGCACAGCAGCACTCCTTGCCTTTCCCGCTCGTACAGATTGGAGCCGCAATTGTGGATTTTCTGGGGTTGTGACTGTCGTCGGAGCCTACGGGGACCGGTACAGGGCTTCCTCGCATGGACTTGCCCCATTGAGGCAGTAAGTTAGGTTACTTGAGGCTTGGTCCGAATTCCAAACGGTTCTCAATGCTCAATTCCCTTATCGCCATAGGCACATGGCGATAGGAACCGAGAATTGATAAGGTACGGAGGGCTCCACTGCACGGTTTAAACTCGAAGTGGCTAGATCTTCCCAGCGCAAAACTTAGCTCTAAACCCTTCGAGAAGTGTACAGAACTCAACCGCAATCAAAACTAGTGTGTGACTGGCCACTTCTTTGCATACTCACTCAGGAAACCCTATGATGCGGAACTTTTTGAAGGAAACTCTTCACGGGGAGAATGTCGATCTCTAGTCTTTTCATCAACTCGGCCGAGATGAACTGATAGAACTTTAGGTTGTCAAGACGCAACAACTTGATCAGTGTTGGAACAAGGCTACATGGTACCGGTCTACCAGCCGACGTCGGCAGTAATTGGTCTTCATGCATCATTACTCGCCACGCGATGCCGGTACTGTCTGCAGTTGCGACTGGATACGGAGCATCACTATCCCACCTTAGATATTTTTGTGGATTCAATCTCACCGAATCTCTCGTACTGACTCCACATGCACACACGACGGCACCTTGGATGCGCGCACTCCTCCTTATCAGTAATGTCGAAGTGCCGGTCCGTAATCGTCTTGGCGACGGCAGTGTTCTGCAAGACGGTCACTTTCAAGAGTATATAGACCAGACCAATTCACCATGACCGCAGTAAGCTATCACGGTCTTATCTATCGGTGGATCTGTCAAGATGAAATTTCACCCCGCTGTTCCAGCTCTCTTTCTCTCCATTGTACCAGTCTTGGTTCACGGTGCGCCAGCACCTGAAGCAAAGGCTAATTGGGTCAAGAGTGGGCGTGGTCACAGAGTCATACCACATGACTCGCGGCAAGCTAAGCGTCAATATCTAAACACCACAAGTCCCGAAGCACCCGGCTGTGGTGACGCTGCGCCAGCTGTTACTGCCCCGATTCCCAATGTTTGGGAAGGCTTCACTGACGAGGAAGCTGCGTCTGTGGTTTACTGGCTCTTCGAGCAGTCGGACCTGAATTTGACAACGAGTGAAAAGGCTGGAGAGTGGGACAACTCCGTGTAAGCTATCCTAAACATAATGCCGGGTGAGCTCCGCTGATGTACAAAGCTTACTTGTTGAGTTGCAACGTCCAAACAAGACTGACGTAGTTGCCTACCTTGATGGTTCCGGACCAGCTCCTGATCGTTACGCCCATGTTCTACTGAACATACGAGCAACCGAGGAGCCCTACTATGCCGATATTCTGGTTGGCCCTCTCCCGGTTATAGCTAATGTTACGACATGGCAGCCTCTCGACTACTACCACACACGGAAAACTGAAGGAAGGGTTCGCAACCTCAGTGCAAATGACGACACGCTTTACGAGAAACTCCTCTACCCTACAAGTGCATCTATCAAAGACATCACTCTCGAACTTTGGGGCGGCAGTGCTCTCGGCTATGACAACGATACGATCACTATGTGGGGCATAGATCCAATGGGCCAAGAAGATGGTCGCATTACCAGTTGGTACATGTTCGTCCACAAAAGCGCAACGGGCTTTGATACCACTTCCATTCTTTCTCTTGGCTTATACTTCTTGGTGGATCAGAGTGGAAGAGACCCGACTCAATGGAAGGTTCTCGGCTGGTTCTACAACGACATCTGGTACGACTCGACTGAGGCTTTCAAAAATGCTTTCTATAGTCCTGGTTTCGTGAAACTCCCAATCAATATCGATGGACCCTGGGCTACGACCGACCAGAGCGGACCTATTCTTCCCAAGGATACATTGTCTCCACCTATGGCTATAGCACCTGCTGGCTCACGCTACTCGGTTGACGTGAATGAGAAGTACGTTGAGTGGATGGATTTCAGCTTTTACGTGGGCTTCTCAAGGGACACTGGTCTCGCACTGTACGACATCAAGTACAAGGGCGACCGAATCATATATGAGCTTGGATTACAAGTAAGTGTAACGCCCAAGCTCGCGACAATTGTCTCTAATATGCCCTAGGAAGCACTTGCTCATTATGCTGGCGCTGATCCTTATCAATCTGGAACAGCGTATCTCGATTCTTACTACGGATTTGGGCCTTATGCTTTCCAGCTCGTTGAGGGTTACGATTGCCCTGCCTATGCGACATACCTCAACTCGTCCTTCTATGTTGATGAAACGACGCATACTCACGTCAACTCGATCTGCTTGTTCGAGTTTGATGCAGACTACCCCCAACAACGTCACAGCACTACAAACTACGTATCTTCCACGAAGAACACTTACTTCAGCCTTCGGTCGGTCTCTACAATTGGAAACTACGACTACATGTTCACGTATTCCTTCTATCAGGACGGCACGGTTGGAGTTGAGGTACGCGCATCGGGTTATATCCAAGGAGCGTACTATGCCAACAACCAAGACTACGGTTGGCACATTCATGACGCACTGAGCGGCTCGATGCACGACCACGTCCTGAATTTTAAAGCGGATTTTGACATCCTCGGAACGGCAAACACCGTGCAGCTAGTCAAAAACGTTGCCACAACCGAGACGTACCCTTGGTCCCAGGGCAAGCCACGCAACACCATGAAACTCCAGAAGAGCTTCATCGAGAGCGAAGACGAATCTCGCATCAACTTCGGCGAGAACGCCTTAACCCAAGTCATCATCGTCAACCAAAACGAGACCAATAAGTACGGCGAGAATCGCGGCTACCGCATCCTTCCTTCATCAGGCACCGCCCACCTTACCGTTCAGAACTCTTCCTCCGCCGTGAATTCGGCCAACTGGGCAGGCTACGACATCCAATTCACAAAGCAAAAGGACACCGAACTTAGCAGCTCGCATCCCTACAATTCGCAAGATGTCAATGACCCACCCATCAACTTCGACCACTTCTTCAATGGCGAAAGCCTCGTCCAGGACGACCTCGTCGCGTGGATCAACCTCGGCATGCATCATATCCCGCATACGGGAGACTTGCCGAACACGGTGTTCACGACCGCACATTCGGGCGTCCAATTCATGCCGTTGAACTACCTGCTTGGAGATGCTAGTCGTCAGACCGTGAACCAGGTCCGCATCAACTATGATGCTGGGAAGGCGACTGCAGTCGAGACGTTTGGGCAGAAAACTGACACTTGCCCGTTGAACAACGAGATCGTGGATGTGAACAAGGAGCTCTGGGAATATGTGGGAGATGTGGTGGTCAGGAAGTATCCTTATGATCCTAATCACCCGTTTGAGGAGGTGCTGGGCATTGACTGAGAGCGAAGAAGATCAAGTATCTAGCGCTAGATATGATGACAACATAATGCATTACGATGCTGTGTGGCCCTAATGTTCCACTGTCGTGTTGACATGTAGCCTCATCAGTCGAAAATTGGTGGTAAGTTGGTGACGCTCGATGTTTTCCGCGGAAGGCAGATACGTGAGTACCCAGAGATATCAATACTATGGGTAAAAGCAGCGGCCGAAGCAGTGCATTCCACGAGAATTGAAATGGCCTCTCGTGCACATCTGGACGGTGGGCTTTTAGGACGCATCATAGCCAAGCTCACCACAAGCTTCACTGGCCAAGTGAAACACCATAGAAGCTTCAACCCGCACCAAGCTTCTCGGTGTTTGGAAGGATTGCTCAGCATTCACAGTGGGTTCAATCTTGAACTTAACCACTGACGCCAACCGATTCGCCATGCAGTATCAAATCGAAATACCATCAACATGCATAGATCGATCGACGATCGCCAGGGTATCGTCTATTCTAGCTCCTTATGAACATTCGTGACTCAGCCATAGGCTTCCATAGTTCCTTGAGCAGATCGCCGTAACGATGAATCGATCGTAAAGCTTGATGCGCGATCTACGGGCGCTATTGCGAGATCAATGGGGTGAGAAAGAGCGGCCCGTAGCGCTCAAGTGGTATATTCCATCCGCGTATTGGAGCAATGCCGAGACGGTAGCGCGTTGTGAAGGTGATGGAATTACTTGTTACTCATTCACCAAGGGGTGGTGTACAACCAGTGACGATCCTGCAGGCATCGCGGTGGCTTATGCCAGATGATCATGAACAACGGACGGCGTCCGATCAGCACCCCAGTGCTTGCTATCTCTACTATCACTGTCAAAATATCTGTCGCGTCACGTAGTATCATATCGCATCGCAGCATCGCTATCTCTATCTGCACCTCTATCTCTCCTAACCAGGAACCGCCACATGCCCTGTGCCACGCCCTACCCAGGTGCCGTTTCTCTTCAAGACATCTCCGCGTGAAGGGGGCTGACGGCAGATACGAGCCTACCATGGGCAGATAAGCGACCAAGCGCACCAGCATCGCGCAGAAGCGCCAACCGTACCTACGTACCGGGCTTGAGATAGGCGATCCACCCACCTCCCCAAAATAACATGCACGCCTCTTCGATCGTCCTTCGCGTCGCCCACGAGGCTCTCCTCTCCAACTCTTCTCCCCTTCCCCGCCCGTCCCCAACACCGCTCCTCGCCGACCTCCAACTGTCGCAATTCTCAGCCCAAACGCGCAATACCTCCGCGTGGCGGTCGGTGACGTAACGCCCCCCGTCCGCGGCATCCCCACGTGCCTTTGCCAGGCGCAGAACGGAGCGTGGGGAGGTGATGTCGCGATAAGGTTTCCGGGATGCATTTACCCGGGGCGAGCGCGCGGGCTGGGTCTCGGGCCGCAAACGAAGGTCGGAGGTCGGGAGGGGTGCGAGTCAGGATGGTTCTTGGGAGAGGCATTCGGGCCGATTAGGAGAGCGTGATGAGGGCGTGAGATCAGCTGAGGATGCGAAGCGTGAGTGGGATGGGGCTTGGAGCTGGTGAAAGTGGGTTGTAAGGACGGGGAGGAATATTGAGCGTTGGTCTTCGTGGCGGTGTTTATGTGGTAGATTCGTAGGGGAAGGACTGGTGCTTGCATGGTTGCGTTTGCAATGTGCGGTAGTACGGTAAGACTTAGCACTCAGGTCGCAGTTCTTGAAGGATGCAGACTTCCCTTGTGGAGAGTTTGATATTGGAAGAGAGTGATCGAAGTCAGGTGAGCTAAGGCAAAGGTCGGGCTTCATGGACACGATGTCAGGCCAGCTTGTTGTACGACTGCCATATGGCAGTGAAACACAGGCATTTCGATACGTCATGTGCAAGAAACACCCCAAGGTCGCACTGCACTCGACGAAACGTCAGGGCCACGTGCAGTCAACTCACTCGAATGCATATCCCTACGTGCACACCGCACCTTGACAAGCAGACAGCCCTTACACTAACCTCCGCGATCCCCGCGATCCCCTTGCATCGCTCCCATCCCAAGCGAAACCGAGCCTTGTTTCTCCCCTTCTCGGAGCTCCCTCCCGAACCCAAGACCTGCAGGTGCTATGCAAGATCTTTGCAGACACGGCTGCATGGCACCGGTGAGCGACGTCCTCCTCATTCCCGATGTCGCATGCCATGCTATATGCGTCGTCTCTTGATCAGGTCATCGATCGAATCCGTACATTAGCACAGGGAGCACAGCGTCCAGCCCCGGCTCCCAACATCCCGCAACCCCTCCGTAATCGCAACTGCGATGTAACAAGCTGCAGGGTATCTTCGATGCGGCATCGAGGTTTCTGGTGCCCCGAGGCTTTGGAACCGTGAACGGAAGCAGTGACGCCGTGGCGGGGAGAGAATATCCAGGGAAGCGGTTTGGGCGCCTAGGTAAGACTGTGGAAGGGTGACGGTGGATATGGTTCGCGGACAGTTATCGTGGAGCTGTGCGGGGAAGTCATGGCTGCTGCGAAGGGAGACGCCAGGGGCCCGACTTGGTGGATGGCGCTGTGGTTCCAGTTGAAGGGTTCGGTGTGTTGCACCACTGCGAGTCCTCCTACATGAGATGGAAGGTTCCGGTGATGGTGCGCGCAACGCCGACGATGGAGGCGTGTAGTACAGCGCTGCAAAGGGAGCTCAGCTGGGCTTTTCCAGCATACGGGGCCCAGAGCGAGGAGTACCGAGACACCGGTTCAATGTCGTACCGAAGGAAGTTCACGTTCTGGGGTTGCGCACGCGCGTGCTGCCATTCGACAGATCGTGAGTGCAAGGAGGAGATTGACCCAGCAACCAGGTTTGTTCTCAGTGTGGCGGCAACGCCATAGATCTGTTGGTGGAGGGTGTTGAGATTCGCCGTCTCAAGAAGACCGTACTGCAGCGCAGCCCTGCGATGGCCAACTCTTTGCCCTGGACGTCTGCTTACCAACTTCCAAAACCATGCAGCCTCGCAGCTCGTCGAGATTGAGGCATTACATCAATTTCTTGTAGCCTTGAAACGCGCGCCGGGGACCCAGAGCGGACTCCTTCCGCACTCGTATATTCGCTCGCCGACGCCGCGTTTGGCAGTCGATAAAAACACGCCTCGGAGCGTATACACGGCTCCTCCACTATGCCGACTGTATATGGCAAACAGACACGCAGCCGTAGGATCTCGCGCCCTCAATCCGTCCACGTGCGCAATGCGAACACTAGCCTCTTAAAATAGGATTAGGGGTTACATGGAATGTAGCGTTGGTGGGGGCCAGGCACGTGGGCAGGATCGCGCAGTTGCAGGTCAACTTGGGGTTCAGCGACGCTATAGCGGGACAAGAAGGGGTTGAGGCTTGTCTGTGCTTTTGGAAGCAATGCGTTGGGCATCTCGGTGCTCGAGATGAGCTGTATTGTGTTGCATTAACGTTGGTCTGGCGGTGAGTGGTTTTGGGTGGCAGCGTGGGGTGGGTTGCCACCTTTAGCGAGTGAGGAGGCTCTTGATACAAGCATGCCAGGCGTATGATCGGTGATGACATTTTTGCCCGAGGTGAGGGAGCAAGTCGATACAGGATACCCTGTGTATCCTGGGCGGTTTGAGTCGCAGTCGCAGTCCCATCGCATGTTTCCTCGCACATGTTAACCTTGATAGCTAGTAAGAGGCTATCGTTGCTGTGACCTTTTCGTGACCCTAGGGTTGCGCAATTTCGAAGCCAAGCTTGGGGCGCGCGACATTCCAAGGAGCCTGTCAAGGACTATGTCTTCCGCCCGAGCGTCCGCGATGTGCACGAGGAGCGCATCCCTCAGGAATCCATTGTTGCAGCGCTGGGACCAAACCGTCACCGACCTACCGGAGAGAGAAAGATCGCTCATTCCGACCTCCCGCAACAGGAAGGACCAACGCCGGGCCTGACAACGTGCGTCCCAGGTGAATGTAACCGCACGAGCTCCAACACTCCGGACACGATGGCCGTTGCGTAAACGTGGTGCGGACTTTTGCTTGCGTAGTGCTCGGAGGAATCCTTCGCATGGGCGCATGTACCTGCTGCTTTGGTGCCCATGAAGCTGGGAGGCATAGCGGGCACAGTGCGCCCAGTATTTCATAGCCCATGTTGTTGGATTGAAGCTATGAGACTGTTTGCTCACTCCTTCTCCCTCCGACCGTACGTCATCGGCCGACTCCGAGAGAAAAGTGGGCCGTATGCCGTCTGATCGCCGCTAAAGTTGGCGATCATCGCGCATGCAGAGTATCTGCCATCAGACGTTTGAATATATCGTATTCTGGTCAATCGTTATCAGTGACTGCATGGTGGCAGACTTCTGCTGCGTCGTGCATTTTGGGAAAACGGTTCCCTGTCCCTGTATCTCCCCCTGGTCAAAACGAACTCTGCATGCAGAAATGACATCTCGCGCTCATATCTTCAAGGAAGCCTATTCGGCCCCTTTCGGAGCTCATGCCTACGGCCAAATCCATGACCCTACACAATGTGTATTGGCGTTCATATGCAAGTTGCCCTCAAAGCTTTCAGATCGGTTTCCCAATCGCATTCAACCTCTCCAAAGGATCTCCGCTTCCCAATCCGGAACCCCGTTCCCATCCCAGTCCGCCCACGTGCGCCGCCGATCTCATCAGTGAGGCGCGCCCTTTCTCTAGTATTTCCTATCAGCAAAACCAACCTCTATTATCGTAGCAGAACGTTATACCTCACCGTGCAGAGGTGGCAAAACACTTGAAAACAGAACAGTACACTACGCGTGAGGCTAAGTGAAGCGATGATAGGCCGGGCTGCATAGCGAAAGCGAAGGTGGGATGTGCTGTGAACGTCGCGCGGGGGGCAGCAGCCCGCGCGGCCCCGCCACGTCAATCGCCCTCGTTCACGCGCGCCATCAGATCGCGTCGTTTCGTCTCGTCGGACGACCGCTGCGGTCCAGCTAAGCGCGGCATCCCATTCCGCCCGCAGTCGGGCCTGCTGAACCGTGGGTCTGTGTATACCAGAACGTAGTCAAGCCCGTCGACGTATCGCTCGCAGGGCCTCAACACCACCTCCACGTACGCTAGCAAGGTCACGAGTATCAGCGCCCTCCCCACGTCCGTCTCTGACGCTATGGGAATTATACATCTCCGCGCGCGCGAGAAGGCCGGCGTCGATAAGCCAGGCGCGCTCTGCTCTGCTGGCGGACGCGCAGCAAGGAGCTCCCGGGCCGCACGCGGGTCACCCGACGCTGCTTGACGTCCGGCGAGGCAATCCTACCTGCTGCTGCGCACACGCAGCTGCTCGGGGTGAGCCATTTGCTGCGCGCGAGAGCCTGCCTGCACGTATGGGGTGCGCCGTAGGTCTAGCGGTGAACGCGGCCGCAGGGACACCCCGTCGAGCGTACGCGCTCGAGTACATTATTGCTACGAAATGACATCTCACTTTTGCTGATCGATTGGCTGGGATGGCGCCGAGAGCCAGTATTGAGGGGCTGGAAAATATCCCATACGTTCGTTGGCTTGGGGCGTGATGCGGGAATAACCGTCCGCTGCCCGTTGCTGACCGAGAGTTGGATGTCTGGATCGAGTTGCGCGTTACACAGATTTCAGGATCAGGGAAGGAGGTAGATGATTTTCTTTTTTTCTTTTTTTCATTCACGCAACGGTCATGGTACGTACATACTCCGTGAGCCAAGGGTATCTGCGACCGGCGCACCTGCCAGCCTCGTCATACCAGATTTTTACCAGAACGCCCGACCTAGATACAGGATTGGCCTCAATTGAATGAACGGCTGCCTCTAATGATGTTGATGATAGTGATGATCGTGAACGCTAAAGTAGAAAGAAAGAACGTAAGAAAACTCCTGGACTCGTGCTTTTCGCGCTCCAGGTTGGGTATCATGCACCCCCCCATCCGAACTCCTCAACCCAATGTAACGCATGATGTTCGTCTGTCGCATGTTGCCGGGCACCTCAGCTTATATCCCGTCACTGTGCCAACTTGGTCATTTACAGGTAGTCGTACGTGTGTCTCGAAACGCGTTATCAGTAGAGTCTGCGTTCGGGAAATGCAGAGTCGTCGTAAACACTCGGCGGTTGGTATTCCGAATGAATAGGAGCATTGAAGTCATAACCGGCATCGGCCTTCATGGCATGATCCGAAATAGTAGATGAGCAGCGGCTACTGCGGTCGCTGCCAGAGTGCTGGTAACCGCTGTAGTCGCGGCTCATTGGTGCTGAAGTGCCGTTGTATGACGAGGAGCTTCCAGCTGCGGAAGCAGGAGCAGTGGCTATCCTCCTGTCTTTGCCTCGGCCCTTGATTCCCTTGTTTGAGTTTTTGTAGAGGGATGCAAAGTACTCCCATAGTTCCTTGTCCTCGCGATGAACAGGGTCGCCGGGATTGATGCAAGCAAACTTCTGGGTAAGGAAGCGCAAGGCAGGAGCATGAAATTTGTTCTGGTGGGACTGGGTCCGTCAGTTGTTGCACATGTGAAAGGCAATAAAGACACCTACCTTGAGGTTGCCCAATTGCGTGAACTGTTTCCCGCATTGGTCCAATTTACAAGTGAATGGTTTGATCTGCTGGTGCACAATCTTGTGAGCGCGAACATTGCCCCTCTGGGCGAATGCTTTGCCGCAGATCTCGCATGTGTACGGACGCTCTCCAGTGTGGCGTCTCTCGTGCGTCTTCAGGTTGCCAAGCTGCGAGAAAGACTGGCCGCAGGTCTTGCAGTCCTATGCTTGTTAGAGACTTGTAGCTTGTCAGCATGAAGAACTTACAAAAGGCTTGTCTCCGGTGTGTGCCCGGCGGTGGATGTCCAGGTGAGTCTTCTGATAGAAAGCTTTACCACAGTCTGGAATCGTGCACACGTATCGTTTCGCTGCCCTCCGACCGGGCTTGTTCTCGTCTTCCTGCCATGTTGTCAGATACGGAGCTCCGTAAATGTGCGTATGAACTCACCTTGGCAGGGTCTTCACTCGACGCAACGGATTGTTTTGCTTGAATGGCCCTCATGAGTGTATCGACATGGGTTGCGAAGGCGCCTTCAGTGCCCTCTGATGCTTCCGATGCTGAACGCTTGTATTCGTCACCGTAAGACATTTCGTGAAGTCCATGATGCGACTGAACTGGTGAAGTGCTCTCTGACTTCACAGTAGGACTTCTGAGGCTCGTGAAGCCGTTCCGTGCAGTTCGCACAATGGGCACAGGTTGCATGTCTGACGTCGTAGGGTAGGACACGCCCTGCGTCATGGCTTGCGAGTAGCTCACAGGGAAGGCTTGCTGCATGTTGTATGGGTTGGTTGCCATTGAGTCGAAAGCAAACGCTCCTGGCTGGTACGGCATTGAGGTGGTCATGGCCGGCGCGGAGAAGATGGGCAAACCGTGCATGTTCAGGTGCGAAGATGTCGTCTGGAAAGGTCTCGAGACAGGTGGATTGGTGACACTCCTGTGAGACTCGTCGTAGGATGAGGTGAAGTCGGACATGTTGATGTTGGGGAAATGAATGTGTTGGTCAGATCGGTGTTGCCAAAGTCCTGGCTGGTGGGCAACAACAGCTGCCATTGCTGAAAAACAAGTCCGTGCTGGCGGGATGAAGCGAGCGCCAGACGGCTATGCCCACGAGACGGTCGGATAGCTGAGGCGTGGAGACACTGAGCCGAGACGGTGGCTATATGAGTATCAGTGGTCGAGGAAGCGATATGTATACAAGAGACGGGATGAGGGGTTCGGCGTGGGAGGTATGTGATGATTAGCTGAGGAGGTGGAGAGTATATCGAGTGGCACCGCTTGTGGTTGGAGGCGAGTTTGGGGGGTGTACATATACATAGATTTGCGAATCGAAGGCTATTCTACTCATCCCGCGAGGCGCAAGGATTACGGTACTGTGGAGTATACCGAACAGGCTAGATACGGGGAGGCTAGCCGGAGATCGAGACCTGGGTGATGCAGAGCAGGGTGAGCAGTCGCCATGCAGCCAAGGAGTGATGAAAGAGGACCTAGCTATGCTTGGCGCGAGGCAAGCTGTTTTGAGGTGTGCCAGGAGGGAAGGGCATTGTGAAAGGGATCCCTGCCATGTGCACAGGGTATGAGCAGCGTGCCATCCGTGTGCATGTGCAGATGGGGGATGGGATAAGCGCGACAGCGGGCCCGGGTTCGACCAGGTTGGCATCTCAGCGTGTGCCCGCGGCATCTTGATCCCTATCGGAGACGGGACGGGGGTGCGGTCCAGTCGAGCAGCAGGCTTGGTGGCTGCGCCAGGGTTAGTCTCAAGTTGCATCGTGTGGGGGTGAGCCTCTTGGGGCATGTCGACGCTAGTCGCGTCACATTGGGAGAGGCCATGGAAAGGTCGCCGCGCCGCGCAGACGCGCGAGATGAATTATCTCCGGCCGATTGGGAGGCGCCTCTTGCAGGTCGCGCTGGAGGAGGCCGAGGGCAGGCTGCGGTCGATAAACTGCAGCAGAGGCTGGGTGTCACTCGCCGGGGGCACGACGCGGCCACCAGCGCGAATAAGACCAGGCGGAAGCGGCCAGGCGCGTGGAGGCCGGGGCCGGGCACGACATGCTGGCGGGGATCTCGACAGGCGGCGTGGAGGCTCATTGCGCAAAGCGCCTCGTTGGGGAGCCCATGGCACGCTCGCCGTGTCGGTGGCAGCAGCGCATGCGTCGTCGAGCGCGAGTAGGGCCGACCAGCGCACACACGTGGAGGACGCTGGCTCCCGCGGTCCGCCGTGGATACTGCGGCTACGGGCCCCGCCGAGCAGTGGACGACGAGGGCGACGGCATCGAGACAGCGTCAGGCTGCTGCTCGGGACACGGCGCCAGGCGAGTGGCGCGGGCGGCGTTTAGGTAATTGCAGGCGGGGGCGTCGTCTGGCAGCGCCCGGGGTGGCTAGAGCGCAGCAGGCGCACAGTAGACAGCAGCGGACAGCAGTGGACATTCACCGCGGTCGCCCTTAGCGCGCTGCGGCGTGCGGCGGACCCTGGGCTGCTGTCAGCGCGGAAAGCAAGCGGGAGCGTGCGGGCTCCTCAGTCTCCCAGCACCGCGCGACCCGCCCGACTGGGAACCATCTCATCCGCCCGGACGGCGCCCACGCCCGCCAGACACGGACGCGCAGCGACGCTGCCCAAAGCCGTGCGCGGTGCGTACCTGCGTCGCTCCTTCGCCGATCTCGCCTGCCCGCTGCTGGCACTGGCAGTGGCGACTGTGCACCGGCTTCAGATGTGTCGTCGTCGACGCCGCAGCAGCAGCCTCACTGCCTCACTCCTTCGTCTGCAACCCCTCGCCGTCCACCTCCCGCCTGCAGCCGTCCTCGCCGACAGCCGCGGCCGCCTCTAGGCAGGCCCAGGGCGATCCCGCCGCCGAGGCCTCCCCCGTACGCACCGGCTGCGCAGATATCTGTGCCGGCGACGACAAATAGCATTACTTTTCCGAATTGGTCGTAGCGACCCAATCACCGCCAGCCCCCGCCGCCCTGCCCACGCTCCCGGAGAGTCGTCTCCCTGCTGCCACTGGCTCCGCGCCCCACGACGCTACACCATTGGGGGCTTGCGTTCCTGCGCTCCACTCGGGCGTCCTCGCTGGGCGACGTGCAGCCTGGCCTGGCCCTGTTCGCATCCTGTTCACGGCTTCTGTGCTCGGGAGGGTCATCAAACACTAGCCCAGCAGCCACACTCTCGTCATCTCGTCACCCTCTGCAGACACGACCGCCCTCACGAGACTCCCCAGGCCATTCCCTGCCGAGCACCACTCATCTTGCTCTCTTGGGCACGCCGTGCAGCTCTTGTCCTCTGCAACGGCGACCCAATACCACGGCTGAAGCTTCCCTCGATCCGGACTGCAGACGCCATGTCCTGCTCAAGACTAGCCCTCCACCTCGCATTCTCTTTCAGACCCCAGCCATGCCCCCTGGTCCGCGCTGTCTCGCCCTCATCAGCTTCGAGTGCCATCTTTACCCCAGACCCTTTTCATTATGTGTGGCCCGAAATAGATCTTCTCGGTCAGGGCATGAACACGAACAGATCGGATTACCATGTTGGCTTCACGTGGCTTCTTGCAATGGACCGGGGACTATCGGAAAACGCCAGCTTGTGTTTCGGAAGCTTCTGGTTTCGTTCTCTTCAGCCAACACTGGCGGCGAATGACCCCCATGGCCATAACTTGGCTGTGACATCTCATATCCGTGATGGAGCCCCAGCCACCGGACCTATGGGAGGCCGATTCACAGGATCAATTCTTCGTCAACGACACTAATGCATGTACTAGAAATGCGAGCGTTAGTAGACCTACCTCTCAGAATCGACTTCACCATGGACCACGTTGTTTCCGATCAGCAACAGATATTTCCTCTTTCAACCAGGTCTGCATGCAACTAGATCGGAGCTATAGCCTGCCATCCGTTGGCCCTGCAGCAGTCAAACCGATGATCATGCACATGGTCACCTTTCTGGACAGACGTCTCTGCGTAGGACTACACACAAGCCTTGCAAGAAAAAGCATCCTCAACCCTTTCCGAGGTCCTCGCCAACGTTCCTTCGGCTGCCCAAATGCAAACCATTCCAACAAAGTCTGGAGTTGCTTCCAGTGGCTGTACTGGTCATTGATCGCAGCGAGCTTGTCGCCTTCTCAACGTCATCAATTCGTCCCGTCCGCATTACGACCCGATGCTTGTCGACATGTTCGGCTCTTCATTATGAGAAACTGACATTGACCTGCGATGCGCACCTCGAAATGACGCATGTTTGCAACATAAAACGTTGGTGGGTGGGCGCTTTGACACGCAGAGTATGGGTCATGGAAGGCGTCAGCTGTGCCCCCACGCGTGCGCTCTCGCAACGCTCTCTTAGGCCCAAACAGACAAGTAGCGGCATTCAACATCTTGACTAAATTTCGACCAGGGGAAGTCTGCGCCCAAGCACCTGTTGGTTCCCGTTATTCCAAACCGCAACCGCACAGGCCGGCTCTGTTCCTATATCCTTGCTTGGGTAATCGCTCACCTAGAGCTCGCTTTCGCATCGAAACCCATCCCTGTTTGGCCTAACAACGTTCCGGGTCGTGAATAGTTTTACCACGACTCAAGCGCATGTTCACTCTAGCTTGTGCAATGAGACGATATTCGTGAAAGGTGCGCTCGATCAAATTCCTGCTTCGGGAAGCTCGCCCCGCCCAAAACTCGAATACGTTACTACTTTTTGGCGCTGACACATTCGCATTCACGCATACGTGTTGAACTTGTGGCATTGGAGAAGCTATTCTATTGTCAATCTCAATGGTATGGTGCTAAGTCTTTTCGCTTTTGTAGCTCTCTCGCGCGGCTCCACGTACGTCACATACGTCTGACCCAACCCTTAACGTGGGTCCTACAACTGAAAGGTCCTCATTCCCTATGAACTTGAAATAAAGAGTTTGAGGCAGATCCACGATCCATTGGCTTCCCCAATAGTGACCAAGGCGCACTGGACAAGAGCATTCTTTCAGACGAAGGGCGCTGCGCCGCAAATTCCATATGTTGATCAAGATCCTTGTGTGGTTGATCTCTCCACGTGCCTATCATCACCGGTATGCACTGTCCCTTCGAATTCGATCCTCTAGCTTCGATCAACGTGGCACACACACACACGGAGAAGGTATGGGCGGAAGAAGACTTCCGGAGCAGACCGTACAAGCGGAGGCGAAAGATATCGATCGATATTTGCGACCAAATTCATCTCGAAGCCGCGATGTATGCAAGTTCTTATCGCCTTTCGCTTGTAGCCCTCTTTAGGAACTTTCGCGGGTGTCAGCCTGAAGTGTCAGCCTGTCTTGTGACACGTCTGCAACAATAGATAGAACATGGCAAACTTTGGATAGGTGAATCACAAAACCAAACGCAAGCTTCTGCTCAAATCCCCGCGAACTTATGCGCGACAGCTCTCAAGCGCTCGGTTGGACTAGTTTGTTGTCACAGGACTTGGCCTTAGCCCAATATTGACACAATCTATCTCTCTGGAGAGTGCGTGAGTGCCAGCATGTTTATAGGTGACTCTTCAGCGTTTTGTACATTTCGTGAAATGCGCGTTGCTCACAGCATTGCGAAAGTATCGTGTCAAGCATCTTCAACAAGACCGAGGTTCCTTATTTTGCTTTGTATTCGTGTATAGCTCAATTCGTTCCACATGACCAGCACTGTATACTCATCAGTGGTTACGAAGCCTACAATACCCCACCGCGGTCAAGCGACCCGGTATCACAGTAAGCCATACTTACATTATCCTCTTCAAGCGAATCCAAAAGGTTGGCGACAATATATGAACCTTGCCGCGTGTGTGCGGCCATCATCAGCAATGATGCCAGCTACATCAAAGGCGTAGCCTGCAACGGTCTCTCGAATACGGAACAAAGCCTTTTGCTCCAACATTCAAGCAGTGAGGCGATATTCATAGCCATGATCAGCGGCTTTCCATGAGCTCTTTTCAGTATGGTATTGAATGAGGAGCTGTTTCTTCAAAGTCCTTTTGCACCGCTCTCGCTCGCGTTGCAATGAGTGAGGCCAAGGTGCACGCGGATGAGTCCAGACCGTGCTGCATCCCCTCAAGACTACTTTCCAGTCTACTCTCACGTATCCCTGAATGGTCCTGCGGATTCTGAGGCAATCACAGCCTCCACAGGAGATCAGCCATGACCCCGGTTGAGTACAAGATGCTCCAACATGAGAATGCTTGAGCTTGAGAGGGCGGCGACCCAACGCTCTTCCCTCTACGCAAGACTCGTAGTCAAACCACCATGTTTTCTGACAGCCTTCGCCTCACGAAAGATGATCAGTGAAGTGGCTTTGTCCTTTTCTTCATGCAGGCCGACATTTAAGGGAGTCTGAGGTAGATCTCGAATTGGCTGACGAGTGGCTCCTTCTTCTGAGTCTTGCTTGGTACGTGGCCTCTGTGAAAGAGCACCGCAGGGCTCCGCGGCTGCTGGCTTCCGTGCAGCAAAACCCCCAGATTAGGGAGCTGCCGCTCATGCCGTATGGACGCAACCTTCACACACCGTTTACGATCCTGTCTCCGATACCGTCACTCCCAGTATCTGCTCCTTCGACATGCGAAGCCTACACAGGTCTCTACAAGCGGATGTCGGATCCGCTTCCGCGAGCGCCCCTCACAGCACGCATCACACCGCCAGGAACGCCGCAAATCCACAGCATCGGGTCCAGGTCTCACGTCCTTCAGCGGCGAATTCTCGCTTCACTCCCCCGATGATCATCGGTGCCTATGCAGATACGAAACTGAACAACGCCTCATGATTGCAGCCTCGGCCATGTGGCAAGAAGCCGACAACAATAGCATTCACATCCGCGTTCATACAAGATGTCGCCCCCACTCCCCTGCTACTTCGGCAGCTGGCTTGCGATGGAACAGGGGTATAAGATTTGGGCCCAGGGGTGCCAGGATCGAGCAATCAGTATGTAGTCGGCACCCACGCAATCCTTACAGATAGAGTGCGTGGGTAATGGCTTGTTTATCGTGATTGTTTCAGGACACTACAAATGGGGGTTACGGGGGCATATCAACGTCAAACGATGTCCGCGGCCCGCAGCCCCTCGGACTAGCAGGGGAAGCGCAGAATCGGATTCAAATTGGGCAGGGTGGTTCGCCTGCTGCTTGGACAGGGCCCACGTTCATGATCAAACGGACTGAAGCGTCGCAATTATTACGCGATGATTGTCCATGGAGAAAGACCCCGCCGCCTGGCAGAAATGCGAATCCGACCCGGCAGTTTGGGCGCTGTGGCCATCTGCAGGTACCCCCAAGAACGGTCATAGTGTCATCTTGCTGCTCGCGAATCGGAACCGACCTCACGCGACCCGCATCGGTCAGGCGGTACCACCACGCACGTCAAACTGGCACATCGTGACCAACACCAAACGACTCCAATTACCTCTTTCCTCTTGCGTGCTTGTGATCGCACGTGAGCATGGTGAGTCTTTCAGCTGGCCTTTGGCGCTGGGATTTCAGGGTCAGTCTTAGACGATGCGACACCTTTCGAGCGACGCGCATATCAACATGTTCCAGTATCCTCAAACGAGGGATGAACACCAGGACCTCGCCCCTTGAGAATAACTCAGCCAACCTATCGTGTGTTCAACTGCTCGAACTTGGCATTTGCTAATGCTGGCTCGGCTGGGTTTTGGGCCGGCACGCGTCGAGAGTAGTGGGGTTCCTGAACAAACGCGAGCTGTCACTTTGCAATCCCCACGTCTCCTCGATCCCGCAAGGCGAGCCACGCGGCCGAAAAAAGCCTCTGAAACCTCATAATCCCCGTCCAGCTGCGATGCATGGACTGGGAACGGTAGTTAGCGGGAGATATCCCACCAGTCCGGCCTCTTAGGACCCTGGCTACATCGAGCGTCGCACAAGAGATCCTGCACCTGCGCGCCCGTCACAACCACGCCATGAGGCGTAGCGCCCGATCTTGCAGCATCTCTCTAACGAATCTGCACGCACTCGCCGAGACACCCAAGTTTCTACAGGGGCCCTGGACGCCCAACCATCTCCGCAAGCGAAATATTGCTTCCCGTCCAGATCTACCAGCACTACGCATCAAACTTGGCGAGCAGACTCCCACCGTGTCTGTATGATGGACCCATATTTGGACCAGGGCTTGTGCAGCAGTAACCCTACTCTCGAGCTGCGTCTCGCTGCTTTGGGAGAGCAAGTGGGGACATTGTTGAGAAGCGTGGTACCTGTCAGGTCCGAGATCGATGCGCGATCTACTGCGAGATGATGCATGCGAACCCGAGATTCCCGGATCTTGCATCACAGGTCGGCGACGTGAGACTCAGATTACGCGACAGCGTACGCTCGCCACGAGAAGTCGAATCGAAGTCGCAAATACGCTGGGTCAGCCGATGCTCCAGAGGCAGTTTGTGCCACCTTGCTATTATCTGTAACCGCCAATTGTGCGGAAATAACCGGCCTGCTGTCAGATCTACATCACACATATGACAGCTCGTTGACATATCCCTCGGCCCTGAACTAGATGCGCGCGTCGAAGTGGCATTGAGAAACTCAAGCAGATACTGCTGTTTTGCCTCACTCTAAGTATCTTGGCAGACTCATATCAAGCAAGAGGCCAGGCGCACCGTGAGCGTGACTTCTAGTTCACTGACCTCACACATAGGATGTGTTGACTGCGATTTTACCTCGGCATTCGCCATAGTCTTTCGACTCACATGTCCGTCTGTATACCGTGAGTGCGCTTCGTTTCCAATTGGCCCTTCCTCCGATCTCAGTCACATCCAGACGACGACGGCAGGATCCACACTTCCGTTCTGCAATAGCATCATCCAACACCAAGCGCTCCTACGACCGTTATGTACGCCCCTGCATTCTTCACGTAACAGATTGGAATCATGCATGCAAAAGAAGCTTCTGTTTGAGCGAAGGTGGTACAACTTCCGGGCATGAGGTCACTCGGGTGATGAATATGCGTCGGGATGTGGAGGGGCAGGCTGGTCCCGACACCTCGTGCAGTGATAGTGGGGAATGTGGAGAGACTGGAGGTGGTCATGTTCTGGCTGCGTTGGTGGCGTGGTTCTTTGTTGTAGGTGTGCCATGATGGAGATGCCGGGGGTTCTTGGGCGGCGTAGTCGGTTTATCTCCAGCGATTTTGGGATTCGTATAGTAGTTTGGGTTCAATTGCTCGCGTTGTACATGTTACAGTGTCGGCTTTGACATGTTGGCAAGGAACCTACATGTGGCTTTCGAAGACGTGGCCTCAGGGCGCAACGACACGCACCGTTTGAGAGTCAGGCGCTACTTCACGAATTAAGGATGAATGTATACCATGTCACGAGACATGCAGAGCTTCTATATCTGCTCCATAATAGACCCACACGCGGTAGCTGGCCATTGAACCGGCTTTCCATGCTACCTATAGCAGACAAGTCGTCCACTTACTATTCGATCTTTCACTTCGGGAGCTGCTCGCTGCGCACAAAGCACCACGTCCTCTTCCATCTGCTGGGGCTCTGTAGAACCGATGTCCCCACATCGCTCTCCCCTCCCCTTCCCTCCTCGATCGGATTGCATAGAGGTCTTGCGATCAGACCTTGTTGAGCTGATTGCTGCAAGGCTTGCTGCCTGCGCATAGCCTCGCTAATGCAGCATTCCTATCAGTAGAGACCCCGGATCGACGGCGGCTGTGAAGTCGTCCTGGGCATTTGAGGGCATTTCAAAGCAGTGGAAGTTTCCAATGGCCATGGTGATAATGCTTGTCTGGTCCGTCTGCGAGAGGACGTGTGATGATGTGATGGCAGCGGTGGAGACGACTAGCTGCGGCGCAGCGCGCTCGCTCTGCGCAGACGGGAGTGAGCAGAGGTAGGATTGGACGGCCCCGTGGAAGTGTGGCAGCTACTGACCACGTCTGAGGACGTCGGGCGCTGGGGTAGAGATTCTGGAGGTGGCTCAACGCGTGCGTAGGTCTTCGGATGTACGAGTTCCCCGTGGTCTTGGGTGGACGCGCATGCCGGTGCTGTCTTCTCCAATTCCGTGTGGACTTACCACGTTCTAATGTCGCCCTCGTATCCCCTCCACAAGCACTACTACACATGGTAGTAAGCCGACCCGCCACCTCGGCTGTGAATGCCGGTGCTGTTCTCCAGCTAGCGGTGCTACGGCGTGAACATCGTTGACGAAGGGAGGGGTGTGAGGGATTAGTGTACTGCGGCTCTCATGATACGGGGAGCTACAGTGTGAGCACAGGGCAGTTTAATCCCAGACAAAACAAATTGAGGTGCCGCTCACCGCTCTGATTTGGCGTTTCGAAGGGGTTGACTACGGATGTGGACGGTGCTCTTGGAGAGTCTTGGTGTTCTTGTTGGTGAAGGTAACATAGAGTAGTAGTACCCGCGTGCAGGTCAAGATTTATCCTAGAAGTAAATTCACATCCCCTTGTCGGGGAAACTTGTTTGAAAATTACCCAAGCCAATGCTACTCGGGGATTCACTTCGAGCACACAAAATCCTTGTGGCTGGGAGGTACAGTTGTGCATACGCGCACGGCAAACGAGATCAATAACCTTAGAGGATAGAGCAAGAGGCGGAGATTGAGTTGCGAGTGCGATAGAGAGAAAGAGATGGGTTAGGCGCAGACAGGTTACTAATAGTGTGTCGCACGGCATACCATCGCACGGCGATAAGGAGGTTCAATAAGTGCATACGTGGTGGTAGAAACCATCATTCATGGACATTGTGCTGATGCCACACCGTTGAGGGCTATTCCCGCCCAGGTTCCTCGATTCAATCGCACTAGAACTTCGTCCTAGTAGGACATGCCACGTTCAGTAGTTCGCTAACAGACTCGATCAAATGATACAAATATACCGCATACGGTCATCGAAAGACATGGGTTGCCACTGAAGGATTGACAAGAGCTTGCCCGCCGAAGCAGTTCGAAGCGTCACGAGCTCACCCAAGCAGGTGTCTAGCAGCGTTTCTCACCGTGGACATACGTTCAACAGAATACGACTCGATTCCTCCCAAACGGGGAAGGTGTATAAATAAACTATCTAGACATTGCACCCCGCCAACCTCTGTTTCATAGTCATCAGTCCTACCGATATCCCCATGCCTCAACAGTAACAGTATGATGTAGAGGAACAGATTGACGTGGTCCAACCCAGCCCGAGCCACACATCTCCGCGCCCGTCATATAAGAAGAACATCCAACATGAAGTAGAAAACACCTTTGAAGCTTTTATCAAGGATCGATCCGTCGAGAACACCGAATGATACTGATGACTCTGTCACCACGGGCACGCTGTTGTGCATCGACCTAAAGCAAGGTGCCGTAGGGGTGGTGAAGCGCAGCCGTGGGCATGATAAGGAAAGGGGTATAAGTGGTCGCGACTTCCTCATAACGACCTTGCGAGTCGACGCCTCATGTTGGGCTTGGCATCCGTGGAGGAGGCGTCTAAGGACCGGTGTACCTATCAAACCTAATGTGCGTTAGTCAAAGCAGTCCGATAGCTCGCGACTGGATGAGACGTAGAAGGGGAGGTACAAGGTCGCGGGTGCAAGGCAAATGACGATGAGCGTATGGAGGCGCATGACTCCCGCGATTACAGTACATCTGTATCGACCAGGGTGCACCGCACCTGCATTTGGGGCGATCGAGTTGCAGATAGGCATAGCGATTGGCCGCGGCCTGGCCCCACGCTCTTTACGCCCGCGTGGGGTGCAGCAGGAGAGCGGGGAAGGTCCATGCCAAGTCAGAACAACGGCCTGGCACTGTTGTTGATGGCTTCATCGCTCTTCTCCCAACGCGATGGCGACATGCGCCATATGACAGCTCTCGCGAATTTGGAGGGCTGCGGGTGGGGTAAATGTGCTGGTGCAGAAATTGACTTACTTCCAGATGCGGGCACGCATGTCTCCGCTGCCAGTAGCAAAGATGCCTCCCGTCGGGCTGGGAGCGACAGAGATAACTATGAAATGTCAGCTTATCAGCCTTGGTAATAGCGCGTCATCGCAGTTTGCAATCGCGTGACCCGGTATCTCCGGTATTGATTGCCCCTGTTTTGAGGCACAAGATAACGTACCGGAGTTCTTGTGCCCTTGCAACATGAGTTGCGCAACACCAGTGTGCGGATCCCAGAATTGGACACCGCGATCTTTGGATCCACTGAGAACCCAGTCGCCATGGGGAGTCAGTGCAACACTGAGCACAAAATCCTGGGATCATGTCAGTACAGCACATTTCATTGGAGCTTCCAAGCATACCTTATGACCTTCAAATGTGCGGATGCACTTGCCACTAGGTGCAGCGCCTGGAATGAGACGAGATGGAGTCGTCAACTCCCACATTTTGATCGTCTTGTCCAAACTGCCACTGACCAAGCGATCACCAGAAGGAGCAAAGGCCACACTGTAGACACTATCTTTGTGGCCCTGCTCGCCCTCCAAACGCACAACAAGGCTCCCGGTGTGGATGTCCCAGACACGGACGCTCTTGTCGAGAGAACCGGCCGCAACAAAGCGGCTGTCCGGTGAGATGGCAACGGTGGTAACGCCATCCTCGATGGAGAAGTTGGACACCTGCTGATTTGTTTCAAGATCCCAAAGACGAACGCTTCTGTCGCCGCTTCCTGATGCGATGATTCGGCCATTCTTCGCGAAATCCAGCGAGTAGATGTCCTGCTCGTGTCCGGTAAACTGGTGCTTGATCGTGCGGCTTGCGATATCCCAGACTCTGATGACCTTATCCTCAGCACCTGTAGCAAGGTACTGGCCATTCGGGCTGAAGCAGACACTGCGGATGTACAGGTCGCCATCCTCCGGGAGGCTCGTATCTTGAAGGTGGGCAATGGGGTTTCCGGTCTCGACGTCGAAGATTTGAGCCGAGCGATTGCAGCCAGTGGCAACATAGCGACCGTCTGCGCTAAACCTGACACAGCAGACAACGCTCTGATGGGGCAGATTGTGGACCAATTCCACGTCCAACACACGCCTGGCGCGAGGGTTGAAGACGGCGAACCAATCTTGTTCCTCCTTCTTCAGATTCGCAGGTAGCGACTCCAAGTCGAGGTCAGCAAGGATGTTGCTCTCTCTGAGAGGGGGGCCTCCCGGAGGGCCAAGAGGGTGTTGCTGGTGTGGAGGAGGAGTGGGGCGGGGTACTTGTGGCGATCCGGGGTAGGGAGCAGCGCTGTTCTGCTGTGGAGTGGCTGGGCCCGGCGGGCCACGCGGGCCAGGGCCAGGACGCTTCCCGCCGGGCGAGGCAGTCGGCTGCGGAGGCTGGCCATAGCCTGTAGAAGCTAGTGAGAATGTGTTCATGTGCCAAGATTGAACTGTGGAAGGGTGAAGCAGCACTCACCGTTCATTGATGGGGCCGACCCCCCATAACCGCCGAAGTGCTGGGGCGGTCCCGGGGCAGGATTGAGACCGGGCGGCCCTTGGGGACCTGCACCAAGGTGTGGAGGGAGACCACCGGGCTGCTGAGTCTCCTGGGGAGGAGGCGCCAGACCGGGACCGCCTTGGTTGTTGCCAGCCATGATACCGCCGAACAGATTGCTGGGCCCATGTCCTATCGAGGGCGGAGGTGGCTGCGACGGGCCATGGTGTTGCGAATTCTGGCTAGGGCCACCGCGGGCCTCGAGTTCGCGCTGCAGGCGAGCGATCTCTTCCTCGTATCTGGAGGGAAGTGTAAACAAAGTCGTTCTGCAGGGGAGGTGGTAGCACATACTTTGCCTTGACCTGGACATGCTGCTGCTCCAGGGAGTACACCTTGCCTCGGATCATCTCAATCTCCTGGATATGGCGAGTGACTGGGATTCAGCGCGGTTAGCCTACATGTCGTCGCGGAAGGTTGCTGGGCAGCCGGTCTGCTTTGCGATGGTACAGATCGCGTCGCCGCCGCGAATGGTGTTTGCGATGTGCCTATCCAAGCCAGACCAGCCACGAGCGGAATGTATCAAAGAGCGCGAAAACTCACTCTGGCCTTCGTAGTCGACGCTGCGGTTGGATTCGGTCTCGAACTCGGCGCGGATCTGGTCCAGCAGCTCGTTCAGGCGCTGGCTGGGCGCGCCCGCAGGCGGCCCGATGCGGGGAGGATAGTGGTTCATGGCGGCGGGACGCGCAGTGTGGGCGGCGGGGGTGGTGTTCAGCTGGTCGCGCGCGCGAGGCTGCTGTCAAGGCGCGCTGGCTAGTTTTGGCAGGTCGACCGGACGGGAGCACGAGGCTGCAGTCGCACACGTCGTCGAGGGGCTCGCGATGGGGGCAGAGGTGGCGCAACGCTCCGGGAGAGATGCGCGGCGGGGTGGGATGGGACGGACGCGCAGCCGGGATGCAGCAGCGGGGAGGAGAAGAGTGCTGGTGTTGGGGGTGCGACGAGGGTGAAGTCTGAAGAGCTAAGCAGAGGCCCGAGCCCCCCAAGTGGCCCAAGCACCACCCGGGCGCTAGGCGAGCCGGGGACGGGCATCGTCTCCGGCTATGGGGCCAAGCAAACACTCGACCTCACTGCGCTGCTGCCGGCGTTGCACGGCGCAGCGAGAGTGCTGCCTGCTGGCCCCCGACACGCGTCGCATGCAGACGGCATCGGTTTCGTGACAAGTGCAGGCGCATTGACGATGCAGCTGTCGAACAGATGTCGAACAGACTGCAGAGGACCATGGGCAGCCGTGGGACTTAGAAGTCCATGTTGAAGGCGAGGCCAACCACGGGTTCTCCGACGTGCCCAGCATGCCTTGTGCCCCTGGTCTGGCACTGCTCGCTGTGCCACCCGGGCGCGTCTGGCAGCCTTCACGCCTGCGACGGTGCCGCTTGCTTACGCTGCCATGCCACGTCGAGTCGCACGCAACTACCATCACGGGCATATCCCATAGCGCCTGTTGTCCGTTGGCAGCGCATCGTTGTGTCTCTGGAAGCAATGCAAGACGCTAGGGACCATGTGGAAGAGGCCACGATAGCTGCGGATGTACGCGCTGCCCACTGGCAGCCTGTCCGTGCCGGTCCAATGCGCGCTGCCATCGCCGTCGCCGTCGCCATGTTGTGGTGTCGTTGTGTTCGCCTCAAGCCCTTGCCCGTATCGTAGCGGCAAGCCACGCGAGAGTGGCCTGCGCCATCATCCCTGCACCCCTGCCCCGGAAAGTGGTGTGAGCCATTGCAGCCATCCTGCACGAGCTGCATCACATTCTTGCAATTGACCTCAACACCCACCCACAATGGCTGCCCGCCGCACATTGAGCTGCTGCGTGTAGTTCCAAGGGGTGGCATTCACGTGTTTCCATCGCCACGTGGGCGATTGGTCCGACGGAGGTCACGCCGCCGCGGGGTATCGAAGAGCAGTAGCAGGAGCTACCTCATAGGCAACCGTCAGGTGCTCCCTGTCCTCGACCCCACCCGTGCCATCTTCACCGACTTGCAAGTTACGACTAAATCGAGACAGGCAAGATGCCGTGCTTCACATTCTCAGCGACTGCCTCCAATCACGCGCTCTTCACGCCGCACAGTAGCACTTTAATGCCTGCGACGCAGCCTTCTATGTAAAGATCTGCACCACAGCACAACCTCTATTCCCAGTCTTCCAAACAACCCAGCTCCAACTATCCCTGACCTTCCAAAGCCAATTTTTATCCTGAGTGAGTACAACTGACGTCAGATCCGGTTACTGCAGTTGCCACTATCCGTAGCTGACCCTGCAGACTCACAATGTCGACAATGAATTCCAACCTCCAAGTTCGCCAGGCGATGAAACGGAAAAACACCCGCCAGGCCTTCCAAGCTCCAACCTCTCTCAGGAACCAGCAGCTATTAGGGAGTCGAACAAGTCTTAAAGTGAGTCACATAGCTGTCTTCCTACTCTGAGCCACGATACACATATCTTAACCAACAACTGTGTAGACGCTCTACCTCGGTATCGCGGTTCGAATCGGTGCCAATGGAACTCTCGACATTGGCATAGCCTTACACGACGGCACATACTCAATCGATTTCGAAGTGACCACATTCAAATTGAAGAGCTCCTCCTCTACATCCAGCTCCGCCATATCTGGCACTTCTAGTCCGCCCAGCAGTGATTCGAATAGCTTAGAGCCCATCTCAGAAGAAGAACTGCCTGGCGAGTTGGCCAATTATGTCATTGGAAAGTTGGAAAAGTTACAGAAGGAGCACTTGTACAAATTCGTAGGCGCTGGCGTGAACAAGAAGGCGCTTGAACTCAACCCAACATTTGCGGCCCTCTTGTGGAAGGAATTGGACATTGTCCCGCTCGTCCTTCCGAACCAGCCTTCACCAGACCTACTTTCTCAGCATGGTCGTCATGATGTTACTGTTGACGAAGAGGCGGACTCTATGGCGAGGAAGGCATTAGTGTGAGTACAATGGCATGACCGCGGTATCAGAATGTTAACGGATTGATCAGAGAATTTGGACCGGCGAACCAACCGCGGCTGCTCGTCGGAACGCGAAAAAACATGGTGGAGGTCGACAGTGATGGACGCACTCAAATCAGTGTCATAGACGACTACATGGACACCGTCAACAAGGAGACGACATGGAAGGCAACGCTCAAGTATGCCGAGTCCCTAAAGGAGAGGAAAGTCAAAGTCGCCTTCTTTAACAGCACGCCTCAAGGTGGAGGTGTGGCACTGATGCGACATGCCCTGATCCGTTTTCTCCGAATTCTCGGGGTGGACTGTGAATGGTTAGTATTTTGGCCATACAGTATTATGTAGAGAAAGATGCTTACCATCCCATAGGTATGTCCCGAAGCCCAAGCCAGAAGTCTTCATTCACACCAAGAACAACCACAATGTCCTCCAACACGTCGAGGGAGCAGGCCCCCCTCTCACACGCGAGGAGGCCCAATTGCTCGACGACTGGGCCCTTCACAACGCCGAAAGGTTTTGGATCATCGACAAGGGCCCTCTCGCACCCCGCGACAATGGCGGTGCGGACGTAATCATCATCGACGACCCGCAAATGCCATCCCTCGTCAAAATCGCAAAAGAGAAGGACCCCGAGCGCCCCGTCATCTTTCGTTCCCACATCCAAGTCCGCGCCGATCTTGCCGACATCCCCGGCACCCCCGCCCACCAAGTGTGGTCCTGGATCTGGAACAATATCCAAGCCGCAGACCTCTTCATTAGCCACCCGGTCCGCGAATTCGTGCCTAAGACAGTCGCTCCCGCGAAGGTAGGTTACATGCCTGCCACCACCGACTGGCTCGACGGCCTGAACAAGAATCTCAGCGACTGGGACCAGCAGTACTACATGCTCGAGTTCGCGACAGCATGTTTCCGCGAGCAGATGACAACACTGGCATGGCCAGACCGCCAATTCATCGTGCAAATCGCGCGCTTCGACCCCGCAAAGGGCATCCCAGATGTCCTTGCAGCCTACGCTGAGCTTCGGCGCAACCGCATGGCCAACTTCGACACAGAGCACATACCCCAGCTCGTCGTCGCGGGCCACGGCGCCATCGACGATACCGACACCCAGCGCATCTACGACGCGACCATCCTCGAACTGCACACAAAGTACAAGGACATCAAGTCCGACGTCGTCGTCATGCGCGTCGGCCCCACCGACCAGATCCTCAACACCCTCATGTCCACCGCGCACGTCGCGCTGCAGCTCTCCACGCGCGAGGGCTTCGAAGTCAAAGTCTCGGAGGCTCTGCACAAAGGCGTCCCCGTCATCGCGACTCGCGTTGGTGGTATTCCGCTGCAGGTCCAGCACGGGAAATCTGGATACCTCGTTGAGCCTGGCGACTTCAAGGCCGTTGCGCAGCACCTGTATGACCTCTTCACTGACGAGGTGCTGCATGATAGGATGAGCCGCTACGCGGCGACGCACGTCAGCGACGAAGTCGGCACCGTGGGGAACGCGCTGAGCTGGCTGTACCTTGCGGATACGCTGTCGCGGGGGAAGAAGCTAGAGCCGAGTAGCAGGTGGATCAACGACATGGCGAGAGAGAATCTGGGGATTAGGTATCAGAACGGGGAGACGCGGTTGCCGCGGAGCGAGAATCTGGATTTGATGGGGGATGAGACTAGGGGTTGACAGAAGAGGAAGAGGTGGAAAGACGGGAAGTCTATTTCGGGTTGTTCGTGTCTGGCAAGCTGAGCGATCGTTTGGTCATTATGTCATTGTCGGTTGCAAGATACGGCGCGGAAAGGTGGCAACCCTGACGCAGTGGATGATGCATCGATAGAATGTTTCCTAGCCAATGAGTCGATGACGGTGGGCCGGTTATCTGACATCTGGGCGGAATCATGCCACTATATTGTGCTGATATTGCACTCCTTGATTATATTAGCATCGTGGTCTCCGTCAAACGTGCCATAGTCGTAGGTCGCTCGCTCCAGGGTCACATCATCCAGCAAATCTTCACTACATGAATATTGTAGTAAACTCTTCCATTGGGCGGTGATAGCGACATCATTTCCACCTCCTCGGCCGTGCACATTCCATGCTGGAATAGAAATAAAAAAAAATGCAGCAGATACTACGCCCAAGGTATTCCTCTCTGTCCGTATCGTACGCCATTTAGCCGTTGCTCCCGTCCGCTGTTCTCCGCTCTGATCATAACGTGAATCCCAACCAAAGTCGATTCAGGCATCGGCTGCCTCATGCAAGCCTCCTAATACGCCGTGCGCCAAATATTTGATAAGGTCAAATAGACAAGGGAAGTAGTAGTTAGAAACGACCGAAGCCAAACAATCGGCGCATCGACTCAAGTGCCGGATTGCCTCGCTCGATTCGGTAAGGCGTAGCTGGGTCTAGTGGCTCTTCTCTGCGCACCCATAGTGGTGTTAGCAGGTCCATAAACATACAGTGGAAATAACAGGATAGAGGAAGTACAAGATCTCACGGCGAGCTATCTATATACGCGGGGTAGGCCGAGGTTCCTTGGCCGGAATAGCTCGTCTGTGGAGAGTGGGATTGTGGGTCGCGGTAGCCACTGAATGAATGACGACTGTACGCAAGGGGAGGGTCCATTCGTACACTCTCTCGCTGGGGCACAGTGTAGGAATGCATCTGATATTGACGCATCCGATCTGGCACGCTATTGGGAGTGCTGTACGCTACCTTTTTTGGCCGTGGCTCATCGTCGTCCGACAGAGTCAAGTCAATAACTTCAGAACCGCGCTTACTCCCCGTCCTTGGTGCTGAAGATGCTTCTCTCGATGGCGCTGGCGGTGTCCGGATGCTTGGAAGAGATTGCGGTGTTGGGACGGCCTCACTCTTGATGGCTGCAACGCGGTAGTCCGGTAACTCTACCAATCCTTCTTCGCTATCATCATCATCGTCGTCGTCAAAGCCGAAGCCATATCCGTTGCCATTGCTTTGGCGCTTCGGTGCTGAAGGTTCTTTTTCGTTTACCCACTGGCCGTCAGCCTTGACCTTCACCTGGTCCGTATTCCGGGGGACATTCTTGAGGATATCCTGCACGTATTCATCGACAGCCAAGGCTTCGAACGAGATGATCTTGTTACAGATTGGACAGGTCCAAGTTGGCGCTTGTTCTTGTAGTTGAAGGAAAGACTCGCCATCGAAGCATCGGTTGTGTGTGCACAGGGTGGAGCGGCAGGGTGTGTTAATCTTCAAAGTCGAGATGGGGTCCTTTAGCGACATAACGCTGTCTCCAACTTCGATGTCGGGGTCTTCTGCTTTCTTCCTCACTGTTTCCAATCAGTACGCGCCAAGAAAGGCGCACGCAGTACTTACTCTCACGTAGAACCGACTCTTTGGTAATGACACTCCGGTCCTTTATGCGTTTGACGAGCTCCTCTATTGAGTGTTTGCGCACCAGGTAAATGAAGACATTGTATTTCTGCAGTTGGCTCACGTTAGACTAGGTCGCGAAATAGGAATAAACAGGGCGGGGATAAGAAACCTGATGGTCGCTTGCCTTGTGCGTCAACGCATAGGTGATTCCGATCGAGTTGCGGTAGTTTGCAGGAGTGGTGCGAAGAAAAGCAGTGATGTCAGCTGGCCTAGTTGAGCCTGGTTTGTTCTTCAAACCTTTGTAGTTGGCCTTCACTTCGTCCATGTTTACGCGCACTTCTATCTGGCTGGGGAAGGCAATGTCCAGGCGCGTGAAAGGAGCCAGCGGCTGTTCCACGGCGCAAAAGAGCAAGACGCGCAGTGTTGGGTCCGAACGCAAGCGAGCACTTTGAGAGTCGTTCAGCATCAGATTCTTGTTGACACTCTGGCGGTGGCTGGGAGAGGCTGGGACAGGTGAGCGAAAGTACAGTGACCGTGGGGGCGTCTAGTCTTACTGTCGAGCGTAATGTTATTCAGCAGCATCTCTCGGATCTCGAAGAACGGGCTCTCCTTGAAGAAGTAATTTGGACCTGGGCCAATATCAGTCTCATCCATGGCAACCCGAACGAGGGAAAACGTACGCGCTTGTGTCGCGGGCGTCTGATAGTTGGGATAGGGCGGCGGCTGGTAGCCATTGGCCATGCTGCCGCGTCCGCTGGGCATGCTGGGAGAAGATGCGGTCGCACTGCGCGGCGGATAGCTGCCGTAATCCGCGGCAGGCGCGCCGGGGCCGTTGGAGATGTGGTGTTGCAGGCGGTTGAAGAGAGCGTGGTCGTTGTTGACGACAGACTTGTTTATCACTGCGAAGGTGAATCAGAGCGGTGCAAGGCGGGACAGGACGGTGGAGCTCAACGAGACGGCAAGCGCCGTCCGCTGTTTGTGGAGGGGGGAGGCTTGTGTAACGTACAGTCCGTCACTCTCGACTGCAGCTGGCTCTTGACGCCGCTGGTGGCTACGCCTTCTGCCCTGCATATCTTCTGCAAGTCCTTATTCAGGAGTGTTTTGGAGCGCGTGATGAGCGTCGGGGCCATCTGCTGCAGGCTCGACGACGCCATGGCGGGTCCCGCAGAGGGTGCGCGGGCTGCGGTTGGGCGGGCGGTGGGTGCTACCACTTCTTGCTGGGGGAATTCATGGAGCAGCCTTGTGCTCGAGCGCTCTGTGGCAAAGGATAGTGAGGGGTGTTTGCTGGTAAAGGCCGCGGTGAAGGGCGGGCAAGTGAGGTTCGTCTGGGAGGGTCCAATGGCTCGAGGGTAGCGGCTTCCTTATTATCGTTGCGCACCACAGTCGCCGACACGCGGTGCGACGGCGGGAGAGACACGGAGCGGGAAGAGTGCAGAGGCGAGACTCGCGGCGCAGCGCCCACCGCTGGGACCTGGAGGAACTCGATCTCGTCGGCGGCTGTCGCGGCCGTGCTCACGCATCGCAAAGTCATCATCGTCCAGAAGCCGACTCGCTAAGCGTCGCAGCCCTGCACGGGCCGATCGCTCCAGCGCTGCCTGTTGCCCGCCGCCACCAGAAATTCTCGGCCGGCCCACACTTTTTTGCTGCAGCACTTCCTCCGCGATACCGCAGCGCAACACTCCACTCGCGCCAGCACCACCCACACAACACCACCAAAATGGCCAAAGGTCTCCGCTCCAGCTCCAAGAAGTCGAACCGCACCAAGTTGCGCGCCCGCGTCTTCGAGCCCGTCGAAAATGCTCGTCTAGAGCGCATCCACCAAAAGCTGCTCGAGACGGCCCAGCAGCCCAAGCCCGAGACTGCAAAGGAAAAGGAAATGGACGTCGACTCTGCAGAAGGTACAGCGACTCACCTATCAAGTAAAACCACACACACGCTGACCCGTCGCCCCACAGACGCAGACGCCGCCGCAAACGATGCCAGCAAAGAGGAAGACTTCCCCAAAGGTTCGTTTTTCCTCTCAGCCAGCATTCCCCAGAGCCTCTGCGCCACCTCCACCTCCATCCCAGACGCCAAACCCGCTCCTGCACACGAAGACCTCGAGAGCAGGACTCTGTACGACGTGCTCGGTCTCTGCTCCGACATTGTGGGCTTCACGCCCACGGGCGCCCTCGAGTTTGCCTTTGACCCGCTTGCGCCAGAATGGTTGAGTGATCAGGGGCTAACTGTATCATGACAGACATGGACGTCGACGGCGAAAGATCCGGCTCCAAGCGCAAGCACAAGGACCGCAAGACCATCCACAAGGAGAAGATGCTGCGCCGCAAGAAGCCAAAGAACCAGATCTCGTTCCCGACGAGCCGCGGCAAAGGCGCGCTGAAGCCCTTCTCCGAATCCAAAGTCCGCAAGCGCCGCTCGTAGCCGATTTCGGTTTCGCTGTGCCGTGCTATACCGGGGATCTGGCCACGAGGAGTGGCCTGGGTCACGTCGAGTCCTGCGATCTGATGGCCACTGTGGGTGAGAACTGGCCCAACGTCATGTTATACATGTGCTTTTTCGACAAAGAGCACGATTTTCCCACCTTCGGTCACGAGACTCTTGTTCTCTTGCATTTCCAGGCGTTTGGGGGACTGTGGCCTGTGCCAAGCGTCACGATTCATGGGAGATACCACGCCCACTTAGGGCTATTGCATATAGTAGAATTCTATATATCACGTTCAATCTTGGAATCTTCATTCTCACAATTCTTCTCGTCATTTTCGCAGACCTATTGTCTCTCAGGCTCCCGCAGGCACTGCTTTCCTCTTTGATGACGTACATCTTATCTCGATTCTGAAAGCAAGATCAAACGCATCAAATTAACACACTACTAGGAAAAGCAATGAACACAAGACGCGCAACATCCGAGCACCACGTCTAATCCGCTCTGCTTCTATCCGCCAACCAGCAACAACCAGAACAACACAAACAGAAACCGAACCGCACAGTCAGGCGCAAACGGCACAGCAACAAAACTACAGGCTCAACTCAACGACGCCCCCAACTCCCCGTGTTTCTCTCTGGGTACAACGTAACCCCATCCATGCTCCTCGAATAAACACTCGAACTCTGCCTCCGAGACGGCTGCTCGATCGAGGCCCCGAAGAAGCCGCCTGCATTCGTACGCGGGTAGCGATCTTGCGCCCTCAAGCTCAAGCTCTGCTAAGGTTGCTTCGGCTTTTCCATTGCCAATCGCCACGCGAAGACGCCACCATTCTTCGAATCGGGGAAGCGATCCACCGCCTTGGGACTGCCGGGTTTGGACAGCTTTCGAGGGTTGACTAGTGTTCCGTCGCTATTCACAGAGGTGCCCCCCAAGGAAGATAGTTCGATGTCGCCTGCCTCGCTGTCTTCTTCATTATTGGGATAGAGTTTGTTGGTGACATGCCGCATGATGAGGAGCATGAGCGTTAAGAAGGCAATGACGCCCAGGATCGGTAGGGTGATCTCGAGCATCATGAACAGAATGCCTGCTTCGGGAGAATTGGACGCAAGGACGCCGTGGATGTGTTTGAGAGTTTCGTTGGTTGGCCGAAGTTCTGGCTTGAGATACACCTTCTGGGGAGGCTCTGTTCGGTGGGTGTGATTGACGAGGTGTACAACCATGCTCGTCTGCTGTTCGATATTGGAATTTCCAGCAGCAGCGGGGTTGGTAGAAGAGAGGATGGGTATCGTCATATTGTGTGGAGAGGGCTGGTCGGAAGCCTTCGTGGTCTTCACGCCTCCATCAGGTGAGTGTCGAAAGCTGACATCGCCCCGATGCCATCCGTGCTTCTTCACGACGTCGACGGTCTCCCAGCCGCACACGTCGCTTTCATTCTTGTCGTGCTGCTTGCCGAGCTGGAAGTCCTGCTCTACGAGGTCGGCGCGCAAAGCGTCCGGGTAGAAGCGAGTCCATGGCGTGTAAATGGAGTACTGCAGCAGCGGTTCAGACTGACTGGTGAAATAGATATATGTTCCATCCGAAAGGGAGGGATACTGGCAGCCTTGCGGCTGTCTTCGCTCAAAGAGTGAGAGAGGTGTGAATTGGCTGAGGGCTGGCAGGACGAAAGAATTTATTAGGAAAGAGATAACAAGAAGGCGGCGCATGGTTGGGAGGCTAAGTGAATGGATGCTGCTGGGTATTAATGTGATGTAATGGTGGATAGTGCGCGCTGGAGTGAGAGATGCAGCATGTTATGAGAAAGGGATGTTTTGCATCATGCTGGGTCTGCTCTTGCCGTACTTGTGTGTAGATCTAGAAACGCAGGAGCAAACCTGCAACAAGTAATTCCAAGGGGCAAGCGCAGATTGCCGTGCACTTTCCAGATTCTAAGGCACTCGAAAAGCAACGTCGATTGCCCTGTCAGTACTGAAATTTCCACCGATTCTGCTAGGTCTCTCCGAGTAGAATGAATGATGAGCAAATTTTATTCATGGGATTTCGGCATAATTGGAGTGTACCCTGTGTGAATCAACTATGACTTCTACATGAGTTCCTACATCTATACTACCGTTCATATGCTTATATGCGCAGCTCGAGCACTTCAAGCCTGTTCAATTGCTGTTTTAGACCGAGGAAAACTCCATGAGACCATCGCATAGCAAGTCCTATGCCTTACCATCAGAGAATTGCACCACGGCCCACTTCCCACTCCAAGCCCACTTCCGCGATCCACTGTCGCCGCCACCTCCTTCAGTGGCTTTGATCCTCTCATCTTCGCCTTCTGGGAGACCGACGACAACATCAGCTTTGCATGTCCTCAACGCCAGTACGCGAATACCAGATCCTGGGCCAAGCGGGCCGATGGCTTCGGTGAAGGGTGTTGTTGCAGGCCAATTCGCCTAGTCATCGTCAGCTCACGGTTCCATTCAGTTCACGACAGAAAGACTCACATCGGCGGTCAGCTTCCTGTAGTTCAAGTCGCCCTTGAAGATGACAAGCTGGCTCTGCTTTAGGTCTTCAGCCAAGCTTGGCTCTGTCTTCGGCAATCTCCAGAAGCTACCACCCGCGGTCCAGAAGGTATTTGGGCGCATAACCAGTTGGCCCTCCGCATGGCAACCGCTCCAGTGCTGGAAGAGATATTTCAGAGCATCAACTTCCGCTTCCGAGAGCGGTGGAGTCCTTGTCCCTGAGTCCTCGCTGTCTTCAGAGAGTGCGGAGTAAAAGCCTTGCGGGTCGGCGAGCGCTTGAATAAGAGCTGCAAAGTCCTGTGGCAAAACGTCGGAGACAAACCATGGGATCGACTTCGGATGGATGACGATATTGGTAGCTAGACCTGAAGCAAGCAGGTACCCAGCCAAGATCAGGTCCACGAAAAGCTCGAAGCCAGCGTTATCAAGCACGATATCTACTCTCCGCTCCTTCTTGCCTTCCTTTTGCGCTGTGGACAGGATCTTGAAAGCCTTGTCCAGATCATTGACCAGGATGTTCTTCTCAGACTTCTTGCGCGCCTCAGATCCCTGTAGCTTCTGGATATCTTCATATGTGAGGTTCGTAAGGAGTGACAAGTCGGTTGCATTGCCCCACAAGCAAATCTCGCACATCTCGACGAATAAGACCTTCTCCGCCTCTTCGAGCTCCTCGGCTGTCTTTGCGCCCTTTATGGTGTGCTTCGATTCGAGCTCGGTGACTATGTCTCGGTAACGGTTCGCGAGTTCGATGACGGCGGGGCGCGAGGACTTGAAAGTGGACATCTTCTGGCGGGCGAAGATGTCGTACGACCTCCAGTTTTGTGTTCGCTTGAAGATACTCGAGATGCGTCTGAGCGGCGGTTAGCAAAGATCGCTGCACAAGCTACTGAGGGGGACCCGTCACCTGTAGAGGTAGCACTCTGAATATAGCCAAGGCACCGAGTGCCACTTAGCGGGTTTCAGTGCTTCCAATTCTTTGTTGTAATCCGCAACGTCCGGTTCGCCGTCATCGGGAATAGGCGAGAGTTCACGGTCGTGTTGAAGCTCGTACTTCAGTCCTGCCAGCTCTGACACAATCCATTTGCCCTCCTTGACCTTTTCTTCATCTTGTGTAGCATAGATTGACCGATGCACATCATCGATGCCTTGCGTAATGATAATGGGCCATCTGGACCGTGCTGAGGTGTGGGCGAATGAGGTGGGATCCGAGGTGTTGTACTGCGCTGCATATCATCAATACACGTAACCAGGAACGAGAGATTGTACAAACGTGTCTTGGGTTCAAACTCCATCTTGATGCTGTGCTGGTCCTATTTCCAACGGCGGGGGAGGGGCATATCTATAAATTTCAGCAGGGGTCCAACGCGCCCATCACGTTAGCGGCAAAGCTATCACCCGATCGGTATCCTTCCCGCATCGCTCTGAGTCGTGTTTCAACACCCACGATTCGTCATCACCATGCGCCTCAATGCATGACTGTACAGGTATCGCTTCCACTCCACGCCATGGAGTCGCTCAAGCCTATGCACCTTCCGCTCGAGCTAGTCCTCAATGTCATTACCTGTTCGCTGCCGAAGCCTAACGTCCTACTACGGCCCGCGCACCCAATCACCCAGCTTCTCCTTCAGTTCACCTTGGTATGCCATGAAACTCGACGCGTGGCCAATCGCGCGCTTCGAGAACATTGCGTGTATCTCTCTTCCCAAGCACGCTTGTGCTCGTTGCTCTTGGCCATTCCCACCGCTAGGCCCGACCTGAGACAGATAACGGCCCTCTTTCTGGCACCGTTTCGTGGATCCATCGATGACCAACCTACAGCCACATGGGTCCGGGAATTGCTCCAATACACGTGTTCAACGCTCAAACGCCTCATCATCGACATTCCTTTGCGCAGCGTATATCCAGAACGAGATCATCTTGGAGTGCGCAACATCTTGCGTGAGGGTTTTCAAAGGCTGGAACATCTCGAGGAGTTCGTGAGCGTGCAGGACGAGCTGTTCCTTGACCTCTATTGGCACGGTGGCGAGCATGCTTTTTGGACGAGATGGTCGAAGCTTCGAAGACTCGCTGTCTACAATCCAGCGAGTCATCCGTCGTTCTGGCGAGATGTTGCGAAGATGGAAACGCTGGAGACGTTGGTAATGACTCGTGCGGACGGACTGCGTGATTACGACATCAAAGCCCAATATTTCAGACACTGCAATAAGCCACTGAAGGTACTCTTGATCAACATCGACAGCCAACAGATGCGATATGGGAATTTCCGACGCGGCCATTGGGATGGCACTGACCCAAAGAAAGTCATGACTATCATGACTTATAGCATACCCTTGTTCATGGACGATGATCCCATCGAAGTTTGTCAAGATTATGTGCGGATTGGGGCCGAGCATGGTACGCTTTGGGACTGGGAGGGAGAGATCATCCAACATCCTCCGAGGTTCGAGCAGCCGTCACGGCCTACAGAACCCGTCTCCTTCTTTGATCAATGAAATCCCCGCGCTTGAATCTAGAAGACATGTTCAGCTCTCGCACTATTCTTAGCGCTCACTATGCAAATGTGCATTATCGCCTAGCCTAACCACTTACCGTCTTCCTCCGTAGATGGGAGCAATAGGAGACGAGTAGTCCAAGCTGCCATTTCACCGTCCTCTATTGACGACGGAGCGCTAAGGGTACACGAAAGGGATAACCTGGTAACCGCGCCACTCACGACTGGTTGTTAATTCATTGGGGACCTAAAACTTACGTGACCAATGTATCCATTTCCAGTATGACCCTCTTACCTTCTTCAAGCTCTGTATGATAGACGCGCAATGTCTGTTATCCATTCAAGCAGACCCAAGAGGCTTCCCACAGAGTACGAAGAACTATTATAAAAAATGCCTTTTTATCCTGGACACATTCTTACTACGCCGCACACCTTGTTCCTCCAACTGCAACTTTTCACTCCACTTCGTTCAATCATAGCAAAATGACCTTCCGCTTTTCCAAGGGAAAGATCTCATTCGGTCACATTACAGCACCAATACAGCCATATCAAAGAGCCTAAAACTCATGAACAGCAAGCCTGTGCACTGGCAATGCTGCAAAGGTGTGTCAATTTGCTCCAGTCCTTGACTGTTGCACTGACGAATACAGATAGGCTTAAAGATTAATCCTGAGGGAGGCAAAACCTGCTGAATCGGCTGTTGTAAACATGTTAGAGACGCCGGCACTCAGGGTATTCCATGTACACGTCGAAAAGTTGCTGCGGGTGTATTTGAGTAGTGTCGTCGGCCGTTATCGCAAACCTTCTCTAGGTGCTCGCGTAGGCTGTAGCTTGATGTTTAGCAAGTAGTTGAACCCAACATTGTGGAGAATTATTCAAAGTCACTCAATCCTCGATGGTAATCTGTTAATCCCTCGCATGAGAATGTTACCAAGGTGTAAAGTATAGACTTCGACGCCATTGGGGACTACAAAGCGGACCTAAAGCCGGCATCCCGAGTCATGTTTTGCTCCACCACCCCGCCACATGAGTCACATGTCCACGTCCATCGCGCCCTACGTGCATCAAATTGTATCCTATTTCAGAGCGTACGAGAACTACCAAGTGCCACGCTCCATCCTACAGTATGGCCTACGGAAAAGTCCGCGGTATCTCGAAGCTGCTCGGTGAGATTCCGGCGCGCATCTACCCCATCGAGTCGAATGCCTCAGAATCACGCGCAGCCATCCTCACTGTTCCTGTCGATTTCAACGCGGGAGACGAACTTGACGCCAAGCTGGTGGAGAAGCTTCACCATGATTTCAACGAGTCTGTTACAGCAAATTTCTTGATCATACAGAAGCCGAACTAAGTTGCTTGCAGGGCTATCGACGAAGGACGAACCTACCCCCAAGAGGACATTATGGATGTCGAAGCATACAAGAACTACTTCATGTCGTACGACCTCGTGTTAGGTCTTATCCTTACAAAGGCGCAGCTTGAAAGCTTACACTCCACGTCTGGTGTACCAAAACTCGGCGTTCCCCTTAGCGAATCACAACTTTCAAACGTCAAAGTCGGATCCTCGAAAATTCGCGCATTATCACAATCATCAGCAAGAGCAAGCATTGACCTGCCAAACCAAGCTGACACATACGCTTTCGTCTACTATATCAAGCCAAACTATCCTGGACGCTCTTCACACTTATGCAATGGCGGGTTTATGGTCCCTTCTGGCGCGCGTGGTCTCGGGTTAGGACGTATTGCAGCGCGCTCCTTCTGCTTCTACGGGCCGGCTGTCGGGTACCGTGGAAGCGTCTTCAACTTGGTGTATGCGAGCAATGAGGCAAGTGTCAGGCTCTGGACGAAGTTGGGCTTCACTAATGTTGGCCGGATCCCGGAGGCCGGGCGGTTGAAGAAGGTGGGTGGAGGTGGAGAGGAATATGCAGACGCGTGGGTTGTGCATGGCGACTTCAGAAAGATAGGATACAGGGATAATGAAGAACAGGGAGGAGTCGGTTTGGTCACACCTGCAGCGTCGTAGGTCCATGATTGGGACTTTACGTTCAAGCTTCAGATTAAATGCATAGAACGATGTACATAGCGATCCTCGGGATGAGACTGAGTAGACTTGCTAGTTCACTATATAACAGCCATAGCATTGGGCGGGGATGCTATACCCCCAATCTTGTTCACAGGCTGAATCGTCATGAAGAACGAAGATCGGTTCAATGCATGCAAAGCAGGTGCAAGTTTCTCAAGATCAAGAAACTCCACAATGCTTTGACCCCAACCTGTCGCAGTCAGCTTTTCAGGCTCTTCAAAGACTGGGGTGGACCCACCAGAGATTAGAAGCTGGTGGAGGCTCATGCCGTCGTGACCTCCAATGACGTGTCCAAATGGTGTTGATTCAAATGCAGGGTTATCGGCTCCTACCATGGCCAACTTCTTGTTCCAGAGCCACTCGGCGGATTCGTCGTCGGCTTTCATACCAACCCACTCGCCAGGTCCACGGACGATAATTGCCCTTTCGGTCTCGTTGAGCTTACCGAAGGCCTCGATCCAGCCAAAGCGCACAACGAGGATATCGCCAGGGCGAGACCAGTTGCTGGGCAGACCCTGCCACTCTGCAACCTTTTCAAGATCCGATGCCGGGACAGACCATCCCTATGCACGATTAGCGGACATCTTGGGATTGCAGACACTTTTGTGGTTCCTACGGAGAGAGCATCATAGGTCTTGTTCTGACTATCCATCCACGCCTTATAATCCAGCAATATGCCCCTTGCCACAATACCTTTATCGGCAGCTTGTTGAATGCCCAATACGCTTGTGTAATCATGTCCAATGACATGCTCATAATCTGGGATAAGATCGTTGTAGTATCGGTAAGTGCTTGTATTCCCGTCGATTGAGTAAGCAAAGTGCCGCAACCCATCGATCTGGGTGCTCATCTGCGTGTTAAAGGTAATCACGTCGTCCGTGTAGCCATCGCCTGGCTGAAAGAGATGCACGAGCGGCTTGCGCTCGATATTTGCGGGCTGTGGGAAGAAAGATAGCTCGAGGTTGAGATTGAAGGCTTGGCCGGTTTGGATCTCTTCTGCGCTCTTCTTGCGCGTGTCATTTGTGATGTGGTTCAGAGCCCCGTGTACATCGTCATTGCCCTGCAGGTGTCAGTTTCAGAGCTGGGAGAGATGTGTACAGGCCTGAAGGAAGGAAGTCGCTTACCCAAACACCCCATGCGGCCTTGGGTGGAAAGGAAGCATTCAGAGGAAGATCGGCATATGAAGGCCAATTGGCGTACGGGTCGGTCTGGGCTGTCGCCAGGTGGGCACAAAGTGCAGTGAGCACGAAGGGTAACATTCCTATCGACTGCTTTCAACAGGAGTAGAACGGATGGTATACTCATTGAATGCTTCTAGTGCGTTGCTTATATATCTATGTACGCTAGATTAGTGTGCACAGGCTTCGGAGCCATGGATAAAGTCCACTGGTGAGTCAAGAACTTGGTTCACAATGGCGTCCAGGGCACGAGGTAGTTAACATTCCATCTGACATTATCATGAAGTTGTCGTCCGAGTTCAACGTTCTCGAATCAATAAAAAGCAATGGCATGTCCGTTTTCACCGACAAGTGTCACATACCAGGTACTCGCAGACCATTTTCAAATCCCCTTGACGTGGAATGAGAGAATCCCAAGGTCTGTGAAAAGAATGCGGGGTTACCGGCCGCTGTGGGGAGCATTGGAGAAGAGATGGAAGTAGTCTTATCCGGGGAGAAGTACACCCGACGCTAGTGACGTCATCGTAGAGCGCATTCATCCTCGATCACCCTCGGCCAATGTCTATACCAACATTGCTATTCAACGGGTCAGCCCAAACACGAGCTTTACTCTCATGACCCGGTGAGTCCGCTGTTGACGTAGATTATCAAATATCGTAATAGTCAAAGGTCATCTCACACGGTTTTCATCCACGTCAGGACGGCTCAAGCAAGCTACCACCAAAGCATTCGAGAGATCGCACTCTGTGGGACATTTTACAATAAAGGCCTCTTGAGGAGTTCTTCTTGAGGAGTTTAAAGCACAGCGGCAACCTAGTTTGGAAACGATAGTCGCTCACGTCATCTTTCTGAGATGAAACGCTTGGCTCCCTCAGCCCAAAGCTCCTCAGCGTTAGCTAGCTTCTTTATTGAGTCTGAAGGATGATTTCCAAGGGCATCAACTCATCAAACAGCCCCATGAAAACGTCATTAGCCATAAGTAGTTGTTCTGCACCGACGCTCTCATGCTTCAAATTCAGAAGTTCTTAATCAAACCTCACACACCGGAACAGGTATGGTTGGTAGAAGATACATGTCTCTCGGGCCCACTAGGCCGGGGAAGCGACACAACAGTTGGATATGGCCGATGTTGGGAATGATCGCGACTTCGGCTTTGGGCATCGCGTTGACTATAATGAACGCCAGAGATTGGAGGAGCTCAGAGCATACAGCAAATATCGTTCTGGCTAATCGCTCTAGTATCGCTGTGGCTGTACAAATCCTTTCGTCAACACTGGGATTCTTGCAAATTCATGCTTTATGTAAGTACCATCTCATCATACGTGGTTATACACTGGATTAAACGAACCGTAGGTTATACTATCGCGTCCTCCTTTCGCGTCTCACAGCTCATTCGAGCTTACAGTCTCGATACACTGCGCTTCGTTGACGCTATTTCAAGGCCGACAGTAGCATGGCATGGACGTTGGCCTCTTAGCCTGGCTTCTGTCGTCTTTTTGGGGTTCTCGTTCGTTCCTGCTGCGTTGTGGTCGGGCGCTCTGACACCTGTCGTCGCTGAGAAACATGTCTGGCGCGCCATCGATATTCCGACATTCATGTCTAGTAACTACTCCGATGTCGAAATGTTTAAAGCTAGGAATAATACAGCTTCTCGAAGGATCGATGGCTATGGGACAAGCCCCGTATGGATCACTAGTGAGGGCTTATTTACTTTCGACCTATCGCTTTCCAGCGTCAGCGGTACTTTCCAGGGTTTGGCGAGCGCATCCTCGAATGCCTCTCACACAGATGGCGTCCGCCCCAAGTTCGACTCTTCTGGATATCGCTTCAATGGTCGAAGTTACGGCGCTGGAGCATCTGCTGGATTGATTGATATACCAGACACATCCGCCCCATCTTGGTATACGTACTATGAGGTGGGTCTGAAAACCAACACGACATGTATGCGCAATCAATCAGCGAAGTTTTCCATCGCGTATGCCGAAACTGATGACGCGCACTTTCGCCACGAATTTACATCCAACGGGACATTTGCAAATGGAGTCAGGGTACCTGATCATTATCCGATGCTCGCGCCACAAAGACAAGACATATTTATATGGGCTGTAGGGCATGCCGCACCGGATATGCCCGCGGCAAACAAAAGCTTGGTGTCGCTAGCGGCTGACACGACCACAACAGCAGATGTCTGGGACTTTCATCAGTTCAACAATGTTCAATGCGAGGTTACATATGAGGCCACCAACTTTTCTGTCAAGGTCGATGTCATTGAAAAAACCGTCAAAATCGCGGACAATGGCCAGGTGCCCACTCCAGAATGGGCAAATGTTGTGTTGCAACATCTTGATGATCCTTTCAGTCGCTACTCTGGAAACGACCGCATAGTTTTTGGCTCCCAGCTAGGCCATTCAATTGTGCTCAACATCAATCAGCTGCGAATGCTCCCGGAGTTTAAGGATGACAAAAGCGACAGAACGTTATTCCAAGGACTGAAAGACTATATAGAATCGCTCTTCGATAATGGTGTTGGAATGCTCTCTGCAACGCGTCTCATCGGTGCTAATCAAACCGTTGAAGTCCCAGCACTCGTTGGATTACCTGCGGTCACCTATGGAAAGCCCGCTTTTGTATACGTGTTACTTGGCATCAACAGCGTAGTTCTTTTGGTATTCCTTACAGAAGCTATGCGGACCCGCTTCTGGACAGGTATGTCCAACCTTCAACTCGCGGATGTCGGTAGTGTCATTGTAGCGGCTTCACAAGGAGGCAATGCATTGGCTTTGAAAGCCAACGGAAGGAGCAAGGGAAATATCAGCGAGATCATGGTCCAGTTGATTAAGACAGGAGACGAAAATCGGGAAGCAATTGTACTGCCAGAGGACGCGGCCGGTGTGAGAGGCGATGAAAGCACTCGCGGATCTAATGAAACCGTACGTTTGGTTCCACTGCCCGCCCAGGCGTATAATGATACGTAAACCCACATCTGCTTCGAACAGCTTCGAACAGAAGCGAAATCGGATCACCAGCATGGAAACATCCTGAAGGAGAACTCTGGGTAATGACCAAGATTACGTCCCTGGGGCGATGCAACGTTCCTGGTAGTACACCCCATGTCAAGCTCAGACTATGTGATGTCCTGCTCTGGGGCGCTGCGAAAATGAACATTCAGCATTGGCGCCATTTATTAGATACCCTTATTGCTACATCTTGTCGCAGGAGTACAGCTTCTACGAGGATTGCGTTTTGTTCTCTATGAGTCTTTAGACGTTGAGGATTCACCCTTCCCTTTTACGATTGCCATATAGTGATGACCATGTGGGTAGTAAGCCTTCTCTTCACGGTCGGTAACATTGGATTCGGGATGTTGGAGCATCCCTACATCGTAATAGGCCAGATCTCTCATTGCCGCAGAAGCTTACTTCCGAGGGCAGCGCCAATGGCGATATCGTATCAAAGCTGGCCTTAGGGTTGACTAGCAGCCTGTCTGATGTGGGCGAGCTGTGTCTACACAATATCGATGGCGTGGCGAGCAAATGTCACCCGACAATATCATTCGACGATGCAGCCTCGAGCCTCGATCCGCGACCACCTCTTTACCTCAAGGTATCAGAACCCATACCACCCTCAGCGCATACCGCTAAATTTAATTCCTTTACGTGCAGTCACACGATTACCTCACCGATCGCCATGGCTGCGATTAGCCTACCACTCCGGCTGAATAACTCTCTTGAGGGGCGGGTTTGAAGAGTATCGCGACCGTAACGGGACATTCTGGTCGAAGTTGCGCAGCGGTCGTTGTACTGACAAGCACCCAACAAAGCCAGGTGCTGAAGTGTTTACTTTGGCCATCAACGATATCGCTGGTGATGGCAGACAGCGAGTATGCGGGGCAGTTGCCATACAAGCACCCAAATACTAATCATTTGTGTATAGGCAGCGGCCAACGCCCCCCTCAAACTTCTGCGTGCACGGTCAGTAATTGATAGTTCTCCCGGAGCAACTGTACCATATATAGCGAGTCCTGCTTCCGAATCAACTACTCACATGAGCGAACGCACATCCAAAACTGCCAGCAAGAGCCCGAGCGTGGACCATCGGCCTAGGCTGTCGATATCTGAGGACCTCGCGAGTTGAAGCAGCCTCGAGCACTCAGGCCAGGCTCTCTTAACTTCAGGAGCCTATCAACTAACTCTCATGGATACACTTGCTCGCAATGCTATGACGAGCCTTCGTGACGTGGAGCGCGAGATTACACAGGGGCTGCTTGAGGCTGTTGACGGTCAAGTATTGGGCCAACTTTACGAACAGCTTGTTCAAATTTTATCTACGTTGGGCGGCCACCTGAAAAACCGCTAAGTTCCGCTACGGATTCCGAAGGGTGAGTAATATATCGGGACTTCTTAAGTCGACTAAATGCACGAGCACTGACAAGGGCACAAGAGCGAGCAACTACTGACTCACTCTTGTAGGTGGCGATTCTCCAAGGACCGAATTCCCTTCTTGAGAAGGTCTGATCAAAAGCTGATGTGGCCGTGAGAACGCAGATGCGTGTAGTGTGATGCTGTGAGAAGACTGATGTTTTCTACATAGCTTTTTTTGCAAACAACGTTCGGAACAATATTCCTATGAGGCTGGGTAGGATGTAGATCAAAAGCCATGAGATAGCATCCCACAATTTCCACCCGTCTGAAACGCCTCTGTCTGCTGGTGAGACCAATGAGAGGGGAACTTGCCCCACTTGACGCGCTAACGCGCGCCATACACGAAATCACGTGGCACAATTAAACGGACAGTAAACTGTTATCTACACCTCCGTACAACCATGATCTACGAAACAATTCCTCTTCTTACCTAGATTTTGAAGAAGTATCTAGTGGGTAAGCATCGAAACCGCAATAATAGGCTCTCGGACTGACGTTGATGAATGAGCAACCGCTTGCAAAACACCGAGACTGCCTCACAGGCGCTTAGGCCTGCGCGACTACTGCTACCACTGTTCTGCCTCATTGATTTTGCGATTATTACCACCTAAATTCACGAAAACATTCAACATGCGCATGGCTGCGAAGAGTCTTGCGAAACTGACGGCTGCTGTTGATCCAGAGAACATAGCTCAACTGCCTTCTCTTGACAACGTGGAAGTGATGGCACAATCCGAGGACGAGGATGCGTTTCGATACAAGATCTTTTAAAGAATGGGACGGATGAGCAACGAGGAACTCGAGCTTACCAAAATTTGGATTTATTGGCTCACATACTCAAATCGACATCGCGAGCTCAAGTTTGCCGCATAACGCAACAATGATGAAAACTCCATTCCTAATGTGTATGATTGTCACCATGTGGGACGCATTGTAAAAAAGCAGTCAGGCCCGTCAATCGCCTTCGGCAATGTCACCAACAGCCATAACATTCAGTCCTTGGCGAGGTACTACTTTCTTGCTCTGATGCACGTAGGTTCCAAGGATGAGGAGCTGAAAGCTCCTTTCAACATCGCCATGACCTGAGTTGAGGATCTTAAAGCTGATTTCCTGGAATTCGCACCTCAGCCAACAGCAAAGGCACCAGAGAAACTTGCAAACGGAACTACATCGAGGAAGACCACTCGATACAGCTTTCCGGTTAAGGGTCCGGGCGCGGCGCAAAGCTGCCACAAATCAAGCTCAGACCACAGGTATGTGGCACCACCCATCTACAAGCATCCACCCAAACAGAAATGGAAGGACTGGGTCAGAGCGAGTTACTAATCACATGGCCAGCACGCAAGAGCGCGAGCCTTCAAGTCCCGTCTCACAGCGACCCGCCAGCCGGGCTTCTAGACGGCGCAGGTGAATAAGAACAGCTCAACGTGTCGATCGCAGTCGGTTCGGAGGTGAATACTCGTGATCCTTCCAAATACGGTGAGCTGACAGACACTAGATCACTGGTGGAACGACTATCACGAATCTCTAACAGGGCAGATCGGAAATGACAAGGTCGGGGGCAGTCTTGCGTTATGCACGTCAACGCACAGTAGCGCAATCATCCGCACCCTCTCTGCTGTCTGTGTCCGCGTCTTCGGTCACTATCTCGGCGACTCCAATCGTCCCTCGCACCCGCGAACAGAACACAGACACATTCAACTGGATCCGCACGCGAGAGCAAGGCCTTATCTAGGAGAAGCAGACAATGCAAGAGAAGAAGAGTGGGCACATACGGGAGTGGGCACATACGGGCGATGCAGAAGCTTGAGAGTGAGGTCAATGCCTTGAAAAAGAGAGGGCTCAATTAGACTAGGTCTGCGAGGAGATCAAGGCCAGGAAGCGCGACCTTATGGGTACGATGTCTCATGAAGAACAGCTCGACTTCATGTATGAGGCCGGCGAGGCCGCGGCAAGCAAGCGGTCAAGGTTTGAGTAAGCTGCGTTGACCGATTTGACCCTCAGAGGATATGGATGAGCCGTCGCGCTCGCTCAACTGCGATGATTCGGTTGCGTAGTAAGACCTGTGTTTTGAGCTTCGAGGGAGCGTCGGAATGATGTTCAGAAGCTATCGCGCACCTTCCGCGTTGGTTCGCGTTTTGCATACCGAAAGTTGGCTAGAGATGCTATAGCATTGATCATGAGCATCGATGGCTTTGCAGTCGTGAAGAAAATGTATAGTAGCAGAGGAAATAGGCTAATAGCATAGCTCAAGCAGGAGTGTCATTTGAAATGTTACAAGACGCGATATTGCGCACGTTCTAACAATGCGCAGTGGTTGACGGTGAGTCCTATAGTTCTTGCAGCAGGCTATCTCATAGGAACATCATGCTATCGAGGGCATGTCGACAGAGAAAATAAGAATTCTTGGAGGCGGACTACTACATGTGGTGTGAACATTGATGTTCACACACGTATAGTAGCGCAAGGTAAAATAAGGCAAGGTGCGCCGAAATGCCTATTTTCAGTCACGTGCCAAGTTATGAGGATGAAAGAAAAAGACAAATAGAATTTCCAAGGAGCGCACATTAGCGATGAGAGCAGAAGCTCGCTAACGATAAGCTGCCCACCAAGTGCTCCGCCACGCGCCCAGAAGCAAAAAAAGAATCTCCCGAATACCACTCTGAGAGCGGACGATAATGATGAGAGTGGGACTCGAACCCACGCCACTTTCGTGACCAGGAAATGATGTTAAGATGCTCCTTAACCTGGCGCCTGCTTTTGTAAGTAAGGTGTTAAGGTGACTATGATCGGAAGCGAGCTTACCATAACCAACTCGGCCATCTCACCGTGCATGATCGAGATCATGTGATTGATGTCGGCACCTCTAAATGTAGTATATATATATCTACTGATCGCAGCAGGAGAGTACGAGCTTCGAAGATCCAGTGGGTGTTCTGGGACTTCGGATTCAGAGCACTACGATCCTAGGTGGGTGCTAGACCCCATTTTGACTTAGCTTGTTAAAAATCCTGCATACGATCCAGCACCTTATCGCGAGTAACGGATTCAAACAATCACTGTAAACCATGCTCAGTTTTCTTCACAGGACCAGAGAAGCCGTTTCAACGCAGATATGGCCCGTTGTGATGTGCTCAAACACTGGTCTTACTTCTATACCGTGATCCGGGCGCTGTATGTTGGTGCGAAAGATTCTCGCCTATACGCTGTGCCGTTGTGGTACCTAAACGTCTAGGGACTTAGCGCCCATGGAGCATCTGAACGAGCTCCAGGAATAGACCGAAAGGTTGCCCAGGAATCTCGATTACGCATGCTTAGCGAATTCGTGACCACAGCACTCAACATCAGTGAGGTACGCGTCGGCTGGCCAGAGCCAATGACTTTGCCGCATGGGGTTGAGCAAGTTTTGGACGAAGCCCGCGGACGATTTCCCTTGTGCTTGTTACCGCTCCCAAGCCGAAAGTGCCAGGACCTTGGATTGCTGGTATTGCCCTACCTGAGACGGATGCGATTGGTGGGCTACAGCTAGCGTTGAGTACAAGCTTTAACAAGCTTTTCAGTCATAAAAACAAGCTTTGTTTAGCCAATCGACGAACCAACACAAGCCACAGAGCCCGACCCTTCCGGGGTCCCTGTTGGCCGACGTCACTAGCCACGCGCTCTAACCAAGGATGTGGTCCAGAAGACCTGTGGCGGATGCTACGGCACCTTCTCCACCTTCGTCATCCAGCCTTGATCTCGGGCTTTCAGAGCGAGATGCGCAAGTCGGGATGATGTATAAACCATCTCACCCGGAGGGTACCCCTTCTTACCAGACACGCTCCCGTTCCTTGGCTGTGTCGTTTTAACCACAATAAATATCTCTTCTTTTTCGATCGTCTTCAGTCGCAATGGCTACGCATATCACAGACAAGATACTCGCATTCTGCAGAGAACCTAGAAGCGTAAGCAGTGAATACGCGAAGGATCCCACAAAACCTCCTGGCCACTATGCAGATCAGCTGTACGGGAAAGAGCGGACTGCCGTCACTAAGCAACAACCACCTCACCTAAGGAAGCCGCCAAGCAAGGAGGAAATTCTTCGCGCGCGTCAATGTGGGAATTGGGGTGACTCTGAACCCAGCGATCTGTTTCTTCAGTGCTACCATGATGCGCTCTGCTCGCTCGAATACGATCCACTGGCGGGCATGATCAGCCCAAGCCTGATGGGAAGCAACGGTGTCCTTCCGCTCACAATAATCGCCCCATTACCGGATATCTGCCGTCATATGTCAAATGTCATCGCGCGGGCCGAACATGAAGTATTCCTTGCGACCAACTACTGGATCACGTCAGATGCTTCACGACTCATCACCGACTCGCTTCTGGAGCTTTCCAAGAGAGCCGGAGCCAGAGGGCAACGGATCGTGGTCAAAATTATGTACGACCGTGGTAACATCAAACAAGTCAAGGAAAACCACCAGCCAGTCACAGTCGAAGAATACACCGGCAAGGCCATCAAGCTGCCTCATCCTCACGAAGTTCCAAATCTTGACATGCAGGTCCAAAACTACCATCGTCCAGCACTAGGCACCTTCCACTCGAAATTCATGATTGTGGACCGGCAAATTGCCATCGTCCAAAGTAACAATATCCAAGACAACGACAATCTGGAGATGATGACGCATTTGGAAGGGCCCATCGTTGATTCGTTATTTGACACAGCATTGCTGGCCTGGCATACGATTATGGAACCACCACTGCCTCGGTTGCATTCGCCTGCATCAGCTGGGAGGTGGACCTCGTTTGATGACCTGACTTTTCAATCCATGTTCAGTGGCGCGGAGAGTGGTATGGGTCTGCGTAGGGAGCTTATGCCTCTCCACGCACCTGGTGATCCTCACTATGATCCAAATATAGCATCTGAAGTTCGGAGGATGCAGGATGCCCTGGCACCCTTGCCGGGAGAAACGCGCGCGGAGGCCATCACACGCCATCTCAATTTCGCTACCAAGCTCTCGCAAAATGGTGTCGTTCCTGAGGATTCCCTCGATAAAGAAATGACACCGATGATCCCACACAGACCTCACGCATCCTTCCCTATCGCTCTTGTCAACCGGAAACCCTGGGGAGCGCTCAATCACAAAGGCGTCAATGTCCCTCAAAATGAAGCTTGGTTGTCCGCGATACGCAATGCCACATCATCAGTATTCATACAGTCTCCCAATCTGAATGCTTCCCCTCTGATACCAGCTCTAAAGGAAGCTTTGGAGCGGGGAGTCGACATCACGTACTATGTATGCTTGGGCTACAACGATGCAGGAGAACTGCTGCCTTTCCAGGGTGGCGTCAACGAGATGGTTGCTGATCATCTGTACGAGAGCCTCGACAAGGCATCCAAGCAACGTTTGCACGTGCACTACTATGTAGCCAAAGACCAAATGGCACCAATACATAATAGCTTCAAGAAGAGAAGCTGTCACATAAAGCTCCTGATTGCGGATGGCCACGTGGGCATTCAAGGCAACGGAAACCAGGACACGCAGTCATGGTTCCACTCAATGGAGGTGAACATCATGATTGACTCCGAACAGATTTGCGGCGAGTGGAGAGCTGGGATAGAACGAAACCAGAGTACGTTTACTCATCTCCGTGAAACAATTTAAACTGACGATGAAGACACGCATCAATATGGACGAGGGTCACAGGTTGATGGCATATGGCGAGACGAAAGTGGCAATGAGGCTGAGGGCGCTGTCGGGAAAGACCCAGGGAAATTCGCTTGGGCAAAGGGCGTAGTTGGGGCCGTACAAAGGGTTCGTGGCGCCGGCGGATTTTGAAGGTAGTCAAACGGTACTAAGATCACGTCTCGTATGTCTTGATGATGGCATTAGCTTTCGCGTATGTTAATGTTATGATCGTAGTCGCTCTTTCCTTTCATAGACTGCGGTGTACCGCGGAGCAACTGACAAACGGAATCAACACAACACGTCGCTCGTATCTCTGCCCCGCCGGACTTGATCACATACGCTTGACACACTCAAATTATACACGCCGTCTACTTCGTTTTCGTTGTTCTTGCGCACTGCGGTTCGGTACAATGCCTGAGTTGTATTCGGACCACTTCTTAGCGACCGTAACGCGGGCAGTCGCCGCAACTGCCGTCAAGCAACCAGAGGAATCAGCTCCAAGTCCGCCCCTCAAGCAGTAATTTCGCGCCGAGTTCAACAGTTCAGTCCATAAGCTTGCTGCGCTTGCGACATCCTTTGAGAAGCTATAGGTCGAACAACTTGACCGGAGCACCACGAGCCTGGCAGACTCCGGCACGTTCTTAGACAGGGACCTTTTGGATTCGCACAAGAAGAATCTCCCAATTGGTATCTAATCACGCTCCACGTCTAGATTTGGAAGAACAGTGCAAATTCAACGCGCCTTGAATATTTGACTGACCTCGCCGATTGTTGCAACAACGTCTCGGGCAAGGGTTGTACCAACACCTCCACGTCTACATTCACTTAGCCTGGTCGCTTCGACCCGCAACACTAAACGCAACACGGAGAACATCTCCCCCACATATTGTCTATCCTAGGGTAGCACACTGTCCATCGCACAACATATCGAAGGCAGGTCTCCGATGGCATCCCCCAAAGTTTCGGTCTGACAGCACAGACCGATCAGAGTTCAACTTGATAGATACGCTTAAGTGGGACTCTAAGCAGCTTGACAGGATACCGGTCAGTGATATAGTCAACGAAATTCTGCGTAATAATGACGTCCCGGTGGAAGACCGGAAAAAGACGGACATGTCCATCTGAAGCGTAAGATGAGGTCGGGCTCGTGGACGGATGGGCATGGTCAGAATAGTACCTCAATGGTCTAGTCCTCCTTGAGCTTTGGCAAACACGCGACATTGCCTCATGTGTATTTCTTCAAGGAACGCAGGAGGCTCCGACGCACAGAGAACCTCTTGCTCTGCGAGGCTGTGAAGAAGACCAATCTGGAGCGCTCCGACGGAACCTGTTATTACCGGTCGGTGATCACCATTGTGATCGTATGTTTTGTTTTGAAACATATATCTTTTTCGGGGGTAGTGCAGTTTTCTGAGCGCTTTAGGACAACATTTAGGACCGCGATCAGAGCCATAAGAGAGGGGAGTACTGTTGAGCCAAGAACGGATTTGCCCTTGGAGAATTCTGTAAAGTTGTAGAAAGATCTGCCTAAAACTGTTTGTACTCTAGATCAACACATCACGAACGTCAAGAAGACTGTCTCGCGCGGTTTGCCGTCGGGTGCGAAGCAGACTACAGGTTTCGAGTCGCTTCCCAAGGATCGCCGACAATTCGGTTCACCAGACAAGCCCAGATTTGTTATGTACCGCGCACCAATCCTGCCGCGCGTCCCCAGAAATAGCCATGCGATAATCTACTAATCCCGATACAAGACGCTGATGTAGACGTGGAGCAAACCCAAGCCAAGGAGGCTTCTGCTCAAAATGCAACCTGGTCTTACAGCAACTCTGAGGCATCCTTTGATCCGAGCATGTCAGGTTCTGGGACACACAGTCAAACGGTTGGGTCATCTCACACCCAGCGATTTCTCCTAGCCACGTCCAACAGTGAATCGGTTTCTGACGCTGCAACAGTCAATCAAGCTCTGCAGAGCGCATTAGAACCAGTACGGTGTCTGATCAGGAAGAGGAAGGCCGATGAGGACGAATTGGAGTCCGCAGGGAAGAAACGATTCTTGGGAGAGGATAAGTTGCATGAATGCCAGAATAAATGACGAAATTGGGAGAACAGTAAGCGAGAGTGCAACAGCAGCTAGAGGAAACTAAAGCACGAGCAATCACGAGTAGAGTCAAGCTCTAAATGGTTCAGCATGATCCAAAGGATTGTATGATGCTAAGGAAGATATGCAGAACCGCGTTGAGCAAAGCCGCGCTGACGAGATGGAAATGCTGGCGAGCCTCGAATGGCTTGAAAACAAGCCTCGGACACAATGAGACTGCTTCATGGGCTAAGCGATGCGGGCTAAGCGATGGAAGGTCCCTGTCGACATGGCAATCCAAGTACGCCTTGATAGTAATGTCTTGTTCCATCGATGCTCGCAGCTGTGTGTGAGTCAACCCAATATGACAAGGAAGTAATTAGCATGGAACACCTGGGCAATGACGTCCAGCCGCGGTTGCCCCGCAACATCAAACATGTAGGTAAACAAAACTTCACATTTTTGCGCCATTGCCCCACAACCATTGCGCATACAAATTGCTTGCAGCACATCTTACCAGCCTTTCGCTCGACATAATTAAAGCTACCAAATTCCTCCCGAGCTCTATCACCCGCAGCCATGTCCGCCAACGTCCTCAGCAACCGTGACACCAACGCGCAGATGAAGCCGGCCTCGCCGCAAAAGAAGGCAGACAAGCCTGAGCCAAAGAGCCTCGACGCCCATCGCCAGGAGCTTGCATCTCGTCTCAAGGAAAATGACAAGTGAGTGTCTCCTTTGGCTCATCTGTGTGGAACCGTGCGTTAATGTCGTGCAGGACGCAGCAATACGTCTCCCCCAGCGACTCGATCCAATCGCCGGCTACACAGAAGCTCAGCGCTTTCCGCAACAAGCAAATCACTAAGAAGTAAGTCGAGCAAGACTGCATGTCGATATGCAGGGTGGGTGCTAATGTATGCAGGTCTAAGCCGCAGACGCTCTTCAAGACCACGAGCTCCAAGAAAATCGAGTCGGCTAAGGGCACGGCCATGTTCGCTGATATTCCGAAGACAGACCAGAGCACGAACAACGGCGAGGTTCATGCGGAGGCTTAGGTACTCGCCTCCGTCTCGGTCTATACGCGCGTCTTGCTCGTCCCTGTGCACGCGCCTAAGACGGGGTTTGGCGATGGTTAGCGGGTGTCTGTCGAGTTGTGTGCGCGCTGTTGTGGTCTAATGTGTCGACGGCGACATTGCAACGCGCCTGCGGGCGTAATCTTGATACCCAGGCCCATGTTGGTCGCAATGTTTGGTCTTGTCATAAAGCGGAATCGGTTTGGATGGAAGGTCACGAATTGTTTTGGACCATTGGAGTTTAAGGAGGGTAGGAATACGACTTTTGATGATCAACTGTAATACTAGCAGAGCACATGCTTTTTGATGAAGAGCGCAATGAAATGGGTTTTTCGTACAATGTTTGACTTGTGAGTGTCTCGCTCTGTAGAAAATCTCGCCAAGACCCGCCCGCGAACTCCTGGGTTGTACTTCCTCAACACCTATTCCATGACGACTCCCGATAGCCAGCAATCTCTGCAAGATGAGATCGCTGACCTCGAGCGGCGTCTCCAGGATGCCAAGGCCCGACTGAATGCTGTTGACAGTCCGACGACTTCCTTACAAACTACCAGCGATGTAGGTGCGTTATCAGCCCACGGTAGCTCTCCTCGCGGAATTCTAACAGAACAACAGCGCTTCATGCACTGCTACTTCTGGCCGACTCAGCGCTACCGCTGGGCTCTTTCGCATTCAGCAGCGGGCTGGAGTCGTATCTTGCGCACCACAAACCCAGCCCGCCCTCCGCGTCGCAGCTACCGTCGTTCCACGTCTTCCTCCGCCTGTCCCTCTCCACGCTCGCCAGCACTGCGCTGCCGTACGTCCTGGCAGGCTACCGCAATCCCGCAGATATTGAGACGCTCGACAATGACTTCGACGCAAGCACGCCTTGCACGGTAGCGCGGCGAGCGAGCATAGCACAAGGAAGGGCGTTGCTCACCGTGTGGGAGCGCAGCTACAAGTCGCAGTACAGTTCAACGGCCACCGAAATATCAGGCGACGACAGCTCGCCAACCCAAGGCAGCGCTGCTGCTGAAGCGCTCATATCATTCTCTTCGGCCCTCCGCAAATCCGACCTTATCAACGCACATCTGGCACCACTCTGGGGGCTCGTTACCTGCGTGCTTGACGTCCCGCTGCGCGACGCTGCATACCTGTTCCTGTTCTCACACGCGCGCACGGTGGTCAGCGCGGCAGTACGCGCAAGCGTTATGGGGCCGTATCAGGCACAGGCTGAGCTGGCGAGTACGGAGCTACAAGATCGGATCAGGGGGCTTATAGAAGAAGGCTGGAATAGAAAGGTTGAGGATGCAGGGCAGAGCGTGCCGGTCATGGATCTCTGGGTTGGCAGACATGAGAAGCTGTATAGTCGCATCTTCAATTCATGAGCTTGCTGGCTATTCCAATACCTCAAGGAATAACGTGAGGCCGGCATGTCGATTGTTATACTAATCAACAGGGTCATACAGAACATATGTCAACATGCGTTGACCATGAACGTGGTTGCTGTCACACGGCGCCGTGTCCCAGAGCGCGCCCTCTTGAACGAGCCACTCGCTTTGCGCGATATCCCCTCGTGCTCGGCGCAACGCGAGACAGCTGACCATCGCTTTGCCAAGCGCCCGCTCCTACAGGCAACAAAGATAACAGTCCTCCTCATCTTACCACTATATTGTTTTTCCTTCAACATTTTGCGTCCTTTCCTATGTTTCAGCATCTACTCTTATTTGAACCAACCTGGTGTTGCGTCGCTTCTTTTCACCATGTTGCCGCGTAGCCTCCTCCTGCTGCTCACGGCCGCGCTAGCCACATCCAGCTCAAACACTCCAGAGCAGTCTACACTGGAAGCGCCGCCGTTTACAGAGTTCCCATGGATCCAACGCTTTGCATCGATAGGCGACTCATACGCTGCCGGCCTGGGTGCAGGTGACCGCTTGGACTTTTATTGCTCCCGATATGCGAAGTCCTACCCAAACATCTTACATACATCACTTCTCGGGTACAACAAGAACAGAACACACCAGTTCTTGTCCTGCTCCGGACAAACGAGCACCGAGATCCTCGAAATTCAAGTGCCTACCTTGAGTGATGACCTTGACCTTCTAACCATCTCCGCCGGGGGCAATGGTACGATCCTTCCCGGTACAAAGGCGCTATGTCTTAGACATGGAATACTTGTATATAAACTCACTTTGATGGCTCAGCTGACTTTGTAACCGCGAGAATAGACATCGGCCTCTCGCCCATACTTAGCAACTGCGTCTACCAATTTTACATGGCCTCCGAAGACGACTGCAAGTCGAGCATCCAAGAAGCTGCCCAGCGCGTCGCATCAAAAGACCAACTCTACAAGAACATTACCACGCTCATCGACGCCACAAAGCCCAAGATGAGCCCCCACGGCATCATCTACGTGACCGGCTATGCGGGCTTCTTCGGCGTTGACGACGACACATGCGACAATGTCACTTGGGCTGTATGGTCCACCGTCGAGTCCTCAAAGCAATATCTTAAGCTCGAGCTGCGGCAAGCGCTCAATGCCTTGGTGCGCGCCGTCAACACCGTGCTTGAGGAAGTTGTGGCTGACAGCGGGCCTGGCGTACGCTTCATCGACTACGATGCACACATCGAAGCGCTGCGCGGCCGGTACTGCGAAGCTGGCGTTACGGAGCCTGCACCGAATCGGCCTGCGCTTGCGTTCTACGAGTGGAATACTGTGGACAGCGGCGAGGATCCTAAGAAGCTGCGGAACAGGACGGGCGAGGACGTACCCAAGGGCACCTTCGAGGGTGATATCGCGGAGCGCATTAATAAGACGTTGAAGGAGCACCCTGAGTGGGAATTTGATCCTGAGAAGGGGTTTGTGAACAAGACGAAGGCTGGGGAAGTAAATGGTGAAGGGGCGATTGAGAATACGATTCATTGGTTGTTGCCAGATAGTTGGAAGAGAGTATTCCATCTGAGGCCTGAGGGGCATGGAACTATTGCTAGGTTATTACTAGAGGACTTGTTGAGAAACGGGGATGGAAGAGAAAAGGAGAGACTGGAATTGTGAGGGCGAGCATACGGAGTTGGGCTTATGACCGAGCAATTTGAAGTGGTTTGATGACCTTCTTCGATACGACGTCGGTTGGTGGGGTGGTCTTTCCTGTATGCGCGGGTTTTACTTTCCACGTTCGGAATTGGTTGTTGCTGGTTCGGTCCGCACGCTCTTCGCTGTCACCAAAGTCTTTCAGGCTGCGCCCTTGTCATGAACTCAAGGGTGCAGTGACTCACTATGTTTAATTTCCTTTTCATGTTGATTCTGCCTCGATGGCATCGCTTGAACCATCCATGCCTTTCAACTCGGTCGGAGGAAAGAGAGCTGGCGGAGGCGATTAGTTTGGACAGGGTAAGGGTGATTGGGTTTAAGGAGAGAGACTCAGAGGCCAATAGAGGAGAGTGGGGGAGAACAGGCTGGGAAAGGCGCTGATGAAGGTCAGAGAAAGTATCAGAGAGACAGTGAGGGAGGCCAAGGAAGCGGAGGCTGTGGTATGCGAATGGGATGGTGAGGATGAGGATGAAGGAGAGAAGATGAAGGAGCAAGTGGATTGATTATTAGGCTGCTACGCTCGTCGTCGAAAAGAGTCATCAGTCTGCTCGTCTTCTGCAACCTTCCTACAGAAGCTTCAGAGAATTTTGCCGGTGCTGGCTTGCACCTCCCAGTGCCGCGATAGCTGGCCTGCATTGGTTGCACAAGGCTGCCACGCGCGTTTTCCACGGGACAAAGTTCGCGCCAACCTAGACACGTTCCACTTGGGCATGTACAGGCTATGTGGCAATAGTCCGTGCCTATGTAAAGGAGGAAGGTCGATCCAAGCAAGAGCAGCTCACTTGAAAACACACCAAGTCGTACAATGCCTGGAATTAGCGGCGCGATATCCACACGTGGTCGCGCAGCAGGGCGCCTGTCCGCTTCCAGGTTCCCCGCACTCAATGCAGGGACGGAACTGACGGCGACGCGCTCAACTGACTTCTGGCGCGTGAACACCGTCGCAAGCACGCTTCTCCTCACGCCTTCCTTTGCGCAGCCATCGACGAGGCGTCTCGGCACTCCTGCCCCAATGCACACGTCGTCTGACCCCGTCGGGCCGGGGCAAGCTCCACAAGCGCCCCAGTGAAGCTCGGACGTGACGCTGATCTCCCCCGGATTCCTTATACATGTACCATCCTTGCCTCCACCGCCTGCCCCGCCGTGCGCCATCGTTCGCTCGACCGCGCCTGCAATACGCTCCTTTGCGGTTAATTTGACTAGCTTCACTCCTTGCATGCTTATGAAAACCATGTCTCGCCCCGCGCGCTACGACTTCAAGACGTACCCCGTTGCGCATCCCTCTGCGATTGTTGCCGGCGACAAGTACCGCTTTACCGTCCTCACCGACGGCCTCCTCCGCTTCGAATGGGCCGCTGACGGCCACTTTGAGGACCGCGCGTCTACCTTCGCTGTCAACCGCAAGCTCGCCGTCCCGGATTTCTACGTCTGGGACCGCGGCGATGTCCTCGAGATCGTGACGAAGCGGTTCCACGTCGTGTACAACAAGAAGGCGTTCAGCGCGGGGGGATTTGTCATACACCTGAAGGGCGCGATCACTGCGAAGTGGACGTACGGGCAGGAGGTTTCGAATCTGGGAGGCACGACCAGGACGCTGGACCAGGCGAATGGGCGCGTGCATCTGGGGCCTGGTGTGCTGAGTCGGGAGGGCTTTGCGGTGTTGGACGATAGCAAGACGATGCTGTTTGAGAGCGATGGATGGATTGCGCCGCGCAGATCGGGGGAGAAGAAGGATCGGAGCGACGAGTACATCTTCCTGTATGGGCACGATTACCGCGAGGCGATACGCGCGTATTTCGCTGTGAGTGGGAGTCAGCCGCTGCTGCCGAGGTTCGCGATGGGCAACTGGTGGTCAAGGTACCATCGCTATGATGAGAAGGAATACCTGCAGCTGCATGATCATTTGAACAAGGATGATGTGCCGATCAATGTGGCAGTTGTGGATATGGATTGGCACCTGGTCATCGCTGGGAAGGAAATTCCACCAGGCGAGAACGGGTGGACTGGATATACGTGGAATAAAGAGTTATTTCCTGACCCGGATGCGTTCGTCAAGAAGCTGCACGAGCGTGGCATGAAAGTGTCGCTCAATGTACACCCTGCGGATGGTATTCGCCACTGGGAGGACCAGTACAAGGAGGTTGCAAAAGCCATGGGCATCGACCCGAAATCGAAAGAGCCGGTACGGTTCGATTGCACGGACAAGAAGTTTATAGACGCATACTTTGATATCGTGCACCATCAGCATGAAGCTAGGGGGATCGACTTCTGGTGGATCGACTGGCAGCAAGGCGAGGGCTCAAAGATACCTGGTGTTGATCCATTATGGGTACTGAACCATTTCCATTTCCTGGACATCGGCCGCGGAAACGAGCGCCCGTTGATTTTCTCCCGGTTCGGTGGTCCTGGCGCTCAGCGGTACCAAGTTGGCTTCTCAGGCGATGCAATCATCACATGGGACTCGCTGCACTTCCAGCCCGAGTTTACAGCAACTGCATCGAATATCGGGTACGGTTGGTGGTCTCACGACATTGGCGGACACACCGCAGGCATCCACAGCGATGAATTGACAACGAGATGGGTGCAGCTAGGCTGCTGGTCGCCCATCTTGCGCCTGCACTCCGACGTCAACCCCTTCAACAGCCGAGAGCCGTGGAGATATAACGACGAAGCGTGCAAGATCATGGAAGACACGCTGCGTCTCCGACATCGTCTCATCCCGTACCTGTATACCATGAATGCCCGCTCAGCTATAAATGATGAACCCTTGGTCACACCGTTATACTGGGACTATCCAGAGGTGGACGAAGCCTACGAGGTGCCGAACGAATATCATTTCGGCAGCGAGCTGCTCCTCGCACCCATCACGCAGCCAAGAGACAACACCACCCACCTCGGGTCCGCTAAGGCGTGGCTACCACCGAAGCGCTACGCAGACATTTTCACTGGTGTAGTTTACTACGGCGACCGCAGCCTCACCCTCCACCGTCCGCTCACTCAAACCCCCGTCCTCGCACCCGAAGGCTCCATCATCCCGCTCGACGCAGCCTGGCGTCCCAAGAGCGGCAGCCCCAACCCGGAAGCCATCGAGCTCCTCCTTGTCGTCGGCGCAGACGGCTCCTTCGACCTCATCGAAGACGACGGGAAGGGTACCACTGTTGACGACGGCGACTTCCAGCTTGTGTCGTCAGCCACGTCATCTGCGTCTGACGATGACAACGGCATGGACACCGACACCAAACCCAACGAAACCGTACGCTTTGTCCACACACCCATCACATACAAGCAAGACACGGGTGTCCTCAAGATCGGGCCCGTGTACCCCGCGGACGACCCCGCGGTCCCGAAGTCCCGGCAGTGGAAGATTCGCCTTGTCGCGCACACCCCGGCCAGCTCGTCGACCGAAGGCGCAGGCATCCGCTGCATCACGACGTCCGCCAAGCGCGCGAAGAGCGTCGCGTACACCGCTACCTCCGATGCCACGGGCACTAAGCTACATCTCGCATCCGTGCCCACCTCCCAAGCTATCATCCTTGAGCTCGCAAGTCCCGGCCCGCAGCTCGATGTCGTCGACCCCTTGCCGATTATCTGGAATATCCTCGACCAGGCGAGCATGGAGTTGAACACGAAGCGCTGGATTTGGGATAGCGTGTTTGCGAATCCTGGAAAGGTCGAGGTCATGGTGAATAAGCTGCAGACGATGGGGTTGGAGAATGCGCTGGTGAATGCGTTCGTCGAGTTGTTGTGTGCGGATGATCGGTATGCGGAGACGGGGAGGGGTGGCGGCAAGGGTGTGGGCGTGGGCGAGGAGGAGTTTGAGGTTTGGTAAGGGTGGGGAGGGTGGAAAGGGGCTGTGGGTGGGGTTGACGATGACGCGTGTTGATGAGAAATGACTATCATGATCTGTACATTCCTACCATCCTATTACGCTGTTGACCATGTTCAGATGTTGCATGTCATTGTAAATGTGAAGTTTGGACTTGTGCAACGCTGATGTAGACTCAGGCGTGTGCAGGTGCTATCCGAGCCACCTGAGCTCAGTCTGACCCCAGGAAAGGCCTTCCATGGCTCGAGCATCGCAAAGAAGGTCACGCGAAGATAAGGGGTGCCGATTTGAAAAGTATCAGACAGTTGACTGGTACCTAGGATACAATCTTCCCAAGTTTATCCATCTATGTGGATCGCCGAAACTTGTGCATAGGCCGCAACTTGACGCAGCGACAAGCTAGTGAATGGACGACCAGGCCTGCAATGCCTCGTTCCCATCCCCCCTTCCCATCATTGCTTCTTGCCTTGAGGCGGGTTCATGAATCTGTCCACTAGCCAGAACCCGCAGCTCGTTTGCTGGGGTCGGAGTATCGGCACTTGAAAGACATAATCTTGTACGCGAAGTTGAATTGGATAGATGCATCACGCTCGAGGTAGATCGGGTCGAATACGCCGTGCGGGTTCCAGTCGCTGTTGCAGTGGTCGTCGCTTCAAGGATTTAGCAGGACACATAGACCGCACACGGCGGACACTTACTCGTAGTACCAGCAGACGAACCAGGAATCCTCGCTGTCCTTGTTTTGTCGAATGGAGCGGATGAAGACTCCCTTCCTACTTAAGGGGTCAGTCAACAAGACCACAGAACAATGGTAGGGAGCTTACTCCAGGTTTGTCTTGATGCAATATTCTCGCTCAGCGTCTTTCTGCGTAGCATGTGCGAGTTGACGGCCAATGAAGTTTTCTGCGTCGTAGAGGCGAGTCTGCAATCGTCAGCAAGCGCCTCCCAACGCGCTTCCATGGGAAAGGGTCAAAGTAGCCTCACTCACCAAGACATTATCGTCATTCAACGCATCGCGAAGTTCCAGATCCTTCGTAATGGGAGTATCGTCGACAAGTGCCCGTACATCTGAGGTATCGGAAACGTCGTCGTGCGCGTTCGCGAACTCGAGAGGGGAACCAGTTTCTTCGGTACTTCGTACGGTACTGCGAACCCAGAAACATTGAACGCTCTTTATCTGGTCTTTCCAACTACCGAGAACTATGTCGCCAGTCTTGCGAAATTCGGCCTCGAGATCTGCTTGTTCACAATCGCCCGTTCGCGTCAGTTGACCTTGAGCGGCCCCGCAGTCCGCCTCCCTAAGGTTGTGAGTGCTGTTGTTCGTTCAGGTGAAAGGTCATGATTGACTTACGCATAGTATTCGCAGCGCACGTTGCTGTGGTTAGGGAATCGCCTTTGACGGACTGAGAGAATGCTGTCACCTTTCTTGAGCTTGAAGTTCATGCAAATATAGTCGTCAGTGCTCCCAGCTGAGTAGTAGTAGTACCGTCCTTTATTGCCCAACTTGGTGTGGAGCTCGACCTGCTCTGATTAGATCTTCAATACGTTCATATGCTGTATGACAAAGCGCAAGGCAGGAATACTTACAACGTCGGTATTGTCTCTAACACTGATCGGGGTCAAAGACCCAGATTCTTCGGCCCTTCGTGCGGCGGCGCGGATCCAGAAACATTGCACACTGCGAATGCGGTCTGCCCAGTCACCGAGAATTGGGTCTTCGCCCGGAGCCTTACGAGGTTCCTTAGAGAGATCTCCTTGTGCCCATTCGTCCTCATGCGTCATCTTTCCGAAAGCGGTCCCGCAATCTGTATCCGCGTAGTATTCGCAGCGAACGTGGCCCTTCTTGCGCGGGGGCACCTCTTGTCGAATTGAGAGAATCTCCTCATGGACTAGGCGCTGATAGTTCATGCAAATGTAGTCATCTGTGTCTCGTTTGGTGTAACGGTAATATTGTCCCTTGGTGCCTTTCTTTACGAAAAGTTTGACGACATCCTTGTCATCTCGGGCGCTGTTCAAGGATTCTTCGACGTCGGCTGGATCGGGAATGGCCTCCCTCAGAATAACCACTGGAGGAGCAGCAGAAAGAGTGCCGGACAGGCCATTGGAGACTTCGACATCGCCCGCCGTACCCAAATCCCGGCGGACGACAGCTGCGCAAGCGACCGTGACGACCGCAAAGAAGGGAAGTAGAAAACGCATCGTCGATGGCCGATGCGGTAGAGTCTCAGTGCTTGGGTGTAGTAACGAATGTGTCTGAAAGAAATGAAAGAGTGTAGACAAACAGTCAAGAAGATGTGAGAAAGAAGCGGGGTATATAAAGCAGAGGTTATCCTTTATTAGTGAGAGGGTGAGGGACAGAGTCCGAGCGAAGCGCACGAGCCTGAGCGCGTGGTGAGAGCTTGCGAGGCAAGAGCGTTTTTTGGCAAATCCGAAAAAGGAAATAAGTCAGAAAATTCAGTCGAGATGATTGGAGCACTGCTGATTGTTCCGCGTGGATGCTGCTGCTTCACTGCGATATGATGTGTTAACCATACAAGACTTCGTCTGTTGACAAGTCTTGTGCAGCTAGGGGTTTGTTTGTCACGGAGATATTTTGGTTCAATATGGTTTGTAGTAGAACGTTGTCCAGTTGCGTTTCGTCGAACAGCCCGGCGAGTGAATTGGTGCGTCCATTGCGCTTTTGAGACGATATTGGGCTTTGGAACACCAGCTCGCCCAACTCTGACACAACAATTGATCATTCTATTGCCACAAAATTGCTTTGAACGGCTCGCTGGAGCAGGGGAATCAGATATGGAATTCCGGCAAGGTCAATGCGCCAGTCAAAGAAATGTTATCATGTCGTTTGGTTAACGTACCTGGCAAGCGAGCGGCGCAGGCAAGCGAGCGGCGCACCCCACCAACTTTTCGCGACGCGTCACCTATTAATCACAATGGATCAACCAACCACTATTCAATCACGCTACAATGAAGCTCATATATCTCTAGCTATCACAGCTATCAATCAGAATCAATTACAAAGTGGCAGGCGCGCTGCTACAATATACAGAGTCTCTGAAACCACGCTTCGCCGCCAACGCGCTGGAATCACTGCGCGACGCGATTGTGAGCCTAATTCAAAGAAGCTCACTAAGCTAGAAGAGGAGGTGATTACTAGGTATATACTTGACCTAGATTCGCGAGGGTTTTCGCCTACCCTAGATGCTGTTCGAGATATAGCAAATAGACTACTCACTAAGCGCGGCGCTGGCCAAGTAGGCGAGAAGTGGCCACGCAACTTTGTTAAGTGGACAGAAAGCCTTACTACACGTTTCAACCGACTATATGATCAACAGAGAGCTCTATGTGAGGATCCTAAGGTAATTAGGGCCTGGTTCGACCTTATAGCGCACATGAAAGCTACCTATGGGATCTGTAATGAGGATACCTATAACTTCGACGAGACTGGCTTTATAATAGGCAGGATATCAGCTCAGCTTGTTGTCACAGGCTTAGAGCGATAAGGCAGGCCAAAAGCGTTATAGCCAGGCGATCGCGAGTGGATTACGGCAATTCATAGAATCAATGCTACTGGCTGGGCGATCCCGCCCTTTATCATCTTTGCTAGCTAGTATCACCTCTCTACCTAGTACAAGGATAATGATATACCACATAACTGGGCTTTCGCAGTTAGCGATAATGGCTAGACAATAAATAAGCTTGGAGTAGAGTGGCTGAGGCACTTTATTAAGCATATAGTAGAGCGTAGGGTAGGTATGCGCCAGCTACTCATACTTAATGGCTATGAGAGCCATAACTCACTCGAATTTCAAGCACTCTGTAAGGAGAATAACATCTATACTCTCTATATGCCGCCACATTCATCGCACCTCCTACAGCCACTTAATGTTGGCTATTTCTCGCCGTTGAAGCGCGTATACAGCCACCAGATTAAGGGCCTAATTCGCGATCACATTAACTATATCACTAAGCTAGAGTTCCTACCAGCCTTCTACGTAGCCTACAACTAGTTAATTATAAAGGAGAATATCTGCGCAAGCTTTTAAGGCGCTGGCCTAGTACTATATGATCCTAATAGGGTGATAGCGAAGCTTGATGTAAAGCTTCGTACGCCAACGCCACCTACACTAGAGACTACCCTCTAGGAAGCGCGAACACCAAGCAACGCGCGTAAGCTAGAGGCTCAATCAACATTAATACGTAATAGGATATAAAGGTATAGAAGCTCATCACCTATATCTATTATTAAGAGACTTAATCAGCTTGAGAAAGGCTCTACAATGGCAATATATGAAATAGCATTAATGCGCGATCGGATCAAGAGCCTTAAGAAAGTAAATGAGACTACTACAATATGTAGAAAGCGCAAAAAGAAGCGTATCTAGAAGTAAGGCACCCTATTAAAGGCAGAGGCAGAGGAAATTATAGCTCAAAATGAGGTTGAGCAGCAGCTTGAGGGGGAAACGCGTCAAGGTAGGGCGCGATCAGGTACCAGTTGGCAGGCTTCCGCGCGCTGTAGGCGCTGTAGGGAGACTGGCCATAACTCGCGAACATGTAAGAAGGATACTAGAGATGCAGCTTAATCTAGCATAATGCGTATATTCTATTATTTTATCTTATTGTTGAGATAGATTCCTATGAAGTGGTGAAAAGTTGGTGGGGTGCGCCGCTCGCTTGCCTGCGCCGCTCGCTTGCCAGGTACGTTATGTGAACCTGAATTTTAATTTTTCCCTACTTATAATAATGCAAAATTTGATTCAGCAGACATCGATACCTATTTCAAAGGTCTAGTATACAACTAAGGCTACAGATTGTTTAACGCCAAACTAACAGGGTGTAGTCAAGCTATAGGAACGAAGAAAGGGAATTGGGTAAATTGGTCAAAAGGGGATGAATGTAAGATTCCAGTGAGAACCATGGGCTGTTGTGCGCCAGGAACTAAATGTGAACTTAAGCACGGTTATGATTCGCCATGCTCAGCCGATCGCGCCTAGAGTGCTAGCGATATCTAAGTTTTGGAATGAATTAGGTCACTCCGGACAAGAACGGTTCGTTGTGCATTCTCTGACTAACAAAATGTACTAGCTTCAACGATGAGATTGAGGGAATGCTTCACTGGATCATCTACGGAGAGGATGCACACAAGGCTTGTAAAGGTGCTAACTTCGCTTCTGCTCCTAGTGACGGCTACTAGATGTACACAGTGGGCAGTAAGGCCGAACCGGAAGACTACTGATTGTTTACCCCAACGATCACTACCTGTGTGTGAATCAAGCACTCGGAGATTTCCTCAGTATGAGGCTTCGTAAACTACGATGCATACACCCACATATCACGGCAGATTATATCAATGATCCGGACGCGTACCGAAATAAGGAACCAACCGTATGGGACATTGCCTGACTTATCTACCCATTGGAACCCGAGATTGCGAGGTAGGAAATGATGGTTCGACGTTGGCATCCACGCATTCTTCCACGACCAGAGTCGCAAGGTCTCCCAGTAGCCCCGGGCTTCATCAACTGCTACGAGCACTGGACTTCCATCATGGCCAGACAACAATATGCTATCAGATGCATCGAGAAGCATTGTATGCTCATCTCTTTCAAGCGTAACAGAATCCTCTTGGTTTTTCGTAGCCGCAAGATTCTCAGCTTCATTGGGTATCTCTGCAGCCTTGTCTCTGTCAATTATCACCACGACCTCGTCCCCTTCAAGTAACATGCCCTCATCTTCTCCGAGCGACATTACATCTGGCGCACCTTCTAGCGGCATTCCATGTCTCTCTTTCTCGATCAGCGCTGAATCAACTACTTCGCCGCTGGACTTGAGTTCAAACCCATTCACTTCATTCGTGAGTTAGTCGATCATAGCCTCTAGCATGTTCCCCACGTCGACAATTATATCTATAGAAACACAGGATCTGCGCTTAAAACAATGCTTATTACAGTGACAAAACTCCTCGTGCCGTTTGTTGCTCCATCCATCGGTACCTCAAGCGCACTCTTCCCATACGGAAACTCATCATGTCCAAATGCGGGATTCTCCGGTCAAAGCATACTAAATAGATCTCCGACTTTGGTGGTCACATATCCTGCCTTTACAACGTCGAGTAGCCCGGCTTCGAGCATAGTCTCTTCAGAGGTGGCCGTGAGTTGCTGATTGCTGAGAGTCTGACGAATCGAGGGCTAGTGTGTGGCTTTTCAAGGGTTACTAGGATTTCAAGTTGCAATCTGTCAAGCGTTCCGTAGGGGTCGGATCGTCAAAGGTGTTCCCAAGCGTACCGAAGCCTGAGAATCGTGGTTGTGGATGGAACGGGGAGACTGAGTTCGGTGAGTGGGGATGGGAATGATCTGGCAGCGCCGATACCTGCGGCGAGAGGTGGGGAGGGGAGTTTACCAGAGAGCACAGGGACGGCGAAGACGGTGAGGGGGGTTGAGCTGGCTGCTGAAGCTGGGATGTTTACTTGAGGGGGTGGTTGTTGCAACATGAATGACTTCCGGAGATGGTTACTTCCTATTCATGTCAGAATGTTCATCTGGAGATACGTACTGGGAAGCCGCGACACGACGCGGCTTCAAACTATGGCTGGAAGCTAATTACGTATGGACCCCGGCTCTTCCTCCTTGTCTCATGCCATAAGATTCCCTTGTCGCGCACAGCCCTTCTTCAAGATGATCAAAGATGTTCCCACAGTTATCGCCTGGAAGTTGCCTTTTAGGTACTGACTTTGGGCCTGACTCGTGATCACAATCTCGGGGATTCGTCGCCTGGTTTTTCCTCTTCAGACACTTGCAGCTGACAGAACTGCGATGAGCGACATTTTTATCGAGCTGACAGCGCCGGTAGGGACACACTAGAAGGAATCCGAACTTCACAGTAGTGGCGACGTGCCTCCAGTATGCTGGAATTACCTAAGATACCTGCCAAGAGTACGGTACAGGGTTCCGCCCGCTTGCGCCGCCGCAGCCCGCTCCGAAAACCAACTGCGCGTCTCGTATAACCCATTTTTGTCAATGGCCGGATGATGAGGAATCAAGCTTGCCTCCAATGACTGGCGTCGGGCTTTGGAACAGGTCGGAGGAGACTGGCGGAACAGCGGCAAGCGACGGACTCTTGGCACGAACCCTCGCCCCCACTTGTGCTCAGCACTACGCAAATCCTCATTCGTTGCTTGGCTCCGTAGCTCTCATTCTCAAAATGGAGAGCCAAGCATTATTCCGGAAATTGGCCTCGCAGGGCTGAAGTTTCCGAGGACCCCATCGACCATAGGTAGTAAGCGTCCGGAAACGGATTACCTGTGGTACCTACCATAGGTACATATAAGATGTACTATAAACGCCCCAGTACGACGATCCCCAATAAGCTGGTTCCTTCTGTCGTTTCCATTCGTTCTTTTACGACGTTGTCGTAGTACACTCTTTTTTGCCAGGATTCCTGGCTTCCGTTCTTTACAACAACAGCGCTTTTATCCTCCGTTCCTATAATTTTCTCGATCAAGCACAAGCATACATCGCCACCCAGCCATCATGAAGTTCTCGCAGAAGTCGACACTCTCGGCTATCGCTGCGATTACAGCTTTCGTAGGACGTACCCAAGCCGTTGGTGATTGCGACGGTGGTGGACCATGGAATTCAAATCCGGTGGGATATGATACTGGTGGTGAATGGTGTGCCACCAAGTGGAAGGATGGTGCCGCCATCAACGGCATCCAAGGCTGGGCCAACGGCGACAGCGTTAACGGTATTGAATTTCAGTACACGAACGGAGTCGCTCCGGAGCGATTCGGTCAGATGACAGGAGACAAAAAGGAATGGCTCTCGTGGGACACGACGACAGACACGGTTGAGTCCATCACCATGTGGCCCAATGGCTATTCCGACGTGAGGCGGGTGGCTGCTATTGAAATCAAGATCAGTAACAGAGACCCCTGGAGGATCGGTACTGTCCCGCCCAAGACCCAGGGTTACGACAGTCCAGTTGTCAAGGGTGCCGGAATCATCATGGGAGCCTATGGGCGCCATGGGGGCAGCATTGACGCGCTTGGCTTCATGATGCTGGACTCCGCCATCAAGAACCGGAATGTGAATGACTTCGCTCTTAACGAGGACAGCGTTAATGGCAACAACGAAGCGCTCAAGAATCAGAAGCCTGAGGCCATCGACTCTTTCTCACAGGAGAACTGGACGGGTGAGAATATGACATACCAGGTTGACAGAAGAATCGAGAAGACGCGAAGCTGGTCGACCACAAGGACGTCTTCCAAGACTTTTGGTGGCTCCGTTGGTGCCAGCATTGATTTTGGCCTGCCGGCTATAGGTTTGGGCGGGAGTGTGACCACTGAGTTCCACTGGGAGACTACGAACACCTGGGAGAACACCGAAGAGGGTTCAGATACTGTAAGTGATATCTTCGTTTGCTTTCTTGGCTACAGGGAACTAACATCAATATCAGACGGAGCTCTTTTTCTCAGTGAGCGGGAACATTCCCAAGGGCGAGGCCATCTACTGCGAGGCGCTAGCTTTCAGCGGTAAATACGACCTGGATTATGGCAGCACGGTGAGTCAAAGTTTTTCCTGTCCATCCTTATTATTATTGCACCGCTGATATCCTACAGATCGAACTCGAGCTCCAGAGCGGTCGGACTTGGTCCTACCACGAAGCAGGAACCGTGAAGGGCGTCGCCTGGTCCAAGAACGAGAACAAGTGCATCAGCTACAAGGAAGGGGAGTCTGGTCCTGCCGTACTGGAAGCGAAGCTCGCAGAGTGGAAACAAAGCCCAGAGAAGGAAGAGCAGGAGAGACAAGAGCGTGAAGAACGGGCTGAGGAGAGCGTGAAGGAGCCTGAACCTACTTCAAGCGCCGAGGCCTCTGCTTCTGCGACAGAGAGTGCTACGCCATCTAAGACGAAAGGGGCTACTCCGACTAAGACTGAAGACTCTGAGCCAACCCCGACGGATGAGCCCACGGAGGATGAAGAAGATGAGGAAGAGCCTGAGAATGTAGATGACGAAGAAGCTGTGGATGGAGATGTGACTAACGATGATGAGGTTGCTGACGACGAGGAGAATGTGGATGATGAGGAGAGCTTAGATGACGACGAGAGCCTGGATGATGAAGAGCTTGTTGACGATGAGGAGCCTGTGGATGATGAGGAGCCTGTGGATGACGAAGAGGTTGCTGATGACGAAGAGGTTGCTGATGACGAAGAGGTTGCTGATGACGAAGAGGTTGCCGATGACGAAGAGGTTGCTGATGACGAAGAGGTTGCCGATGACGAAGAGGTTGCTGATGACGAAGAGGTTGCTGATGACGAAGAGGTTGTCGATGATGAAGAGAGCTTGGAGGACGATGAGAATTTGGATGACGAAGAGAGCTTGGAAGATGATGAGAATTTGGATGACGAAGAGAGCTTAGATGATGAAGAGGTTGTCGACGACGAGCCCGTGGATGAGGAGCCCCTGGACGAGGAACCTACAGAGACCACCGAGTCTACAGCCACAGCTGAGGCCACTTTCGGTGCCACAATCGACCTCGGGGGTGCCACAGCCGAGCCCACAGCCACAGAGGAACCTTCTACAAGCACGTCCTCCAAGGCCCGCGAGACAACCACCGCTCGCGCTCGCACTTCCACCAGGCACAACTCAGCACGTGCAGAGATGACCCCTGCTCCAGCGGCCTTCGATGGCAAACGCAGCCTCTTCTTTACTGCGTGAGGATCTCGCTTGCTGGAGGCGTATAATGGAATGGATGTCGGCTAGATGACCTGTAGATTTCTTTTTGCTGTGTTATTGTCTTTAGGAGCAAGTGATTCTTGATATCCATACTTAGAAGTGCCGAGTGCCCTTGAACGAACTAATTCTCTCTTTGGTCTCGATACCATTTCCTATGTTAGCCACTGTGCACTGTTAATAGTTCTGAGATGGCAGCGCCTCTGGTTCGAGGACAAAATGGTGACTCCACAGTTTGTCAGGTAGGACAGAATGCGTTCCAGAGACTTGCATTACAGAAAGAAAATGAAGTCTATATTAGATAGCACCATATCTGGCGCAAGGTATCATACATATCTCAGCCAGCAAAGAAGAAACCACCACTACGCCTTCTCGCCACCCTTCTTCCACGCGCTCTCCTTCTCCAGCCACTCCCCGAATCCCTTGATCTGAGGATGCAACCTCTTCAGCTCCTCGAGATCCGCACCGTACCCCGTCTCTCTGAACCACACAAACATGTTACCCATCTCTTTGACCATGAAGTTGATGAGCTTGACGATAAGGCGGAAGGTCGTAGGTAGCTTCTCGCCAGTCCGTTCCTGGAAGATTTTGGCGTACTCGGCGTAGGTCAGCTCGTCGCCTGCGAGCGAGAGGGTCGAGTTAGCGTAGAGGCGCGAGGAGGGTTGGAGGAAGGATTGTGCGGCGAAAAAGCCGATGTCGGACTGGTGTTGTTGTTAGTAAATTACGTCTTCGCAGAGGAGAGGGGGGGCTCACAGTAGCGATAAGCTGCAGCTTCTGCTCCGGCCTGAGCACCATCTTCCAGTCCGTGTTGAACACCTTGCCCAAGAACCCCGGCACCAGGTTCTCCATAAACGCCACAGGCCGCAGCACGGTCCACGTCATATCGCTACCCTTCGCCTTAGCGAAAAGGTGCTGCTCGACGTTGTGCTTGCTGATGAAATGCGGGACGTTAGTCGGGTCCTTGGCCGACTTTGCATCACCACCGCGGTCAACGCTCGAGTACACAAAGTGGCTCACGCCGTTCTCTAAGCTCGCGTCGACGAGCGCCTTGCCCTGGCGCTCTTCGGTCTTGGTGGAGGCTTTCCCGCCGAAGGGCGTCTGCACAGAGAAAACTCCCCAAATGGGGGTCTTGGTGACGGAGCGGGCGGAGGCGAATATAGAGGAGGGGTCATCGAGGTTGCCGGTGACGAGCTTGATGAGTGGAGACTTGCGGGCGAGGGATTGGGCCGAGGGAGAGGAGGCGTTGCGCGTGAGGGCGAGGATCTCGAAGTCGGCGTTTGAGCGGAGGAGGGCGTTTACCACGGAGGAGCCTTGCTTGCCGGTTGCGCCGGTGATGAGGATGGCGCGGGCAGCCATTTTTGGTCGGTAGTTCCTTTGAAAGGTCTGGGTATATGAGTTTCGGCGGTGTTGTTAATTGTGCTGATGTTGAAGTAAGGTTGTGTCGATTGGAAAGTGCTTGTAGGAACTTGAGATGGCTTATGTTTTCTGACTTCCCTTACTCGGAGCAGGACTGATCCTTATATGCACCAAGTTCTCCTCTTGCTCAATAATGTCCGTATGTATCGCCATTGCGTACATGGCAAGCGTTATCAAGCATCGGACTCTCGGGCCGTGCTGAGATGTACGCTGGGGACTTTCTTTGTCATTTGTCAGTTAGTCATGTTCGCGTCGCCGATGTCCGACTGCCGAGCGAAAAAGTGACGGCGACAGGGGTGGAACAAAGCACAAAACCTGCTTTAAGTGTCATGTTTCCTTATCCGGACGTGTCGAATCTCCATGTTACATGAGCTTGTCGCTACTATCTTCGTCCGGTCCCACTCTAGCACGTCGCGTTGTCGCAGACTTGGAAGCATAGATTACACAGCGTCCGCAACGTGTACGACACACCGAATATGATATCGCGATTGGGTGCCCTGGCATTACGATGCTTTGCCTTAGAAATTCATTATAGGAGTTCTACGTCCTATAGTCTCCATTAATGGTGACATACTCATGCGAGAAATCGCAAGTCCAAACTGTAGCCTCAGCATCGTACTTCTCGCTCAGCCTAACCAAAATCTCCAGATCCTCCGCTTCAAGTATCTTCGCGGCGCGCTCCTCGTCAACCTGCTCCGGCTCACCCTTCACCAGCAGCTTTAATTCTTCGCTGCCATCAGCAGGGATGAAGCTCACACTGGTCTGCTCAGGAATGATAGACTCCACGCCTGCGTAGCCCGTGGCGCATAGAATACGGCCCCAGTTGGCGTCCTTGCCGTACAGGGCCGTCTTCACGAGCGGCGAGCGGGCGATGGAGTTGCCCACTTGCTTTGCTTCTTCGTAGGTCTTCGCGTTCGTAACGCGGATCGTGACGAACTTGGTTGCGCCTTCGCCGTCGCGGACTACAAGCTTCGCGAGGTCGATGGCGAAGTCGGTGAGCGTCGCGCTGAAAGCTTTGAAGTCTTCGGATGAAGATGAGGTGATTTCCTGCCCACCTGCCGCGCCGTTGGCGAGGATGGCAACAGTGTCATTGGTGGAGGTGTCCCCATCGATGGAGATGCTGTTGAAGGATTTGGTGATGGCTTCCTTGAGTGCGCTTTGGAGTAGCGGTGCTGAGACGGGTGCATCTGTGCAAATTATCCCAAGCAGAGTGGCCATGTTGGGGTGGATCATGCCGGCACCCTTGGTCATGCCTGCAATGTGGTATTCCTCCTGGCTGCCCGGGAGCGTAAAGGTCTTGGAGACCAGCTTCGGGAAGGTGTCGGTGGTGCATATGGCTTTGGCGGCGCCTAGCCAGTGCTCGTGTGTGTCACCCAGCTTGTAGTAGACATGGGGCAGCTTTGATACAATCTTGTCAATGGGCAGCCGCTGGCCGATGACTCCGGTGCTCATGACGATGCTCCGGCTGCCCTGGCCATCGTCCTCTCCATTGCTGTCCTCAATGAACTGCTTGTCTGTCTCCAGGCCCATCCTCACGGCGTCCTGGATGCCGCCTTTGCCAGTCACAGCATTTGCACATCCAGAGTTGACGACAACCGCGCGGACGCCGTCGCCCTTCCTCTTGCTGAGCATGTCCCGGCTCACCGTCACAGGCGCGGCCTGGAACTTGTTCGTCGTGAATACAGCGGCGGCAGCGCATGGTGTGTCGGATGCAACGAGGGCCAGGTCGTCGAAGCGGGTGTTGGAGGCCTTTACGCCGACATGGGCGCTGCCCGCCTTGAAGCCGAGCGGGTAGGTGCCCGACGTGGGTATGTACTTCTTCTTGGAGGCGGGAATGGTGCCATCGCCGGGCGCCGAATAGCTTCGCACCTGGGCGGTGAAAGCTCGCGAGCGGGTGAGCCAGCGGGGACTGGGGCGGGCGAGGGCCATGGTCGGCTGCAGCGGTGTCAGCTCGATCGCAGCGCACAAGCTCGGGGCTCTTCCTACCTGGCGTTTTGTAGCCTCACCAGCGACGTGGGTGACTCAATTGCACTGCACGCCCTGCACGTCGACATGGTAGCTGCTGAAGATCTCTCCGCTTATCGGCTCGACCGTGCGCTACCCTAGCCCGAACCTTGAAAAGCGCTGCCCAGTCTCCACGCTCAACACATCGCCAGCTCGCCCCCAAAGACCAATGCGCCCACCGCAGCGCCCACAATGTAGAGAAGGTAGATCCAGTATCGGACCATGGTGACCTTGGATCGTTCCGCGAAGTAGGGCGCGCACACAAACAGCATCATCGGCGCGGGCAGGCTGCCCCAAAGGGAAGCCAGCATGCCCGCGTTGAGTAGTTGCAGAGTGGATGCGAACGGGCTCCATGGCGGGATCGAGTCTCTGCAGTAGAGAGATCCGAAGAGAAAGAGCAGCGTTGCGACGCAGAGGTAGAAGAGCGTCGACTCTAATTTGTCCTTGGAACGCTCCTCTGATGTGGGGTCGGGCATGTCGGCGACTGGTAGGAGCGCCTCCTTCTCGCAAGAAAGGTACTTGAGAGACATGGCTGTAACGGACGTTGGGTTGCGTGTGAACTTGTGGACTCTTGATGAGTGGTTGAGGGCGCATTTAAGTCTTCAGCTCTTTGTCAATACACGCCCCCACAGCCGCTTTCATCCTTCGTCCATGACTTGCACATCGACCCCGGACCAATCTACCCACCAACGGCATGGTTCGCGTGTGCAAACCTCAGCACAGCTGCCGCGTGACTCTGGTCCTCATTTCGATCGTTATTCCGCTTGCCACTATTGATTCCTAGTTCCCGCAAGTCTGATTGATGCACCCCTATTCTATTTGTAGAACGCTAAGCGAGGTAGGCTTTCAGATCAGCCCTCATGAACTATATCACGGCTCTCCACCTCCGCGTTGATTCGCGAAAACAGGCGGAGCTTTACCAGAAGATTTTCTAGTCTTCGCCTTGAATGTACGAATGCATCGCTCGACCAAGTTCATCTCTCGTGTCGATATGTGTAGTGCCGGTTCCGGTCAACCTCTAGTGAGCGCATTCCGTTCGGCCTGTACGACCTGCCGAAGTTGTACGCAGCTGAAGCACCTTGCGTGCCATTACTACTCCATCCGTACCCAGGAGGATTGCGGATATCAAAGCCAGATGTGCAAAGCACGCTAAAGGAGTATGTTGAGCCAGCAAGCTCAGATCTGCGTTAGGAGCTCTCACCACACACCACACAGCGTGCAAGAAACGACCTTAAGTCATGGTATGCAGACATGTGGTCCTCTACTCGTTTTGGGAAGGAACATCTCAACACATGGCTTAGTGCTGCGACCTCAGAAGGCTTGCCAAAAGCCGCGCTGATCGCACCACAGTGGCTGACACGGAAAATGGGACTATAGGCGCGGAACTTATCCTATATGAACTCACTCTAATTTATGTTTGCAAAATTTTAATGCTATAAGTCAGCGTAGTAGTTCAGAGTAGGGTCTCAAGGAGCATTCGTGTTCTTATCGTGAGCCGCTGTGCACTTGCAAGAATCGTGACTTTTACCAAAACTACGACCATGAACCTCAATTTTCCACTCACCGCTAATACTCCCGCACTAACTTGTCACGTTACGTCCAACTACAACTCTTTCGTGCAAATGAGTGCACACTTTGCTCTTCGCAGCTCGGGTGCTTACGCGAAGAACTTTGCCCTACGGACGGATGAATTCCGCGGCGCAGACGGTTCGCCTCCGTGTAGGCAGTATGAGCGGACTTTTGAGCTTACCAGTGATTTCCAGTATCTGAGTACATACGAGCCTATTCATTCTCACAGAGTCCGGACGCAGCGAACCACTTGTAGCTATGCTTCCGAGAACTGGGCATTGCAGCATCACATACGGCACTGCTACAGGGCAGAAGAATACGCAGCCGACGATTCGATCGTTCGTTTCGCGCATCGCGAACAGCGTTCCATAAAGTCACCTGCGGAGTTGTTTGAGGCCATCAGCATTGCGCCCCCACTAGCTCGTGCTGGCTTCGATTATCGGAACTACCAACCAATCGTACAGCGTCTGTGTCCACCGGACAATTAAGGATCTCACACTGGCAGGGGTACGATCTGTACCTGACAGATACTCAGCAGAGGCTGGTCGCGTGCTGCTCCCATTCAACTTCACGATGCTTCAAGCCATCCCAACCAACCGTACATGTGCACCGTTTGACACGATGCCACCAAAGGTGCAACTTGATAGGACCGAGAACTATTGAATTGATCGAAGAACCTTTGCTAATTGGCTTTCTCATTCCAATCCTCGGCCTTAGTCCCATCGCGCTGTCGTCTCCGCGACCGTCTCACCACTCGGCATCATCACAACACACAGCCAGCAGCACATACGATACCCCATTTTTCCACCAGTATCCCCAAAATACCCCAATCAGGTCCCTGTCCCACCTGAGCGTCCCTGGTGATGATCGGCCCTACATCGCTCTCCACCAGCCCAATCGCAATGTCCGTAGTCCGACGGTTTCAAGGCGCAGGCGCACGCTCTCTACAAAACTCACGGCACCTCGCACCCGTGGCCGTGTTCTGCCGTGTCTGTTTCCCTTAGCTTCTGTTTCATCGCATTCGTCGCTGTTTTCCCTCTTTTCGACATTCCTTCCAAGTGCGCAGTGCTGGGCTTTGATAGCGTTCATTCTTTTGCTATTGGGTCCTGTGGTTCACTGCGGTTTTGCTACCCTCTTTCTCAGTCACTTGCGCTTTCTGACCTTTTCTGTCTTTACTTGATCTGTTTTGCAACTTTAACTAACCCAGACCTTACCTTCTTGAGCACTGTTATGCCTGGAGCCATATCGACCCGGTAGTACCGCGCGACTTCAAACAGTACCCATTTACATTCTACACAACAATGAGACTCTCCCCTTACGACTGGCGCCGTCAGGCAGAGCCGATCCCAGCACCCACCCGCGTCAATCTTGGACCTCTCACCACGGTCTTTGTCCCGCCGCCATATTGCTCGCGCGCCGCCCTTGCGGGTTCGCAAGCCGTCCTCGGGCAATCATGCAACCCCGTCAACGAAAAAAGCGCCACTGCAGCTGATGATACAGGCTGCTGGCCGCGCGCAACCGCCTATCCCGTCAATGCCAAATCTAAACTCGCTGGCCTCGGATTCTACTCGCCGGGCCTGACGTGCCCTCAAGGCCACTACAGCGCATGCACCGCGGTCTCCACGTCCAAAGGCCAGACTGCCGCAGCACCCCAGGTCACGGGAAAGTTCCAATTCCCGCTGGTAGCTGGCGAGACGGCGGTTGGGTGCTGTCCCACCGGGTACACTTGCGGTGCGAGTGGCGGGTTCCAGACATGCCACCAAGTGGCTACACAGACAAGCTTCGACGCAATGACGTGTAGCGGAGTGTCCGGGAGCAATTTGGATGACTTTCAGGTGCCGGTGACGATGGATGGAGAGACGATAGCGACGATGGATCTGTATGCGCCAATGATACAGATCAACCACATGGCAACGGATCTGCCAGAGACAAGTAGCGAGGCGAGTGCGACTTTGGCGGCGACGACTGAAAGTACGGACACGGCGGAGGCAAGCAGGTCAAAGACGAAAAGCGGAGTGACGGCTAAGGTTACGGCTTCGGCAACTGCCACGGCCACAGCCACGGATGATATCGTGAAGGTGAAGGACTTTGAGCCGGGAGAGACCTCGACGAGCGCGAAGGCGACAAAGACCAAGACGAGTGCATCAGCGTCAGCATCTGAAACCGATGATGTTGTGAAGGTTAAAGATGTCAATGAAGATGAGCCCACATCAAGTGGAGAAGAGTCGTCTTCCAAAGCCGCGAAGACTACTTCTGCTCCAGAGAAATCGGACGATGCGACTACCACACATGCAGCACCCAATCCAACTATCAACTGGAACACCCCCGACCCGACGCTGGCTATTGCTGGCCAAGCTACCCCCAATGGCCTTGTCTTCGATACCCGTCTCCCACCTTCTATCTCTACTCTGTTTCCTTCAGCGACTGTCGGCGCAGCAGCCGCAGATACCACAGCTTCGGCAGTTCCTGGCTCTACCCCTACCAACTTCTCGACAGGCGCAAAGATCGGTGTGGCTTGCGCACCACTCGCAGGCGCAGCTTTGATCCTTATGGGAATTTTCTACTACAAGCGCAGAAGGCAGAACGCAGCCTACAAGGAGGGCGACGCGAAGTCCATTTCGTCCGACAGCACTGGCGCCAGCACATACCAGAGCACGTACTTTGGAGGCAATGCCAGCACTGCGCAGACCAACCGATCCGGGTTCGACGACATGAACGCGTACCCTGCACCTGCGCACACTTCGCCATACAACGAGGACCACGGCGAGCACGAGATGGCGATGAACGGGCCAGGCCCCGCAGTCATCGCGCCCGTCGGCTACGGCAAGACGGAGAACAAAATGACGCCTGCCGACTTCTACGCCAACCCCTGGACAGAGAAGGACGAGTACGAGACGCGGCCCTTTGAGACCGCCGCATCGCGCTTCAAGCACGCGCACTCGCTCTCTGACGACGCGTCAAGCATCGAGTCGCCCATCGACGGCAGCTCCCCCTTCCTACTGAAGCGTAAGAGCACGCTCAAGGGCCGCGACAAGCTCGAGAAGCGCATCACAGGCCAGGCCAACGAACGTCACGTGTCAATGGAGGGCTCCATCGTGACGCCGGCAGACCGTGAGTCGGCGGAGCACGCGCGCTCGTCGCAGGAGAGCGTCGAATGGGATGACAAGGGCGCGTTGCAGCGGTCCACGTCGTTCTCGCGGCCCCGACCAAGACCCAAGACCGCGGCGAGCAGTTTGTATCCTGATGATCGGGATAGCATTATGAGCTGGGATGCGGCTATGGCGCCAGACATGCCGGACAAGCCGCTGCCGAGTATACCGGAGAAGGGCGGCCTAGACAGGAGCAAGAGTTTTTCGCGACCGCGGCCGAAGAGGGATGAGAGTGCGGATACGCTAGTGGAGGTGGAAGGGGAGGGTAGAGCTACGACGCCGGTGCCCAAGGGAGTGGTGGCGCCTCCTGTGACGGCAGATGGCGTGTCCTTCTAAGTACATCTTGCTTGTTCTGTTGAGTTTCGTTTCTTGTCTTTACATTGATATTTGATTCCCCACGGGCGACTGAAGCGCGGTATTGGACAAGGTTTGGGGACAGATAGACTGAGGCCCTTTGGGGTTCTAATCTTTAACTTCTGGTGTCAATGTTTGCGTCTGTAGATAGTGTTAACGCGAGCTATGCATTTGATATCTGGTGACAGACCATCTGCCGTGGTTCATCCCAAGTCCCATGATCTGCCTCGAAGCGACCTGAACGCCGTACTGCTATGCCCAAGGGTATCAATGTCGACTGCCTGAAATCTTGCCTCAGCTTCCCTCGACCATCTCCTCTCCGTGTGGCGCTATTCCTGGACGTGCTGTCTGATCCAGCCTTGCTCTTCCTCATGGCGCATGCCGTCAAATCAATCTTATTCCCCGTCTGTATCAGAACACTCAGTCGCTTGAAGCGCATCCCCGGCATCCACAGTTCACACACTGTACCTCCTGTCCCTCCTTGAGCGTCTCCTTCGGCACCCGGCAAATGCACGTCGAGCGGAAGTTCGTCTCCTTGGTCTGAATGCACCTCGTGCAGCAAAGCTGTCACTTGTTAGCCGATTTCTCCCTCTCCGCCTGCAAGAACCAGCTCACCTTCTCATATCCCTGCTTCTTCCACTTGGCAATCAGCATCGCATCGGCATACCCGTTCTTGAGCAACCAGTCGTACAGCTGCTTGCTGATGGCCTCCTTCTCGTAGTACATGTCGTAGATGTAGCGCGAGCGTTGGTGCGTAATCTGGAAGATGGGCCAGGTCATTTCGTACTTCTTCTTGCCGTCGTGGGAGGCGTTCTCGGCGTCTTTCATGGCGGCCGCGAACTCGAGGAGCGTGTCTTCGATGTCGTCGAAGCCTTCGGGGGGCGCTTTTTTGGAGGCGCGGGCGGTGCGGACGGGCGGCATGGTTGCGTTTCGCTTCCGGAGGTCTGGAATGTGAGGAAGGTTTGTTTGAGAAGAGTCGAGCGCGGGATATACGTGCGAGCAGCGGGGCGGCGAGGGCATGCACGAACATCGCGAAGTTTATGGCGCTAGGGACGGCTTGGCGTGGGCTCCTCCGCATCGTCACATCAACTGCAGCAGCTCCGACGAACAGCTACAGCTCGACACCGCCCGCCACCATGACCATCAACCCGACCTACCTCGCCCAGCGCACGCGCTCGTGTCAGTCACCCGCCCCTAGCACCATTGGGACGTCCGGAACGCTAACCAGCCTGCAGCGGTGAACTGGACCGATGCGAAGAAGAGGGTGCTGCACAGCTACCGGGACTGGCTGCGATCGGTACGTCCTGGCTACACATCCTCGGACGCATGAGATATGCTGTGGTTGTGGCATATTTGCAGGAGCAGGGGAGCAGAAGGAGAGCGCGAGCTGACCGTTGAGCAGGCCCCGGAGATCCAGAACATGTACACGCTCAGCATGCCCGTGTCAGCGCTGCGGACCAAGATGCGCCAGGAATTCGAGCGCCACCGCTACGTGAACCAGCTCAAGACGGTCGACGTGCTGCTCTTCAACAGCCACCAGGAGTTTCAGGTACGGCGGCTTAGACCCCGGCGCGCGGAATGCAGCAGTACTAACGCGCGCACAGGAAACGCTCAACTACTGGAAGCAGCTGTCGCACGTGCTCAAGTACTTCCGCACAGAGGAGGAGCCCAAGGCGCGGTTGCCGAGCAACTTCATCAACGGCTTCTTGGAGGTAGGTTGCCCGCTAGTCATGCGTATGCTGTATGAGGGATGTGCGCTAATTGCAACAGGGCCGCAACGCTTGAAGTGGAACGGCAGAGGACATCAGAGACGTGTATATAACAGACAATACCATTTCCTTTCGTCCTATGAACGCCAACAGCTACCCTTGATATCGTGAAACGCCGTGCAATGCATGCTTCTAATGACGACCTTTGCCCCATGCTCTCATCCTGCGGCCATGTGCTGTCCAGTTCGAGGGCAACTACGACTGCATCTTATTGCTGCGGAACTCCTCTCTTGCGATGATGAACTTCTCCGTGACTACATCGCACATGTCCATGAGATCTTGTAGACCCTTCTCCAAGATGTCGAAGACATCCACGTCGTCTGATCAAGATGGTCAGCCCACTTCGTTCTTTTGACAACTAGATTGGACAAAGAGCAAATAGAACATACCGTAGCTCTGGATGCGAATGTTCATCTTGGCCTCGGACGGATGGGGGATCGAGTAGCCGCAGAACTCGACATCAGGACTGCAACTCCGTCAGCATGCATCCCCTCCTTCTCAGATCCGGGCTTTTCGCCTGCGCTTCAAAGCCTAGTAACTTTTCAACTGATGATGAGATGCTCACTTCTTCATGATAATGTACCGCAGGGCGTTCCCCAGCGTGTGGTCCTCGCCATCAAACTGGAATGACGCAGCGCTCTTCGTAGACCCCGGCAGCTACTCCAGCATTAGTACCTACTTCCGGACATGCCTGGATTCTTGATCCAACATACCACGCGCACGCGCTCCTGGTCGACGCTGACGGGGATCTCGTCAATGTCTTTGATCGACGTTGGCGTGATGACAGGAAACTCCTGGCCCTGGATGATGGGTTTGGCAGCCATGGTGAAAATCTTGCTATCTCTCTCTTTCTTCTTTTCTTTCTTCGTACCTGCGTGTGACTGTTGTGGCGGCGTTCGGCGCGATATGTAAGTGTCGCGATATCAGAAAAATTTAGGACTAGAGATTGTCGGCGCTGGTGATTGGTCGTACGCTCCAGACCACAAGGGACAGGCGCATTTCTCAGCCCTGCGTCGTCTGCCAAGGCCGAGTCCGCGGCGCAGTGCAGTGGGGCAATAATTTGTCCCCGCCATCGCCTTCTTCGACTTTTTATCCAGCGTCATAACCACAATCCCCAATTGCTGCACCACAACGCCCGCACAACCTCTCCAAAGCTCCCACCACTTTCTCGTCACCTAGACCATCCCACCGAGGGAAACGACCGCAACCATGCCCCGCACCGCAACCATAAATCGCGACACCAACGAGACCAAGATCCAGTGCACCATCAACCTCGACGGCGGCGAGCTCCTTCCTTTCGAATCAACACCTTTCTGGGACGCCATCGATAAGGCCGCACAGAATGGCGACAAAGACCACGCCAGCCAAACCTCGACCTCGCAGGCCATCAGCGTAGACACCGGCATCGGCTTCCTCGACCACATGCTGCACGCGCTGTCCAAGCATGCGGGCTGGTCTCTGCGCCTGCGCTGCCGCGGCGACCTGCACATCGACGACCACCACACCGCAGAGGACACGTGTCTCGCGCTGGGCACCGCGTTCAAGGACGCGCTCAAGGGCAGCACGGGGCTCGCGCGCTTCGGGTATGCGTATGCGCCGCTCGACGAGGCGTTGTCGCGCGCTGTCATCGACCTTTCCAACCGCCCCTTCTGCGTGGCCGAGCTTGGGCTTCGGAGAGAGAAGATTGGCGATTTGAGCACCGAGATGATCCCGCATTGCTTGCAGAGCTTTGCGCAGGCGAGCGGGACGACGCTGCATGTGGATTGCTTGAGGGGGGATAACGATCATCACCGTGCGGAGTCGGCGTTCAAGGCGCTGGCGGTGGCAATAAGGCAGGCTACGACTGTTGTGAAGGCGTGGGAGGGCGAGGTGAGGAGTACGAAGGGCGTGCTGTACTAGGTGCGCATCCATGAGGCTGAGTGGTGGGCGTGGGACCGGGTGTATTAGTCATAGATGCAGCGTGGAAGCGTGTCCGGGGATAGCAAGGAAACGGTACAGTTGGGGGCGGGGGGTTGATAGACATAGATCGGTGGACGGACAGACTGATGGATGCATCTTGGACTTGCTCCTCAGCCCGAGGTGTGCGGGCTGTACACGCACCGGAGCAGAGGTTCCTGCTTCGACGACATGTATGAAACATAACGATAGATATGGCAAAGGGTTCTCTGCCACGACCAAAGCACATCCACGACATGAAAGCATTTGCAACAAGACTATTGATCTGGCAAAACCTCACAAGCTGGCGTACTCTCAACTTCTACCATGACTTGATACAAGCGACGCACATCACAGTCTAGCCAGAGAAACACAATGCGAGTAGTTAAAGCAATTCATTCTGAACCTCAAGTAATCGCAAGCTGAAGAAACCAACCCAACCTGTCCATTCCCAATCAAAAGAAAGAGATGCTCGACAACCTCCGCCACGTCAAGACCAAAAGCATCGTGCACATACCAAGGAAGGTGACAGACACTAATGTCTGACTCTCAAATCTCTGTCCAATAAGAAATACAAAATCAAAAAAATGATAAAACAACCCGAACGCCAATTACAAACCCAACAAACAAACTCGACTCGCTCGCATGTATAGACAAAACGCTCGCTGGCCCGTCCCCAGAAGACGCCTCTCATTAAGGCAATATCGCATTAGGCACATAGAGGTATAGGGGGACCAGCCGGATAACTCGGTATAATCATGGGTATCGTTGGTCGTGGCATCGTTACAGGACGTATTCAAGAGTCGTGTTGTCCGGCGGATAACATGTTGAGGAAGCATGTCGGTAGAAAAGTTAGGAGGGAGAGGACAACAGAGAAGAAAGTTAGGCAGACAGGCATCCACCCACAGTGAACCGTAAGCAACACAATCAGACGAGTGGCTCCGCGTTCTGTTGATACAGCTCGCCTTGGCCCATCCTCCAACCTGGCTGCTATTGCGCCCAAGGAGGCCATTCAAGGCCTACAACTTGTTGCTCAAGCCGCGATGAGAGGATGGGGTATGGCGTTGGCTGGAACGAGAGTACGTGGAAACACATGCCCGATCAAGTGACAGAGAACGCCTCGTCATCTAGAACCTAGTGGTGACGCTACGAGCCAGGCCGGGTCTCGTTGCTGTCTTCTTCTGGGGCGAACCATTCGGAGCGACCGCGGACGAGGAAGCCCTTGCGCCAATCTTCGCGAAGCCCTGCAACAGGTCAATGCCTGGCTCGGACTCGTCGCTGTGCAAGAGGTGAGAGAAATCCTCCTCCTCGTTCGGCATATCCGGCAGTCTACCATAAGACTTCAGCGGAGTGAGACCCGTGTGGGCATTCTCCTGATCAAGGGTAGGGAAGTTGAAGTCTGGCAGAGGTGTGGAGGTAGGAGGCTTCAGCATAGGCGCCTTGAGCGGAGACGCATTGCGGATGGGGGAGAAATTAGGGATATTGAGGAATGCAGACGAGAGCTTCCAGTTGGGCGTAGGAGAATTAGTGATGTTCATGTTTGACTTCGTGCCAGTGACATCAGCCAATGCACCAGTGGAGGTGACAGCACGTTCAAGACGAGGGCGTTTGGCGCTCTTCTTGAGGGGGCTCTCCTGATAGTCGAAGTCACCAAAGATGTCGAAGGTGCTTTCGAAGCCATTGCCCACTAGGTTGACGCTCTCCTCATTGGGCACGTTCACAGCCGGGCTCCAGGTCTTGAAGTCCAAAAAGGACGTGTCAACCCAAGTTGCAAGGCTCTTATCCGGAGATCCGCCCACCAGCTCACGCATCTTGTTCCTGTGATTGCGCAGGTTGGTGTTCGGCGAAGCAGAGGCCGGAGGGAGCGCCGGGCGCTTGAAGACAATAGCGGGCGTCAGTGGGTCGACGACCTTGGTCGCTGGGCGCGAAGGCGATGAGATAAGCGAGTGACCACTGGGCTGCTTCACGTGAGGCCGCAGCTTTGTCGGAGAATCGTATGATGATCCGCGGATGCGCGCAATTTCCTCTTCGGCCCGTCCTCGCTTGATAGAGGGGCGATCGAGATCGGCCTCCGAGGTCTGTGCAGGCCCAAGCTTGATCGCTGAGGACTCAATTGAGGAGTAATATCCGCTGTCACCAAACTTGCGCTTGCGTCCGCCAGAACGGCTGCTAGGAGGAAAGCGTGGGGCACGTGGCGGCGTGTCGTCGCGTAGAGATCGCGAGACAGGTGCGGGTGGTGATGACCGAATGTCGGCAGGAGGCGGCGAAGACGGCAACCGACGCGGTGGAAGCATGGTAGCGGGATCATGTCCATCGTGTGCAGCTGGATCTGAGCAAGGAATTGTCGCGTCGGATGATAGCTCCGTCTCCTCCGGAAACTTGCTCGAGTCGAAGCCTTTGCTCGAACTCAAGGGAGGAAAGCTCGCGGACGCTGACGTCGTCGGGCGTGCCATTTCCTGGGGGTAGACCGGAGCGAACCCATCAGGGTTAGTCGGTCGGCGAGTCGTCCTGACCTTGTAGTACTGCTTCTCGAAGCCTTCGTTGATGACCCAGTAGTGGCCTTTTCCGGGGTCATCTTTAGGGCGCTCCATCTTGTTGAAGCTCTTGCTGAGTGACAGGTTGTGGCGGATACTGTTCTGCCATCCGGTATCCTGCGAGTTGCGGTAGAAGGCAAAGGTGTCCGAGATCCACTTGTAGATTTGGGCCAAGGTAAGCTGGCGTTTCGGTGCGCGCAGAATGGCCATCCCGATGAGCTGTGCGTAGCTGTAGGGCGGCTTGAGGCCATCGTCGTCCACTTGCGGCATCTCGTCAGGTCCAGGAAGCGGTCCCTCCTCCTCCACGACGCGTGCTTCGCGTATCTTGGGCTTCTTGCTTCGGTCGCGAGGCTGTGCTGCATCCCCGAGAGGCCTCTTGCTCATGGGTTTTGCTGGTAGGTCTGCGGCGGCAAGCTTGGGTAGTGATGACTCTGGTAACGCGTACACGTTTTCTTTGTCCATGTGTCCGGGAAAGCTGGCGAAGAAATGGGGATTGGGGGCCATGACGTGAGCCTGGCCGCCGTAAGGCCTGGGAGCCTTCTTCATGGGCGCGTCCGTTTCGAATTGGGGTTCGCGGGGTGGTGGTAGAGATACTGAGTTGAGATCCTTCTCGGCAAGCGCGCTGGGGGGAGGCGAGCTGGAGACGTGACGTGTCTTTCGCGGCGATCGTTCCTGTGCGAAGGCCTGTGGGGGTGCCAGTAGGGTGTGAGAGTCGTTTGACACGTCGGTCACGGGTGGGAATGCGTCCAGGTACTGCGGGTCGAAGGCTGCGACTTCGTGGTGGTCCTGGGGGTGGATGGGGTCTTGAAAAATCTGCAGTGAAGCGTGTCGACGCGTAGCAGCCATCGTGAACACGGCACTGCAGGCCTGTTCTAGGCTTGTATATAGTCGACGGGCGCTTTGACGCGTCAAATCGCGTTCAGTTTTTCGGATTGGGTCCGTTCGGCGATGGGGCAGCCCGGCGGGCAGATGGTGTTGTTGGGGAGATTGCGATGACGGCGGCCGAGGATAACGTCGAGAAGACAGGCAGGGGAAAGGCGGTCACGGGTAAGGCGAGAACGTCGGGCGGTCTGGCACGGGTGCTGGCGGTGAGGGTTAGAAAGGAGGTGCTCGGGCGTGGGCACCTTCTTACCAAGTGGGCGCCTGGGTGAGGCAGCGGAAACTCGCTTCGGCGGCGCTAACAAGCAACGGTGACGGAATGTCGCGATCGACGCGGCTAGCCAGCGGGCTGCTAAACGGCTGTTGTGGCCGAAAGTACACGGGACAGCAGAGGCGAGAGAGGCAGACGCGACAGAGGGCGGCAGAGGGGAGCGTGAGCGTGAGCGGGAGGGCACAGAGAGAGGATGATCGGAGCGCGCGCTGGATAGGGTGTGCGAGGGACCTGGAACCAGCAGAGCTGCTCTTTCCTTGGCCGCAAACGCAAGGAAGGCGCAAGGGAGCTCGGCCCAATCAGGCTCGACGTGTAAGGCTTCCCCGGGCAAGAACCCAGCGCACTAGCTGGCGGGCTATCGCTATCGCTCGCTGCGGCGCTCGTAGCAGCAAGAGGTGCGACGGCAGCTCGAGGCCTGTCCGCTTGTGCTCGTCGCCAGCCTATCGACGCCTCCAGGAGCCCACGAACCACGGCAGCCATGAAACCGCGCCTCGCCTGCAAGGCACCACCCCAGCTGCCCTCAGCTCTCCACCAACCAAGCCTCTCCACGCAGCCGGCCTGCATGGCTCCACCTGGGAGCTCTTTCAGCCGGGCACTGCGCGAACCCAAGTGCGCTGTCGGCAATCGCTCCAGCGCAGCCCGATCGCGATGCAACTGACACTGACAGTCGCTCTGCTCTGTGCGCGATGGGAGGAAATGAGACGCACTGAGACGACTGACCGGACGCCTGCCGCACCAACGCCCCCCACCTGTCTAGCACGCGGCTATCAGATCGCGAGATCCAAGAGTCTCGCCCAAGGAACCGACTGTGGCGCCCATCTACCGTTAGCTCATGCGAGGGGTAACAACGCGGTACCGCCTCCTCGTACCTCACCTAGCGCTGCTCCACGCCAGCAACCCACTTCGCGCTGCCAATCTGCTCATCAACCCCTCCCAAGCGATCGCCGTATCCGTTGAGAGCGCCCGCTTGTTTCTAAACTAAGATCTAACCACGATCCTGCTGCCGTCCTGCCGCCTCCTCGCGCACATCTTCACGGAGTACTTCCGGTCCCGTACCTCCGCAGTTGTCACTGTGGTTACACTGCGGGGCAGCCGTTTAGAGCATTTCGCCATGTACCTCGTCTGACCTCGGATGCTGTGGAAGCACCTGCGCCCGAGATGCGCATGTCAGATATGCTGTTATCGTTGTCATCACAACTGTCAATTGCTGCAGGCGTTCCGTGGTTGACGTGCATGTTGATGTTGATGTTTGTTTTTACACTGCCACGTGCTTGCTTTCATCGACCCAGTTGACGAAATCCTACTATCGAAAAATATATCGCGTGACACGGACTTCAAAAGTACTCGTCAACGGGTTCAGCAAGGTATGTAACGTATGTCAAGTCCACCAGAGCCAATATTTCTCAGCAGCAAAGCAGCACTGTCGATGGTTGCTTTGAATATACGACCTGTTTTTGAAAGACCTCGATTGTGCGCTCTACGGCCGTAGGAAAGAACACAGCGTTCTCTACCAAACCATCAAACCTTGGAAATCCTCGAACAATAGACTGTACCTTAGATCATGACATCGTTTTGTCTGAACTTCTACAAGTCACACGACCCCTATCCATCCCATTCCACAATTTCTTTGACTCCCATTCCCCATCCCTCAGTCTTAGACCTCACCAACTGTTCACAAATCGAAGACGTTTTCAAAGAGATGTTCTATTCGTGCGAACTCGTCCGCACAAGATTCTACAGCGAAGCCAGACCCAACGCCCGACACAAAATCCAAACCCCAAACGCAGCCCAGGAATGTAAACGAGCGACATGGGCAACCCAAAGGCAGACTACTAAAACAACCCTACAGGTTCGGTAGAAGAGAAGACAAGGAACACCTACACCATCCCCACCCCCAGTCTAGCAGGCAGACTACCCGTTTCTCATGCGAACAGAGCATTTAGCCAGACAGCTCTTTAACCGCCCTCTTGAACGGCCTCTCCACTGTCGCCACGCCACTCTCCGCACTCCCAACCTCGGGCACCGTGACATTAGCGGGGAAGTCCTGCGGCACGGTGTTGACGCTGAGACGACCACACGGCCCGTTGGTGAAGCTCCACGCGAACTTGGGGTTGAAGCCCTCGCGCCCGCGGATCACGCCTACGTAGTCGCTCATCGAGCCGCCGGGGCACACGGCGTTGATGTTTACGCCGCCCGTGGAGGCGGCGAGTGCGCCGGTGGCGGTGCCAGTAGGGAATTCCGAGGGCACGACGAGTGCGGCAACGCCGGCGACGGGGCTGATGGTGCGGCGGAGGCGCATTTGGCATTTGCCTTCGCCGGGGACGAAGAAGGCTTCGGAGCAGCCCTCGGGCTGGAGGGATGGAGGGTTAGTTGGTGGTGTTGGAGAGAGGGAGAGACGAGGGAGACTTACAGCGGACTGGCACCTGATGCAGCAGTCGACTGCGTTTGTGGCGTCGACGCCGATTTCGTTAATGTCGGTATTATTACCACTTCCGCGCCTGAAGTAGACGCCATCGAAGTACAAAGGCTTGCCGTTGACGTCGTAGTCGATGTGATTCACTATTCTTCGGTCAGCCTCTCTCGTAATAGACAATGCTCGCGAGGAATACCAATGTTGTTAGCCTGGCAAGCAGCCCAGAAAGTTGGTGTTGGCGCGGACACAATTGTGGACGTAGTCGTGGTGACAGTGGTGGTAGCAACGGCTGTACCAGTAGCTTGCTGGGTGGTCGTGACATCTGGGTCGGTGACATAGTATTCGAGGCTCTGGGTGACGCGGACGGGACAGAAGACAGCGAGAGTGTACCAGGTCCTCTCGATCGGCACACGCGCGCCCGTTTCGGGGTCTGCAATCCATCCAATCTGCCTGGTGATGGGTTCATCGCGTTTGAAGAGATTAAATGGCATAGATTGGCCTTCGAGTGCACCACGTGCGATGCGAGGCAGGGGTGTAGCAGATGCAACGGCTTGCGCACCCTGAAGTGGGAGCCATCCAGGCGACTAGAATAGAAATAAAAGGTCAGTGGGAATTTCCGCAGGGGCGAGTACGACATAAGTTGCCGGGCTCTACTTACCGGCGAGACAGTGACCACAGCCGGTGTAACGGTGCTCGTGATAGTGGCAGTGGCAGTGGTTGTCAAGAGGCTCGTCACTGTAGTTGAGTTACGTGTAACGGTGACAGTGTTCGCAGAATGGAAAGTGCTAGGAGGGAGCGTATTGTTCTGCGTAACGGTGTAGGTGAATTGGAAGCTGGTCGTGATCCCAAAGATGACAAAGGGAGTCGGCCCTTTGAGAGTAGAGCATGGCAGACCGGTCTCCGTAGAGAAGACCGTCGAAATTCGCGTGGCCGGTGCCGAAGTCACCTGGGCAGAAATGGCCGGAAGGGCTGCAAGAACAGCCAGCACAGTAGGAGACCTCATGGCGTCGAGGAGTCGGAAACGAAGCGAGCGGACGAAGGAGCAGCTGAAGCGAGTGTAGGTTGCTCGATGATGAATCCGTGAATGCAAGATTGAGGCCCTTAAATACTTTTGCGCATCGGAAGGTGATGCCATAGGAAATTGGATGTCTGGAAGACACGAGGCGGCTGAGCAATTGCGAACGCAACGAGATGGATCCCGAGACCATTATCATTGCTATCGAGTAGTTTGGGTTAGACGATGCACCACGGCGCTGAGCAGATTGACACGATGGTGGCCTTGTCCTAACGCTAGAGTGCTCAGGAGGAAGCTTGGAAGACGGTGTGAAGGCCAAGCTACCACCGGATGTGTGATTTGAGAAGCGAGCTGGCCACAAAGATCTCACCTGTGGCTGTGTTTCGCCATCAAGGTCGCTTGTCGAACGTCGAATGTATTTGGGGGCATGAGACTGTCGTCGTCTTGACTCCCGCAGATTCAGAACAGTCTGGCTTGGACAGGTCCAGGGCCAAGGTTACGGATGCACGGCTCGGCCAGTGTCCCAGCGGGAGGCAACACCCTTGGCAGATCTGAGTCTTGATCAATTCAGGTGGAAAGAAGGGATGTACAGCAGTGGATGCGTCTGTATTTCAGGTACCGTCAGTATGGCTGAACAGGTGAACAGTTGCACAGATACTTCTAACGGCGATACCGGCAGGCAGAGCAGGAACGTGGCTGTCTCGTGTGCCCATATGAAATTCACTCACTGACGTCTTCTTCGAGCCTAGGGTTCAGTAACACGATTATCCTCGACAACAAGGGGTGGACACTGCAGGAAAGACAGTTGGAAAGCAGTGACGATAGCTTGCAAAAGCGGACGGCAGAAGATGATTAAGCATAGAGATCAAAGTGCAAAGAATTTTCGAATTTGTTGGAGTGTAGTCGAACTTGGGCTCATTCGCCCCCATCCCTTGCGTTTGAGCTTCCCCAAACCGGGCGGTGAAGTAATTGTGGCTGAACGCCACATTCAGCATCGAGTTGCATGGATCAACGACGGTTGGCAGCTCGGGCCATATCACCGTTGCGCCAAAGGCATCAAGGACTCTCCCGTGGGCGTTGCGCCATAGGCGGTCTAGATAGATCGCGCGAGACGAGAGTGCTTCCGAGCGTGTCTCAACCAAGCCGCCCTACAGTTGTGGATCGTCGGGGTACGCTGTACCCTCCAGCCGGCTCCAAGCGCGGTATGATATCGAAGCCAGGCCCTCAGCTTTCATATCCAAGCATTCAGCTATGAATCCGATATTCGTTCGAGAACGCGCTGCCAAGCGCCAACCACTTCTAATTCAGCAAGCTATCAGTATGTCGAGCCGATCCTTATCCCAGGAACGCCCTTCAACCCCATCTTGCCGACGACCTTCTTGTCGATCATAGGTGGCTCGGGGCATCCCATCGCGTACGCGTAGTCATTAGCTACCTGCACCAGCTCCTTCGGCTGCAACCTTAGTTTCTTGAGATATGTCTTGTTGTACCCGAGGAAAGCTTGGTAAGCTTTAGCCTTCGCAACTTCGTCAACCCGCGGGAAAGACTTCTCAACCAGAGGCTGGTACTTTTGCAGCTCGGCCACGATGTCGGTCGGATATGGCTTGATGGGCAGGGCCGGGTTGGTGTGAATGAAGAAACTTTCGTTGGAGAACAGTATGATGACTGCCCTACCATCACGACCAGCTCTTGCTGTGCGTCCAACTCGATGAACATACTGTTCAGCATCCGAGGGGAGACCCAGTTGGATTACTAGACTGACGTTGGGGAAGTCCATGCCACGCCCGACCTGTCGTTATCAGTATGTATAGACCTCAAAAACATGAGCATTGGTTACTTACGACATCAGAGGCAATCAAGATGCCGCTGGGTGCTTCCTTGAACTCATTGGTGGTTCGCGTCCGAGCGTTCTGGCTCATACGGCTATGCAGTTCGAACGTCCTGAATTGAGGGAGGGCAACTTTGCAGAGATCGTAGAGCATGCCTACGCCATTTGCGGTGGTGCCGAACACGACGACCTTGAAGTCATCCGGGTTGGACTCGTGTTCCTTCTGCAGAACCGCAAGCAGAGCTGCAAAAGTTTGCTTGATCGAGGTCAAAGAGACAGAAAATTGGGGCACACGAGCGACTGTCGGGGCTTCATTGGGGTCGACGGTGGAGAGCGAGGTATAGCCGGGGAAAAGCACGCATTTGACCACATCGTTCACGCGTTCCGGCAGAGTCGCTGAAAAGCACATGCCTTGCCAGCCATCGCTCTTGGGAGGGAGTCGCTTCAAGATCTTGTGGATCGCCGGTGCAAAACCAGCATCCAGCATACGGTCGGCTTCGTCCAACACCAGCGTCTTAAGCCCCTGAAGCCTCTCTCGGACTTCCTTTTCACCCAGAATGTCGTCAAGGCGACCTGGGGTAGCAACCAAAATGCTTGGGTTGCCAGTGATGAAGCGCTTCAAGCTCGACGCGCGCTGAGTGCCACCAAAGGCGGTGTGGCACTCGAGCTTCTGCGGAAGGCGTGCTGTGATATCCTGGCATTCTTTGGCGATCTGTAGGGCGAGTTCACGCGTAGGGCAGATAACGAGAATAGCAACACCGCCGCGGGGCGGTTTGTTCCCAGATAAAAGGTTCTGTATGGCGGGAAGCAGGAAAGCGGCAGTTTTACCCGTACCGGTCTTGGCCTGCACCAAGCAATCCGAAGATAACGATGGTAGTTCACTGAACACCTTCTCCTGTACCGGAGACATGAACTTGAAGCCCATTGCGTCGACTCCTTCTAACAAGCCAGGGTGCCTAGAATGGTTAGCCAGATCGTCTTTGTGAAGGATGGCGCGGAAGAGGACATGCAGCGTCATTCCAAGAGTACGAGTACTCTTTGTTACTGCATAACAGGTAACATGGACGCCAACCGACTTGCGCTCGGGCTGTTGACCGCAGAGCGCGTCTCAGGACAACGTACAAGATGCCTTTCATATCCGAGTAAGGCTTTTGACCCTCAACCACAAGGGGTGGCTTTGAATCTGCAGGTGCCGTGCGAATCTGGGGCTCCTGGCCCTGCTCCTGTGTGGCACGCGGGGGTCGTCCATCGCTCATGTTGCGTACCGTGTACGGCGATCCGGGTCGCTTTCCACCACGTCCGCCGCGGCCGCCACCTCGACGTCTCGGTGGGGGTGGCATGGCTTCGAACAGTGCGAGTGAGGAGATATGGCGCTGTTGGTTGATCGGCGAGAGGGTCGGCGACGAGCTTAGGATCGAAAGCTGCGGTTGAGGTGAGAAGGCGCGGTGCAGATAAAGCGACGGCAGGTGCGACTGAGTTCGAATATGACGTGCAAGAAACAATGACTTCATTGGCTATCTACCTAGGGAGGAAAGAAGGACCAGCGAGAGAAATTCCTCTGACAAACTTGTTGCGATGACGGAGGGGAAGAAATGTGAAATTATTTGGCAGTCTCAGTCTTCTGTCGGCTGCTTTTTTTTCTCCGGCGGCAGGTTTCGACGCGACGCCAACGCGATCATAGCGGCCGCCGCCACAGTGGCTGCCACGTTTGTCATCGAGCCCCTGCCCTCCCGCCAGTCCTCCAGCTCCTCCCGCTTGCTGGTTGCAAGCGAAAACGAATGCGATTGCGACTCATGGCCTTTTGCAACAGCCTCACCGCCTGGTCCAATCAGCACGACTCGCATCGCTCTCCTGCAGCTGCGTCTCGGCCCGCTGTGTATCTCGCCCCTCACCATGACCGGCACAATGTGCCCTAATTATTGGCCTTGTGGGATGACAGCTCTGCTATAAAGGGAGAGCTGAGTACCGCACGCGTGCGCCAAGTTGCAGTACCCCAGATCCATTGTGCTCCCTCTTTCCATCCTTCGGACGGACACCGAGATGCCACCCAGAGCGAAGCCGAAAAGGCCGTGGCAGGAAGTTGCCAAGGAAGCCCAGGAGCACCGTGACTCGACCCTCAACGCACTCAGTCCACCAGCACCGAAACTACCAACAGAGCTGCCTAGAAACGTCTTGCCCATCGCACCAGAGCTCCTGCATCCGAATGTTATATTCATCACCGACCTGCCTCCCGAACAGCTCCTCACATTCCTTTCAACTGGCCAAGTGTCTGCGGTCGATGTCACTACTGCTTACCTACAGCGAGCTGCCGTCGCCCAGGGCCTCGTCAACTGTCTCACCGAACTCCTGCCAACGCAAGCTTTGACGCGGGCGAAAGAACTGGACGCTTATTTCCAGGAGCACAGAAGACCCATAGGCCCTCTACATGGCCTACCTATCAGCGTCAAAGAGCATATCGGTTTCCAAGGCCTGCGATGTACTACGGGCTATGTGTCCCATTACGACAACATTGCCAAGGAAGATGCGCATATACTGCAGATACTACGCAAAGCTGGCGCAGTTTTCCACTGCCGGACCACCATACCACAAACTATGATGCATCTAGAAACAGATTCCAACCTGTATGGTGTCACGAACAACCCATACAACAGAAATCACTCGTCTGGCGGCAGCTCGGGTGGAGAGGGAGCGCTGCTTGCCCTTCATGGCTCATGCCTTGGCATTGGATCTGACGTGGGCGGCTCCATACGCAACCCAGCTGCAAACTGCGGCGTGTATGGTATCAAGCCAACGGCTTTTCGGATACCAACTGATGGTTGGGGATATATCATGGCTGGTGCCGACACCGTCGAATCGGTGTTGGGTCCTATGTCAACAACGTTATCGGGACTCAGGCTGTTCATGAAGACAATTCTAGATTCGCAGCCCTGGCTGACCGAACCCGCCTTGGTTCCATTCCCCTGCCGAGAGTTCCAATTGCCACAGGACCGCCCCTTGAGGATTGGCGTGCTTTGGGACGATCAGATCGTTCGACCACATCCGCCAATAACCCGCGCCTTGAGGACGGTGGCAGATCGCCTTCAGATTCAGGGCGTTGAAGTCGTAGATTTCAATCCATATCTCCATGAAGAAGCCTGGGCGATTATTGCGTCACTCTACTTCACTGACGGCGGTGAAGCTGACGGCGAAGCAATCAACTCTTCTGGCGAACCTTGGAGACCGCTTTCTGAATGGATCATCACGCAAAATACCTGCGTTAAGAAACTCGATGTCGGTGAGTTGACATACTGGCTCGAAGAACGCGAGGCGTACCGCAAGGAATACGCGCTACACTGGAACGAGCTAGGCGTAGACGCTGTCCTCTGTCCTGTGAATCCGGGTGTAGCGCCCAAGCACAACACCGCGAAATACTGGTCATACACCTCGCAATGGAACCTGCTCGATTACCCAGGTGTTGCATTTCCCGTCACGAAGGTGGACAAGTCACTAGACAAGTGGGATCGAGAACAGAGCCCGCTCAGTGAACACGATACGTATAATCGGGAGTTGTGGGATCCGGAAGCGTTCGATGGACTGCCCGTCAGTCTGCAGCTGGTGGGAAGAAGATTCGAAGATGAGAAGATCTTAACCATTCTGGAGCACATCACTGAGCAGATCAAGTTGCCGTTCGAGCAGTTTCCTTGACTCGCCGAGCAGTTCATGCCGCGGAATAAGAAGGGACGTAGTGAGCCTCGATGCGACCCCCGCCATGTGCGGCAAAGTGGTAATCGAGGATGACGTATAATTCAATAATGGCAGTATGCATGATCGATCTTTTTTGAGCGCAAAATTACTGTTATTCCCGGCGTCCATATCTTGTTCTGGACCCGTAGACGTTGAGCAACCCATTCATAGTCTTTCACCTCCGCCCTCATCCTGTCCGAAACTCTTTCTCCCTATTCTGCTCTGCCAACACCTATACCACCCACTTCTCCTCCTCCCCGCTATTCTCATCGACTTCAGCATACTTCCCACCACTCTTGTACCGATACTTCACCTCGCCATCACGCTTCAGCTTGATTCTAACTACCCGATACGCAAAAACAATCCTATTCGTCGATCCCCGATACGCTACCGATCTCTCCGACACCTTGACCTCCAGCTCCAGACCCGCTTCCACTGTTATACCGAAAACGGTTGCGTCGACGCCGACGCTGAGGAACTGACCGTGCTCTGTGCAAGGGCCAAGCGTGTGGAGGATGTTGCCTACCCTTTGCTGGTGCATACAATGTTCCACGGCGCGGATATCTGACGAGACTTGAAGACCTCCTGTATCCATGCTTGTAATTTAGGGTGGAAAGTGTGCCGTGTCGTAAAGCTAAGGGCGAGCTCTCTTGTATAGAGAGGTGTAGCATGCTTCGTTGTAATTGAGTAAATGGGTGCAAGAGGTTGCTGTGCCGAATGCCTATTGGTGAGATGCAGCTGGCACCAGGCGCGGGAAGGGGGTCTCTGTTGAATGTCGTAGTCGCTTACAGTGCCCAAGGCTTGTATATCACTTGGTCGATGGGCTTCTTGCAGGCACTTGTATACTATCATTTGAGGAAGTCCTTTCCCTGCCTATTCATACTTTCCTAGAGATCTTGAATCAACTATTACATTGGCTACAGCATTCGGCATCAACAGTGGACTGGCCAACGAAGATGAGCGGAAGGAAACATCTTACCGGAATTAATGCAGTGATAGTTGGCCCTTAATGGTGGCGGTTCTTGGTAGAGAGTATGAATTCGTGACCAGAGAGCCATAGAAAAGGTGTGAAAATAACCCTCGCAAAACACTGCTTTCGGACGTTGCCAATTACTTTACCCTCGCCCCAGCCTTCTGTACATCTCGATTCGGACTATCTCCAGTCATTTACCCAGTAGTTGTCTTGCTGCAAACCAGAGCGAATCACTTTGAATCTGCGCGACGAAGGTTCTTCTGCTCAGCCTAAATAGGAATGTAACAAATTAAACAAGAAAGACAAAGGGAAAAGAAAAAATCTCACACTCGCGAACATGCGCTACAATCCCAGCAGCGGTTGACGCTGCGCAAGACGTGCCACTCATAAGTCTGTGGTAATAAGCGCTGTTGACATTGGTCCCCACACCGTTTTCACGCATTCTCCGAGCACCTGAATTCGCATGTTATCCCTAGCAACTGATGTGAACATGGATGCGTTACCGAACACATTCTGCTGAATGCACTCCAAGGAACTGTAAATTTTGGAGTCGCAGGCTGCCCTGCGAAGGCACGCCAAACGGCAAATGCACGAACTAAATTTCTTTGTTCTCCCTGACCGCTCCGATAATGAGTTCAATGTTCGAGAATCAGGGAGCTGCACAGCACTAGCTTGAGCTGCGAAAGAAGGATGTGTTGCTGTTGTTCATATACTGTCATGATACAGCTTAGATCGGGAGATCCCCAGAAATGAGGGCTAGGCGCCGCTATTTTTCGCTGCGGAAAGGAATGGTTCGCGTCATTAAGATTCTTTTGAATATGGAAGCTAATGTGAGTATCCGGAACAGACAAGGTACGACCCCACTGTACTGAGAAGAATATGCGAGCTCCGCATTCCGAGGAAAATTTTGCTTTTGTGCAGCTTTTTCCGGTGTCATGGTATCCTCCCAGTTCCGCCTACATAACAACCCACTCGTCAAGTCAGATTTTCTTAACAGCACTGCTGCCTAGCACTCACATGACTTCCAGAACGAAGGCGTGCACAGGTTGTCCCGCCACAAGGCTGAAGGCAAGACGGGTAAGTCTCCAGCTCCTGCACGTAGCACACCGACCAAACACGGGAACACCTTTCCCTCTAATCAAATAGATTGTACGGTCTCTCGCATTGTGAACATTGTGAAACTGCATCGTACTTTAAGTTATTCTAGGGTTTCCTCATGTTTCCCGCCTTTCAAGAAATTATCTTAGACTTAAGATATTTGATTGTTGTGAGAGTACTGTGGACCGGACGAGGGGACACGATACCATTGCACGGTAGCTGTTACGTAGAACCGTTGCGCGAAAGCGAAGCACATTCGACTGCAGGTGATCGACCATTGCAATAGACAGTCTAAATTCCTAAAGGTCCTTATGATCCTCCATCGCGATCACAGGGACAAAAGATTGTTCAACCGTACGAGACCAATCAATTTGCCGTTGGAAATACTTGGTGGACTGACGATGTCTTTCAACAAGCAACGGCCGGCTCCCTCTGTTCTTCGAGATCCCTGACCAAGGTCTGCGCGAGCCTTCGATGACCATACGAATCCTTCCCTGACGCAGCTGAGGTAGCAGCGTCGTTGACATGTTCTGTATGTCAAAACCACTGGGCAATTTTGAAAACTCGAAATGGACATCTGAGCGCTTAAATTCTCCACCCGCATGTTCCTTCCAGGCGTGGACCTCGATGGCATTGCTTGAGCTTGGATTGGCTGACACACCTGAGCTACTTCCATCTTTGTGCACAGTAACCTGGGTTTCTTGCACGGCGGCCGATAGATAAACATTGACGCCAAAAGTCTTGGACAATTCGCCAGAGGATTTTATTCTAGTTATTTTTGTTTCCTGGGTCAGTGACCCTTCGATTGCTCTACCGGCTTGGAGTAGCGTAAGAATGTCTTCGGGTATCTTCTTAATGACCGGGTATCGTGCTGTGACCGGGTTGATGACAATAAACTCGCCGTCGTCAGAGAATGTTACGGATTGGAAACTATCAAAGCTGTGGTGAATCTGGATGATCTTGCTTACGTCTACTCAAGTCAGCAATGGACCCGAGCACCTCATGAAACAGTATGCTCACCGTGATCGAAAGGCCATAGATATACGGATCCGACCAATGAGAAAAGGAGCAGATGTTGCGTGGGATGGAACGTTCCAGCATCGCAATACACCTCCTTCATCCCTCTGTATAACGTCAAAGATCCAGAGTTGATTAGCTGCAGCGTGGGTGAAGAGTCATCCTGGCCTAGGTCCCATATGGCAAGGCTGCTAGGTTGTGAGGGAGCCTTATCTACGTAAAATAAGTATTTACCATCCAAACTAAACCATACCCAGTAAAGATATAGCCTGCAGTTCCGATGGACCCATGAATCCAGTGTCGCTGCCTCGTAGCAGGCGTGGAACGTATTCTGAGTACTATCGGGTGACATGTAGCTCCAGTTATGTCTGAGAACCTCATTGAAACTAGGAACGATCGAAGCCAACTGGTATGAAGACCCGCTTCCAGGTGAAGCTTGTGGCGAGTAGACGTCTCCCAGGACCGCGAAACGCCGCAGTGAGGAGCAGATCGCCACCGGGCATTGTAGGCGAAAATTTTCTGCAGCATTGCTGTCGCCTTCTTTCCACAATGACTGTCTGATTTGCGTCCATACCTTGGGCTGCTCCAGCGGGCAATCCATTTCAAATAGCAGTTCCGGGTCATTGGCAATGGAAAAGATCTGATATCTAGCAACCCACCCAGACGACAGCTGTTTCAACACATTAATTAAATTTTCATCCCACGAAAGACGTTGACCAGTTTGCATGGCAATCTCCTGGTATGCTCTGCATATGTTAATAAGATTGCGACATGTAAATGCATACATGCTTTACCTGGACGGCCAGATGCCCAACACTGCAATGTGGACTCCGTCTGATGAAGTTTTCGATACGGTTTTCAGGCTCGTAGTGCTCAAATTTGGCGAGAGCAGAGGGTCATCTTTATCGGTTGTCAGAGAGTGCACCTTCATCTCGTTGGTAGGATGAAGCCATGGATTTGGGTTGAAAGCTGGACACTCCGTCCATATGCATGATGGATATTGGATGAGCTGCTCGCCCCATTCACGATTCAACTCGAACCAGAACTCTGCTAGTTGTGGAAGTTGATCCCAAACATCCTTAGGAGAGAGCTCAGGAGTCTTTTCAAAGGATCTTTGTGCCGTATTTGCACAAACAGCCAGTGACTTAATCTGCGGGCTGATGCAAAGCTCGATCTGCCTTTTGGGTGAAGCTCCGGCGTGCGTTGCGCGTCCGAAAAGGTAAACGGCCTCCAGCCATATAGAAATCTGGGTTGGTGCTGAGAGGAATGCGAGTGCTGTCGTAGCCAGTTCAGTCAACTTCTGATTATGCAGCGGGTCCAGACGATCTGGACTGCATGGCAATTTCAGAGCCATCTGCAGGTGATGAATCCAGTGCACAGAAACATACTCGCTCAGAGGGTATCTGTTGGTCAAGGAGGACTTCTGGTTATCTTCTCTACCAGTGCTCAGAGGGTACGAGAGCATAACTGTATGCAAGTACTGAATGCACACTCTGGCAATCATGGCATGAGACTCGGCCGCAGACAACGCTATCTCTCTCGGTACATTAGTTTTGGCTCGCGCAAGAAAGTCCCTGACAGATGTGTGCATAAAGCGGAATAGCGCAGGCTTTCGAGAGGTGTCCTTCGTCACGAGGCAGGCACAACTCACGATCACACTGCTCTCGAAGTGGTCTTCGTCGTTTGCTTCTTCTTCTGTGTCAGTATATACCAGGCGGCTGGACTCACGTAATTCTTCCGCACTTATTTCTGTGCGCGCATAGGCCAAGAAAGCAAAGATCCATGCCGCCAAATGCTGTTCTGTGGTATTCAAGCGTGATATGTGGGACATGATGCGGTCGTACATGTCGTCAAGACGTTCCGGCGTCGAGAGGTTCAATAGAATTTTGACGCGCTTCCTCGGTTGTAGAACTGGAAGTTTGAGATATTCGATCATCAGCCTAGCCCACAAGAACATGCCATCAGATCCGACCACCATTCGATCCACCATTAGGTTCAGATCCTCATTTGCGGGTATCAATTTGGACTGCATCAGCTCCTGCAGCTTTGAAGTTGCGTAGAGCTGGATATCTGGTTCTGTCCGCCGGCCTAATTGGAACTGACGATGTGAAGGCAGAGTTTCTGCTAGCCCGACGACGCTTGGTCGGCCAAATAGGAGAAGCTTGACTTCCGACTTGCCGAAGATTTCTCTAAGGTCGGACAGAAGCTCGTCTCTGTCGCAACATTCATCTATACCGTCAAGCACAACATAGCACTGCGGTTCAGTACGTGCGCAGATGTTCAACAAGTCCATCATGTCGGCGACAGATGCTTTCGTGCCTATAGACTTCTTGAACATGGTGACTTCGATGCTTTCCATGAAGCTTGTGTCCGCACTTCTTTTATGCACAACCTGGGCCAACAAAGCTCGGTACGCGCAGGCTCGTTTTGAAGCCGAGTCGTTATCGGAGAAGAAAAAATAGTAGCAAGATGAATCTGGAAGGCCGAGCAAGTATTCTACAGCCGCAGCGGCAAGTACCGATTTTCCATTACCGGGGTGGCCTTTCGAGTTTCCGATGTCAGTAATAAAACGATGTAGAAGAAGAAGTAATGGAATACCTGAAACGAAAAGAGTATTTTCATGGGAAAGGTCCTTTAGGGGTGAGGCCTGTAGGAGCGACGACATCCAAGCATTGAAGACAGGCTCCTCCAAAAACCATTGCGATGTATTTCTTTGGCGTGCGTGGCAGTGCTGATCAAAGGCCACAGAGAATTCAGGAGCATCAAGCCAAGAACGTATGTACCATAGCCTCTCTTCCTTGTTTTTACCTAAACGATGAGCGTGCAGCGACGGTAAGTCAAGTGAGCACGCACCTTCATTGACCTTTGTATGACCTCTATCCTTCAGTGGGCCGATATATTCCTCCGCTAATTCTCGAAGTCTGAGTAAGGCAGTTTCCGCTTCTCGGACATACTTGTGCAATGTTGTTCTGCAGTGCATCTCCTGCTCTTGGAATTCTTGACGCACAACGGCTTTGTCGGACAGAAGAACTTCCGACTTCCCGTTCGGTTTCTGCTGCTCAAGCTCATATGTCTCCTTCTGTATCGCCAATTGTGCCATCGAGTTCTCAAGAAGTATAAGTTGTACTTCACTGCTAATGATACTAGTCTGATACCGCATGCGTCCCTGAAGGTCCTTGAACCTACTCTCAAACGAGGTGACGGATAACTTAGCTATCACAGCGATTGTCCAACGAGGACCTAAGCACCATAGTAAGAGTAGTTCGAGAAGTAACAGGTGATACTTACTGCCCTTTTTCTGTATGAAGATGCTTTTGATTCTTTCAAAGAAGAAAAAGAGATCAAGGTACACCTGCTGCAAAGCAAACTTTAAGCGTTCTGATGGCTCCTTCCCATAATGAAGCAGCAACTGGTATACGTTCTCCAATTGAGGCAGATGGGAAGTCAAGACGCTAATGGTATTGGCAAGGTGTTCAAAGAAGGAAGTATGGTTACAAGCAAGCTGAAGGGTCAGTCAACGTATGACTGCTCCTTGTCTATTCAAAGGTACCTACGAGTAGAGTGGCTCGGATGCAACCCCATATAATGGCTGCTATCTCAGGGTGAGACTGGATGATTATTCCTATAATTTCAAAGTACGGTTGCAATCTGTCCGCGAACCGTTTGATATTTTCGAGCGAGCCACGTAATAATCGACTGTGATTGGAATGCTGCAAGGCGTTGGTAGCCTGCAGGTCTTCGATCAGATCTTCTGAGGACTTGAAAGATCCTTTGGGAAACAGGGCATCTTTTGCCTCGGCTGTTATTTTCGAAAAGTATTCGTCTTGAGCTTGTAGAAAAAGCTTTAGTGGTGTTGCACCATCAGGCGTTGGGACGTGGGGGCTCAGCGATTCCAAGATGCCTTCAATACCATAATGGGGATTGAGCTTGGGAGAGCGACTGTGCGTGCTGCTCTGAGATGGATCTGGTACTTCGTTCGCCATCTTGAAAAGAGATTTGCGGTCAAAAACCGATGGACCATGGTCGAATGTTTAATGAAGCAGAGATGACGGGGAGGAGGCTTACATTGCCACAGTTGCCACAGCCCCAAAAAGCAGCCACGCATACAGTTGACCTATGATAAGCCGCCACGACCGAGCATCCTAGGACCTGTGCCTATGCATGATTGGGTCGCTACACCCGGTCGCGTATCACTCAGTTCTTAGTGTTGTGCTCGATACAATCCAAAGAGGGGCGCTGCATTCCCAGCTGTACATGGCTGAGCGAGCAGCAATTTGCAGCTGCGCCCTCTACAGCGGTACTCAAGGACTCTGAATTTACTATTTGCGTATATTGGCAACATGGGAATTCTGCCAAGGCATTTTATGCATAGACTATGATAAACATACCTCTCAAGATTGATCTTTCCTCTCAGCCCACTCAACCCACCGCTTAACCACTTCATCCACGCCTTTCACGCCCTCCTTACTCGCTTCTACCTCAAACCACTCTCTATGATCCTTCCCACAAGCATCGCACTTCTTCGTCACCCGCTGGCCTGCAAGTTCGATATGAATCAAGCGCTCCACACGATGCGCGTGCGGCACCTTCCTTACGCCCTCCGACACTCGTCGCGCAGGATCCGGGGGACGCTGATTATTGTAGGACGGCCGCCTCGAGTGAGCTGGAGAGCCTTGTGGTGATGCTGTCGGTGTCGAAGGAACGTATGGATAGAACCGTACAAGCGAGAGGCTGTAGCCGCATTGGCGTGTCCATTCGTGCATGCGGCGGGTTACATTGTTTGCACGCCCGATCTTTAAGAGGATGGTGTTCTTCTCTTCTGCAGCATCCAGACGCGGGCGCTGCGGTCGACGCACAGAGTACTGTCGGAGAACGTCTGAAGTGCGCCGGCCTTGCTCTGGACGTGTTGGCGGGGCTAGTAGGCTTGATGCTGTAGAAGACGGAGCAGGCCCCGCAGATTCGGGAGTAAGCCAGAAGATATAGATGTATCCTTCTTCGTCATGCCCGGAGATCGGTTTCGATAGCTCGGTAAGGAGCGCCGACGTTGTTTGTGGTGAAATGGATTTTGGAATATATGAGAGCAGCGCCGACGTTTCCGATGGGCGTGATGTTTTGTTGAGCGGTCGAGCAGGCTTGTCGCCTAAAGGTTGCCGTGCAGGCACATTGGTGGTCGCTGGACGTGGCGCTGACGCGGGACTCGAGGTATTGCTAGGCCGATCTTGATGCGTTCTCTGTGGCCGCGAAGCCTCAGCCATTTGCAGAGGAGTTGACGCAACTGACTGCCCCTGTGTTCTTCTCTTGTGCCTCACTACCTCCACATAGTCGTCGTCGTCGTCTGCCGAGCCGCAGCACAGCGACGTCCAGAAACTCCGCTTCTTTCGTTGCGTTCGAGGTTCTGGCCGTTGGCTTATCTGCCGTCTCCTCTCTGCCATCACGTCGCTCGGAACCGACATCAAAGGTCCTTGAACCTGGTCCCAGGTCGGCGGCCTATTGATTCTTCGCGGAGGCCTACTCGTGGAATTCTCTTGCCTACTCCGCCTACGCCTCCGCTGTGGTGCGGTTTCCGGCTCTTCCATATCAAGCACACCTAAGCGTGCTACCAACGTATCGATGCTATTCCGCTCTTGCAATGGATATAAATGAGTGTCTTGCGCACCAGACCCTGCAGCGTTCGGAGCCATCAGGTGCTCTGCTTGATCCTTGTGCTGCCAGCAAAAGAACGCTGCTGCACCCGTCTCCTCGTCATCGTTGTCGCTTATGACTGATGCAACTGCCAGTACACCATTGTTGTGCGAGGAATCTCTCGCATCGATTGCACGTCTACACGGTCGTCCTGATTTCGTAATGCCCTTGCATGTCGTAGCGGGATTTCGCGAGTCTGAGCGAGGAATCAGGGCTTCGGGGGTACGCCCCGTAAAAAGCGCCATTGGAGTGGAGTCGCACAGTAGAGGGGGCGCCTGGTGGTATCAGTAGTTACATATGCGCGTGTTGTGAAGGGAACGTGAAGGGGCGGTGAGGACTTTCACAGCATGTAGTCACGGCGGCATTGAGTGGGGGAAAGAGCTTTAATGGAGCGGCTCAGGGCATGACATGCATTGCGAGGCTATGTAGGCGCCTAAACAGGGTTGCTTTCGCGCTGTGCAGTGAAAAGAAATGGCGGGGGAGAGTCGAGTCCAAGTCGCGTGGCAGGCGCGTGGCGCAGATGTGGCGGTGCGAGTGGCTTGGGCCTCGCTTAGATCCGTCATTCCGGCACAAAAACATCGCAAAACAGCACAGAAGTCCACACTGACAATAACCGGTCCTACGAAGTCGCCAAAGGACAAAAAATGCATCGACATAACCCTGAGGGAATCCCGATGCAAAAAGGAAATTAATGATTGCATCGGCCGGGCTGATGAATGTTAGACAATGCATTTTTTTTTTGTAAAGCGGAGCTACTCACAATCGAACCCGGGGCTAGCCGACACTGTTGAACTGATGAATACCAGGCCAATGGCAACGGCTAATTTTACCACTAAACCACCGATGCGGTTCACGCGTTTGATGAACGATGACTAGAAATTAAAATATAAGTACCAGAATGCGTGCATTGAGTCTCGGAGAACAAGTTCCACTTTCTAAAACTGAAAATAGCTCGCTTTTGTGGAACTACGACAATGTCGACGTCTAGAGAGGAAACGTCGCGTCTTAGCTTATCACATCCGTTTTCACAGCACTATGAAGTTCGCCAATTGTGAGCTTGCCAACACGGTAACCCTTCCAACGGAAGCTTTGCCCAGAATGTCAGCCCAACGACAGAGGCTCATCTCACGTCTACCAATCATGGCTTTGGCTCAAGCCCATGATGACACACCTTGCTAACGCCAATAGCGCTTAATGTTGGTGGCTGAAACCAGACCCAATTTCCGAATTACCACTTCTCGAAAGGCGGAAGAGCTTTTCAATCAAGTGAAATGCTACCAAACATTTGCGAAAAATGAGAAGTGGTTTCTCGATTCAACCACAACACCTAATTCAATTTTCGTCATTTACTATCTTCTTTTCGTTTCTCAATTACGGTGTCCGCATCACGGCCACCTATCTAGAGGGGACCACTACGCAATACCCGTGCCAGGCACATGAGGTTTTTCTATCACAAGAATGTGGTAATTAGTGTTACAGTAGCCGTTAGCTGTTTCTACGCACTCCGGACTATAGGCTGCAAACACGTGCATATGTAACCCGATACCATAGTTCCTAAGTTATTAGGTCACTACACAGGCTCTAGTAAACGAGAGAGGAACTAATACGCACGCCTTAAAGGAGTTGGCAGTAATCACTATAAACGTTACTAAAGTCTTTTCCCTCCTAGTTTCGTGAGGGTAGAGTGAGAATGAGAATAACCCAGCTTGGCGTAGATCACGGGTGCTGAGTCAAACTATCCACCAACAAAATCGTACTCCTTACATGGGCACTGCAATCTACAATTATTAGGGCTATGCAGAAGTACTCTAGTGCAACTTCTAATAGTTGTGAGGAGTTTAGGTTGTTCATGTTCGTAAGAGATGAGTGCTAGCAGAGCTATAGCAGTGGCTTGGCAAGACTCTACACTATCCAGAGCCTACACCTACAGCACTCTCCTCTTCAGCCATTTCTACAAACCATCGCCTCTTCAACAACCCTCTAGCTAGTGCGGCTCAACACACCTCCTTGTAAGTGCGCTATTACCACCATCTACCTCTTCACCACCTCGCTGGCCCAGCCACAGCGGTACGTTAAGGTACATCCTGCTCCGCCAGACTTCTCGCCGCTAGCATTTTTCGGCTTATGTTCAGCCACAGCTATTCCTACAGTAGTTAGCTAACATTATTCCCATCTAGTGCCACAAATCTAATATAGCATATTGTTGCGTAGTATTATATACGGTATTCTAAGCATGCCTATCCTAGCGCAATAATGTGTTTCAGGCCTTCTGCTTCTTCCTTAGCTTTTGCCTTGCAGTGTATATCCATTCATCGAGGAATATCCATAGCCACAGCACGACGAACCACAAGGATACAATAGCCGCTGCCATAAGACTGATTATACTAAAGTATCGAGACACGTGCCACATTGCCTCCCAATGAGAGGCCTCAAGCTGGTCGACCGCAAGCACAACCTACATTAAGTTTAGAATTATAGAAACAACGGTAAACACAAAGAGCACAGGCCCATACAGCCGTCTAAAGAAGTCTCCGTACTGTCCGTGCACCTGCTCGAAGTGGAACTTGCGGAGAAGTAGCAGCGCATACAAGTTAAGTCGCGTTAGCCTTAGTTCGCCATAGTAGTATCTCTTTGACACGGCCGCATTGTCGATATGGCTGAGTTCTAAGACGAACCGGCAGAACGATGGCCAGTCTATGTCTTTAGGTACGAGACGGAAGTCATCCTGCTGAGCGATATGGAAGTCGGACTCGTGCTGGATCAAGTAGCGGTATGTCCGCAGAAACCCAGTCGCAACCTTGAAGAGGTCGCTCCGACTGTAGCCCGCTTGGGTTGAGCCCGCATCTAGATGCGTTTTCCAGAAGGTTTGTGACAACAGATAACGTGGCAGCGGCTTTACAAAGATCCGGACATGTATCCAAACCAGATGGAGTCGCGGTTCTTCCGTGACGACGATCTCCCGACCCTTGACCCGCTGGCGGTGCAACGGGTGGATGTTGGCGCTAGAGAAAGTCGTCATGATCCAGAGGCGCGGCGCCATCGTCTCCAGATCTTTGCACCAGAGTTCCTGCTCCAAGAACTGTCTCATGCGGGAGGCGTTGTTCAACGTGACCAAAGGGTAGCCTGGTAAAGTTTTGGTCGTTGGCGCTCCCGCTGCAGGCTCATAGTCGTGCACGAGCTGGGCTTCTTTGGAGAAGGGCGGCATGTCAGGGTGCAAGAAGTATGTCTAAATGGGTCGAGTGTGCAATAAAGGACGGTTGTAGACAACAATATATCTTCGTTGACAGGAATGGATGTGCGCCTGAGGCAGCGAGGGGCTCGCCTTCAGCGGGCTGCAACCTCAGACTCAGCCTCGCTGCAGGCGGACCAGGCAGAGCGCAAATTGGCTTCTGTGATCAGTACACATCCATACCTGATGCCAGCGTACGAGATATCGTGGGCCATAGGCAGTATGACAAGAAATGGTACAATAAGATAATCGAAGCCACTATATCTCCGGACTTCGCAACATTATCCAGGAGAGATATATTCATGGCTGGCCCGAACGGATCGAATTTGAGCGGCGGATAGCGATATAGGCTCGCCATTGCTCGGGCACTTTTCGCGAGGCCGTCCATATTCGTATTTGATGACATTTTCAGCGGTTTGGACGAGCCCACCGAGGAAATTATCTTTAAAAAAGTTTTTAGCACGAAAGGCTTGCTTAGGAAACTTAGTGCCACTACTATCTTCTATAGCCATGCAACTAGACATCTACCGCATGCGGACCATATCATTGCCTTAGGAGTTAACGGTAGGATCGTGGAACAAGGAACATACGAACATTTGAAATCAACCCGGAGCTATGTCTAGACCTTGAACATCCAAAATAAAGCTGGAATTACTACTCAGAGTAACGTTCCCACTATATCCAAAGCTAACGAGTCTTCAGCAGACCCTATCGCTATGGAGGTTAATTATAAAGATCGTTAGAGACAGTTGGGTGATTTCACTACCTATAAGTGATATTTGTCTACTTTGGGGCCGATTTCGACGTTGTTATTTATTATCTTGTCTCTATCGGCTGCTTTCGGCAATAATTTCGGAAATGTGTGGCTTAAATTCTGGTCTAATTATAGCACCTAACACCGTTAGGATAAGTCTCAGGAAGGCTTCTACCTTGGCATATATGCCGTCATTCAAAGTCTTAGTCTAATTTGCCTTATGGTTGCTATTGCAATTACAAGTATTCATTTGGTAAGGCGATCTAGCCGGATCTTCCACCACTAAGCGATAAACAACTCATAGTGGCGCCGCTCAGCCTCTTTAATAAGACGCCGCCAGGAGTATTACTAAATAGATTCTCCCAAGATCTTAATATCATTAATACTAAGCTAGAGGAGCATCTTTTCGAGTTCATCTTTGCGATCGAAATGTCCATCAGCATGGCTATCGTCATTGTAACTGTCACCATATGTTGACATATCGTATCCTATTTTTGGCAGAATAATTTACGGGCTATAAAGTTTCTACCTAAAATCTTTAAAGCAGCTTCGCATTTTGGACCTGGAAACTAAAAGTCCACTCTTATATGTTTTACACCGTACGTTCGACCTAATGAACTATTATCTTTAGCACCCATTTCTTAGAAACTATTGCAGGCCTTCCCATCCTTCGAGCTTTCGGCTGGACTGACTGGTATATTACACTCAATCACGCACGGGTTGATGCTTCTCAATGCCTATCTTATCTTCTATCCATTGTCTAGACTTGGTTGATGACGGCTCTTGCACTGATGGTTGCAGTTCTAGTTATCCTTGTTGTGGCTCTAGCAACCGAATTAAGAGCAAATGTGGGGTTTACTAGGGCAATACTGATGTCACTAATGAGCTTTGCACCTATCCTAATAAATATTGTAAAGCAATGGACATTACTAGAGCTGGTTATCGGGGTAATAGGCAGGCTTGAGAGCTTTAATAAGGCAGTAAGGACCGAGAATGGAAATAGTGTGACACAACAGCTACCAGAAGATTGGCCATAGTTTGGCGCTGTCTAATTGGAGAACGTCTTAGCCTCTTATTAGTATATAAGCAAATCCTCGCGGAGAAGTAACCAGGAACGGAGCCTAGATTGTGATCCCTTGAGAGATGAGTGCATGGTTCTTTGAAAAATTAACCTAAATATTAAGCCAAGGGAAAAAATTGCTATAGTGGGGCGAACTGGAAGGTGAAGTTGTTCCTGCAATCGCAAGAAGCATGACAATCTGCTTGTTACAAGGGTATCCACGTACCTAACCGTAGGTTTGGACCTTGCGGGTATTCAGTGATTCGAGCGTGAGGGATGGCGGTACCAAAGAGGTTGGGTGAATATCCTACACCGTATGATAATACGATGCAACAAATATCAAGAGAAGGCTAATGGTTCGTGTAAAGACGAGTGGCTTCAATTTAGATATGAAAGTAAGCTTTCGAAGTTGACTACGAAGAATAGAAATGTTTAGAGAATGTCCTCGACTAAATACTAGTCGTCCTATCCCTTACCGTCTTCCGATCCTTCGTCGAGGTCCCGGGATCCAACTGGGTCCCTAGGGGTCTCGTTTTATGCCGGATCTCGTTACGTGAACCTGAGGTCCTGCCAAGTTCTCGCCTCTACGGGGTCTCGTTACGTGATGTTGGTATTCGCTCGTTCTGAGCGGCGTCGTTGTCGTTGGCTCTTTATCCTTTAGTAGCCATATTCCTTGTTACGCCATCCTCTACTGATTCCCTGTCGTGCTTCTTTGTGATCGTAACAATACATTAATACATCCTTAATTATGAACTAAATTTACAAGAAATGTATAACGTACCTGGTAAGCGAGCTGGCCACCCCACTGTTACAAGGGGTTTTCCACGTTGTCACGGTAACCCCAGGCTACCTGACAAGCATGGATATACTGCTGGCAACAGTATATCTCAGAGGTATCGCGCGCTGGCTGCCAGCCAATAGAACAGCATACGGGTGACCGTCTACTAGCTAATTGGCCGAATCATGGCGCTAGCTACCCTTGGTAAGGACACGCGACGAAGCGAGATGATAGATCCATGTTGGCTAAGGGGAAGAGGACCTTTTCTCCTTATCCAACGTCTTGTACGGAGGTGCATTTCAAAAGTTCTTGCCCCCCCGGCACCTTGGCGGACAGGGGTTCTCAGCCGTAAACCCAATGGGGTAATTGACTCCGAGTATACGTATCCTCAACTTTTGGAGGGGTTTTTAAAGGGTTTTCAGTTCAAATTCAATCAATTAAATCCAATCAATTACTCAACCATGCCTCAATATGATATTGCTACTCGTGCCTTTATTGTCTGTTTAAAAGCTATGGGCACTACAAATGCAGAGATCAATCATATTACTCATATTCCTATACGGTCAATTCGATCAATCTATTCACGGGCAATTGAACGAGGTTTTGATCCAGATGAAAGGCCTTTGCAAGTTCAAAATAGCTATCTTGAAGATGCTCCACGATCTGGCAGGCCAACAAAACAACCTAATATCTCTAAAAGTGTAATTAACTCTGTACGCACTGATCGCTATAGGCGAGAGAAATCTTATGCTGATCTTGCTGGGGACCTTAGCCAAAAGGGAGTGAATGTATCATCTACAACAGTTTGGCGGGTCCTCAAGATTGCAGGATTCAAGAAGACAAAACCAACGAGGAAGCCTGGACTGACGAAGAAGATGAGGACAGAGAGGCTAAACTGGTGTCTTCAACATAAATATTGGACTATAGAGGATTGGAAGAATGTGATCTGGTCTGATGAAACCTCTGTTGTTTTACTCTATAGACGTGGAGGCTATCGAGTTTGGCGCAAAGTAGATAAAGCCTTTGTAAGAAGCTGTATTCGAGTGAGGTGGAAAGGCTACTCTGAGTTCATGTTTTGGGGCTGCTTTTCATATGATGAGAAGGGACCTTGTCATTGCTGGCTATCAGAGACAAAGGCAAAGAAAGAGGAGGCTACAAAGGAGATTGAGAGATTGAATCAAGAACTTGAACCTATCATGAAAGAGAAATGGGAGATAGAAAATAGCATGCGGCGTCTATCTCTACATACCCAACCTAGGCGGCAACCTCAATGGAAATGGACTAAAAGGAATGGCAAGTTATCACGAGGATCTAGATCTGTAATTGATTGGTATCATTACCAATCTAAAATCCTACTTCCAAAGCTCTTCCCCTTCGCAAAATCTTGTTAAAAGAAAAGGCCAGCAACAATAGTCCAAGAAGATAAGGCTCCTTCACATAGTCACTATGCACAAAGCTATATCTATAGCCTACAAGAGATAGAAAGGCTTCTTTAGTGTGGGAACTCACCAGATCTTAATGCAATTGAGCCTTGTTGGTTTTGGATGAAAAGAGAAACTACAAAGAAAGGAGCTCCAAAGTCTAGAGCTGAGGCAATTCATGTATAGGAGAAGTGTTGGAAGGATCTACCTCAGGATAAGATTCAGGCTTGGATTGAGCGCATCCCAATTCATATTCCAAAGATCATTGAGCTAGAAGGAGGTAATGAGTTCAAGGAGGGCAGAGATCGTTCATGGAGATAGATTCATAGATCCCCTATCAAACCCCCTGTCAAACCCCTGTCAAACCCCTGTCAAAACCGGAGTCAATTACCCCATTGAGTTTACGGCTGAGAACCCCTTCCGCCAAGGTGCCGGGGGGGGGCAAGAACTTTTGAAATGCACCTCCGTACCTACACGTAGATACCGAACGCAGTAATATCAGTCTAGCCTACTAGGCCGTAGACGTCTCTACTCGTTGCTCTCGTGACATAGATGCAGCGTTCTGGACACTTTTTATTTGGTGCTTATCTAGACTTGATATAGCAAGGAGCATATCTGCTTCGTTGTAGGATGATCGAGCAGCTGTTGGTTGAGACATGGTGGTTGGTAGGTCGCGCGTCACGAAAAGCTGGTGGGGTGGCCAGCTCGCTTACCAGGTACGTTAGAGTTTTATTCTAACCTAAGATGCTCCCACTTTGCATTAGGTCTAAAAGCATGTTCACCGAACATCATGCCATGAACATAGGCCTCCCCAATCAATATATAGCTCCCACTGGAGCCAGACCGCAAAAGAAAAGGAATAGAAGATCCAGCGATAACAACTATGAAATCGCCAATAGAAAGCCTCGAATCTCCACAACCGACGTGACCGGTGTCAGCTACAAAAAGCCTACGTTTATCCATCGTAGCGATTACTCGCTGCTGAAAGTTTGCAGTCTCATTGGTCCCTTCTTCCATTGCAACAGCCAAAGTTGAGTGATCATGTAGTCTTCCCATATCCTTCATAATCGACCATGTGCTAAGCACTTCGTCGTTTTCAGACGGCCATGAGCCAACCATTTCCCCGTTTCCGAAATTGCCTACCGCGCGATTATCGACGACCTTTTTAATAGCTCTCATGTACAGCCTTTCGAACTCAACGGCATAATTGGAAGGAGCTGGCGAGATACCGTTTATTGTGTCAGCTATGATTGTTCTCCAAATCACTTCGAACCGGGCCTGGCCATCTTGGTGGCCAAGGTAGGTCGATGGGAGCAGTTTGGAGAACTCCAGAATTTGCTTGAAATTCACTTTCAAAAATTCTTTGTCACTGAAATCTGGCTCTTCGTGATCTGTTTCCCGTATCTTGCCCATGAATATGGCTTGAACGCCCAGGTGCCGCCCGTATCGCATGGACGGCGCTGGGATCTCCCAGCGCACCCCACCGCTGGCTCGCCAGCCGATCCCAGGGTTGGCTTTGAGGTATTCATTGAGAGCAAGGAAGCGAGGTGATTGAGATAGGTCAGGAATCCACGATGGTAAGCCGTGCTTATTATTATTTAGTGCAGTGTGCCCAGCCATCGACAGCAGATCCAGGCTGGCATGCGTTAATATTGTGAACCATGCCGCTTCGCAGTAGACCTCGCACACAGACCTCTTGTAGTCTGGCTTCAACAGTCTGCGGTCTTGAACAGTACGTGAGGTCTTGTATACGTCCCTATTGGCTAAAGATGCCAATGCATATACTTTGTCTCTTGGGTTACCACAGAGAGTATTCCGACTGAGCTTCCAGAGGTCCAGCAAGGCAGAAACGTTATCAAAAGTGTTGTTGGAGTCTTTGACAACTAAGAAATTCCTATCGTTGATGAGGATCTCGGAATCCAGTGTCTTTATTCTGATGATTCTAGAAATCATCCTCGCGGACTGGAGCTCGACTCCCTCTCGATGATGATAATACCTGAGTTCTGATGGGCCCTTGCTTGACGTCTTGAAAAAAGTCCTTTGGGTAGGTCCATTCGCTATCCTCAGCTCGAATCGGGTTGGCCCCATCTCATACATGCCGACATTAGTAATCAGTTTCTCCAAAAAGCCGAATCGCCGAATACTGTTGCAGGCGGACACAATCATCCAAAAGGGCACATTTAGCGACCCGCATTGGAAGAGAATTCGAGAAGAAAGCGCCGCTTCCTGCACCACCCACGACCGTCGAAACCACTGTCGCTGAAAAAGGGCGAAGACAGCGAACCACTTCCATGAATTTGTGTCCGGCAGGCCAGAACTGACAAGTAGTTCGTTGTCCACGTCCAGAGTCTGGAGGCTCTCATCATTCGCACCATCGGATTGGTTGGCGAGGTCTTGTAGAACGCCGAATGCATCTTTAGAAAACTGGTCGTGCTCTCCTAGCCATACCCAAGTGATCGCACTCTTGGTGTACAAGTCACCCATAATCGAGACCTGCTGGCTTTTCTCCTCAAGGTCTTCCTGATTTATGCATATCGCGTCGATCCAGAACTCTGCAGGCGGCCTGGATACCTCTAGCACTTCGCTGGGCGCGTCGTATTCTCTCATCCTCTCATCAAAATTGGCGAGCGCCTGCCTCCATCTGCAGAGAAATCTGTACAAGTTTTCGCCAATTTTCAAGAGTCTTCCGTCACATATTATTGGTATGTCTGTGCGTGGGGCAGCATCGCGGTCTTTCTCAGAACAAAATACACCAAAAGGGTTTCCCCAGGTGTATGACAGCGTTGCGAAGGGAACGCTGTCTTCAAGACAAACCATTCTTGTCGTTATACGTATTGGGAGTTCGAGTGATTCGGAGATGGATTCCATTCTTACCAGACGGATGGTGTTGTTTGGTGATTCCAACCTCGTGTACTCGAATATTTCCCATGGTGTGGTGTGAGGCTCTAGGAACGAACGAGTAGTAGGCTCGGGAATCGAGACTCTAGGAAATCGCGGGACAGCCCATCGAGCTTCAATCAGCTTTTCGACCATTTGGTAGAGCTCTCTGGCATTGGCCGATTGTCGGATCTTATCTTTGTTCACCTGATTCCAGCGTGAATTTGCCACTTTTGCTTCTTCAATTTTGACTTCGAACTGTTGAGCAACTTCACGGAATGACTTTTGTGCAGACTCGACGTTGCTCCATAAGAGTGACAACATAGCCTCTTGGCCCTGAGTCGAATGCTCGAGAACAAAACCCCTTACCACACCGAGCATGAGGCTGCCAAGTACAGCCCCTGGCGTGGGGTCATTAGCGTTCCCATTGTTATCAAAAAGCCCTTCTGTTGCTCTACGATAGTAGTCGGTGATATTTTGTATATTACTTGAGACTCCGAATGTAATGCTAAGACTGTCTAAAGGTGTTTCGGAGGAGTCCGAGTCGGACATTGTGGTGGTGAGGAGATGTGATAAGTCTCTAGTAACTCGTTTCGATTTATTTAGTCGAACTGCTTGTGGGTAACAGATGTTTCGAGCTGTCGATTCGAGTAGGTTCAGAGAGCTGGCCGTGCAGGACCATGACACCGGAATTTAGCCTGCGGAGCAATGGTCGGCCCCGGCTAGCTTATTAACATGCAAGGATGGATATGGAGAGGGAAGTAGTGGGTGGATCGGCGAACTCCGTGCTGCTTTTCCAATACTACTCTAATGCAAGTCGTACAACATGACTGTGCAGGCTGATAACCAATCACATGAACTATTGTTAAGGACTGCAGGGAGGGACTGTCAGCGACCTGCCGGACTAGTATGTTCTTGCCACATCAGCGTGCATGTGCCGCGTGACGAAGCTAGCTGGCCTTTTGTGAGGACGAGCACGGTCTCCTGCATCTAGAGTCGTATGTGAAGTAAGTTGGCTCTATTTTTTGTGCGCAGTCGCCGGAGCGGAACAACGTTCCGCCCAAGGTACCGACGTCGTACAAGAGTAACATGAGGCAGTTGCGCCCAGCGCGCCTAAGCGCGATGGCATGTGACCTGCTAGTGTGCTAGGCTATGTGCTTTTGAGGGAAGGAACATTGATGCAAAATCTCTGCCAGTGCTTCGTGATGCTTCTTATGCCCTCAATGTCGTATGAATTGGGCCCAGATTGCCCTGAATTGTCATCTGCAGCACATCTGCAGCAATTTCGGAGTCGTAGTCTGAATCTTCAGCGAACATGTTGTGAACTTCATTGAGAGCTAAACTAAGAAGCATTTGAGGCGAGCTGCTGGCATTTTATCAGTCCTTGAGTGCAAATCGAAAATTGCTACAAGGCGCAAGCTCAGAAGGAGTTCACCACGTGCATGTAGATCTTCAATCTCGATACCCTGTTCTGCAGGCACATATGCGACACAAGAATCCTTCACAATAACCATTGAGGTTAGTCGGTCATACATGAAGGTTATCATAGTAGAAATTGCGTCCCGGCTTTGTCTCTAAGATTACTAAGGCGGGTTCAAAACCTGGATAACACAATTACAGATCCGAAGTCCACTTTTTCAATTTCCACCTTCGATAAATGGAAAACGAAAGTCGGAGTACTATTATAGTTCGATGTCCTTCAAAGGCGCGTTGTGCGAAACCTAAACTCCATTTTAAGAATGGGGGTTTCAACATTTGACGACAGCATCCCAGCCGTAGAAATGGTTTCCGTTCGGAAAATTAAATTATCGAATCCCAAACTTGAAAACTTGAGGGTCTCGTTAACAAGGGACCAAATCCTATTGACTTGAAATCCAACATTAAACCGATATTGTCGCCCGGGACTTCCAGGATCCTTGAAATAGGCGCGGGTACTGTTGGGCTGACGATAAAGTTTCTTAAAAACCTATGATCTGACTATGGAGAGTGGATGTACCTGAAATATACCTTCTAATATTTTTGGTTGCTGATGGCTGAAAAGAATTATACAGCGAACCCAAAATCCACCATTCAAATAGCCGACTTCGAAACTCTCCATACAAACCTGCACCAAAGTAGGGACGACTTAGACTACTCGCTAATCGTGTTGTCTGAAAAAGAAGAGGCACTGACATTTGTGTTAGATAGGCCTATTTGTGTCCGCTGTGTGAGCTAGCTGAGATTGTGTGTACCTCGTATTAGCGCTATGCTGAAGAAGGTCTAGTCAAAGGTCAGGTGACTTACGATCCTCACGAGGTCTGCCACAATAAATGCCAACACATGGTCCGAAGGCACCTCTTCTTCTCTACTACGATCTTTCTCGCAATGCCTTCTGGATATATATCCCTCTACGAGAACAGCCAAAGGTCCTTTCTCTTTTATGTAGTCGCCAATGTTGGCCCTCGAGGAAGCATCCGTCCGCTCGCTGTCGCCTACCGCCAAGGCAATGATGTCAGCCCCTCGCCTCAGGCACGTATCGAAAATCTCGTCAACGACATTCTGAGTCTGCTCAAGGTCCTGTCGGAGCCCGCGAACCGTGCCTCCCTTGAGGCAGAGCGGGCACGGGCGAAGGAATGGTATCTCCAACGCCAGGAAGCGGGTACAGAAGCAAGATCGGATGCGCTGCCTGACTCGCCGCAACCTCCATTCCGTGGCTGGAAGGATGAATGGACGCCGATTTGGCAGCCTGAACTACCGCAAAATGTCGCACCTAGAGATTTTCCCGTTACTAGTACGTGCCTTGTAGAGGGTTTGTTAAGGGGCAATGAAAGCACTCGCACCAGCGACGTGCAGTTTCAGCCGCTATCAACTCCCTTTCATGGCGACTGTTTGGAATATGGCATGGTAGTCATTAACGTTTCGAACATTGAGCGCATAAAGTATGGCATTGTCGCCTTTCCCATCCGCTATATGGCCGACGTGATTTATCACTCCCCAGATGGTGAATGGGATCCGGTGGAAGATGATCCACCCAGGAAAGAGCCGGATAAGGTACTTGTGGACAAGAGGCCGCGCGTACCCTTATCCATTCTGGGCTATCTGGATAGATACTTTCCTAGCGCCTTAGTTCTGAGGAAGGATTCAAAAGTCCTTGAGCTTGAGGCCTGCCCGTGTGTTAAAGACCCAAGTGTTCTAGACTGTGAGTCTTTGGAAAAATCGTCTTGATGGATTGAGCTGACCAAAGGGGCAGATATATGGCCTTTTGATCCAAAAGATGCATCTCCTGTGGAGTCGAGCGAGCAGTCATGTTCGTCAAAGTGTAATATTATGTAGTTGGGTAAGCTATTCATAATCTTTCTCGCTCTTGCATAAGTCTGATACTGGGTTTCTATAATTAATTGACATAAAAGCTCTAATAGCTACTACTCCTTCTCCTTCTTACTACTGTTTTACGCGTTTTCTACTAGGTCTTTAATTTTGCACTTCTTGACTTGTTGCCCCGCTTCTACACTATCAATATATTCCAAAAAAAAAAAAAACGATCTCGCACTCGCCATGAATCCAACTTGATTTCTGCCAGTCTCTATTTGACACGACCTTCGTCATCGTATATTCCACGCACTAATCACCTTACATGTGAAGATGATGTCATGTCAACAACACTCAATTGAAATAAAATTAGATAGTTAAGGCACGTATTCCATTGCGTTACTTAGTTACGGTAAACATGAACAAAGAAAAGTAAGGGAGTGATATAGCTCTCTATGAGACGAGACCTTCGCAGTCAAACTTGCAGTAGAAGCACGTCTCATCGCCATGGCATTGGTCCAACAGACACTGGTCATCGGATGCTGTACAATCGCTTGCACCCAGATTATCGGCACACTGGTTGCACTCAGGGCTATCGGGCCTCGTGGGATCTTGGCCGCCCTCAAACAGGAGCTGGTAGTCCCAGCACTGGTTGATGAGACACGAGTGGCACGCCGGCAGACACATACTCGAGCCTATTTCGGCACTGCGTTTGTCACATTCGGGGGTTTTTGGGATCCAAGGGGCCCAACGTTGGAGTGGGAGAACTAATAGGCTGCGACCGTGTAGGGGAAGGTGATTGTGTAGGTAAAGGCGACTGTGTAAAAGAACAAGGATTGGCAGACCCAATCAGCGTTGGAATGTCCGAAGGATTGGTCGTGCCGTGCGGGTTTTCAGGGTCCTTGGGGTCGTAGGAGTCGGGCGGGTGTGGGATCGTGGGGTTCGGGTCGCAATGGTCCTCCGCCTTGCACTCGGGTTCGTTCGGGCCTTCGTTCCAGTTGACGTTGTGCCCGGGGATTAGCGGACAGCTGCCACCGCCGTTCTGTCGCTTCGCTGGGTTGCCGCTCTGGCACGCTGAACCTCCCACCTACATCTTGCAAGGAGCCGACAGATTGATTCAAGGCTAGTTGTCTTTACAGAACACCGAACCAATGAGTCAGAACACAGGTGGTCTGTGTACCACATGGCTCTCTAGCCATGACACTGACCACCCAGGTGCTCGCACGTGACAAGCGGGACTGATAGATTTTCGTGGGATGGGAGATAGGGACTTCTTCCTCATCCAACATCTTTTAATAATACGTAGATATCGAACGCAGTATTTTCAATCCAGCTGTCTAAGTTAGGACTTCTCTACTCCCTGTTCTCGTGACAGTAACTTAGGTAGTGGAATGAAGCTTGTAATTATAGTATTACTGTAAGACAGCTTCTTCTGCAAAGCAATCGAAGTATACAAGTGCACTTCCGTAAGGGGTAAAGGAGTTGTTCATTGTTCATTTCTATCTATCACCACACCGTACGGCTGAGGTGTCTCCTGGTTCCCATCCCTTGGCATCGCTCGCTTATCTTATAGAACTTAGTGATCGTACACCTATCAGATTCCCTATATACGGACGATTTCTTAATAACATCGTAGTATTCTCGGGAAAAGTTGATCGCGAGATAGAATACCTCGGGATTGCCTAAGTGTACGCGACACCCTTGCTACGGATTTCGGCGATGTACACCGACTTCCAAAAGTGGGTTAGCCTAAGTTTGTTATTGCGTAACGAAGGCAAGCCAAATTGATGCCGACCCACGATACAGCCATTTGAACGATCCCGCCGACTCCAAGTTCTTTTCTTAAAGTTGTTTAAGCTTTATTACAGAAGCAGACCCGATATATGCGGCAGTTTCTCGAGTTCAAGTATTCGCTTATCGCAGCTGCCTCCACGGACTGCCTCTGGAATCGCAATACCATGGACAACTTACCACAGGAGCTAGTCGACCATATCAGTAGCTATCTCGGTCCTGAAGACCTGAAACATACGCTCACCGTGTCACCTGCGTTCCAAGTCGCGGCCGAGAAGTACTCAGGCGCTTTCAGTGATTTCGAGCTGAACAAAGAGACCGCCCGCCGGTTTGTAAACACGTTTGGGGGCCGGCGCCTTGGCTATCTCCAGCATCTCACCTTCAGATCAACTATCCCGGCATTGGATCAAAAGGTTGATTGGGAAGCCCACCCTGATGGCCATCCGGTACGCGACTCCGAGGAGGATTTACGGGAGGCCGATGAAAGCTTTACGGACCAGATCAAGTTCCTTTTTTCAATTGTCAAGGAGACGGAAGATATTGCACGTTCCGAAAAAGCCCACGGCAAGGTCAAGCTTACACTCTATACACCGACACGTCACATCGATCAAGGGAATTATTCCATCCAACGAGCCTACGTTAGCTGGAGAGTTCATCTCCTTGAACCTGAGTCTTTGCCTGATCTCACATCGATATATGCACTCCGTATTGAGAATGGCATGAAAGTCTCCTTTGATGTTGAATACGGCCCCGTGTCCCTTTGGAAAATTGATTTGCGCATGATGGTTGATCTGTCCAATAAATTTCCCAACCTTGCAGCTTTGCATTGCAGTATTGGCGGTGACGAATGGCTGGATTGCAACGAGGACTATCGGCAGCGATATATCACGAAGGACTGGGCTGGCCCACGGCGAGACTCACGCCATGACTTTGCTCGGATCCTCGATGTTGCACATATATCAGGTTTACGCGTTGCTCGACTCAACTTCCTAGCCCCGCTAGCTGTAGCATTTGAGCAACGCGAGCCATTTCCCGATCTTGTTTCGCCAGCGAGACACGATCCACTCAGCTCCAGCCTACGCGTACTGTCATATCAATTACGTCGCTTCAGCGTCATAGCTCTGATAGATCCTACTCTATTCTGGCCCGCCGAGGGTGCTTCTCAATTCTGGCCAAACCTGCAAACTCTACACGTCATGTTCCAGATTGTGAGCCCATCTGGTGATTGGTATTTCAACTTCTCAGACAAGGGTGGGAGCAAGCAAGGATACGAAATAAAAGAAACCGACTATCCTCCTTATGCTGAAACCGAATTGGATCGCACGAACCTCCGTCATTGCGATGAGGTCGATTGGGCTAACTTCATTCACCAGAAGGAACGTACGGTACCCAACGATGAAACGCTTGTTCCACTTCTGCAATCTTTTGCTCGAGCCACCTCTTTTATGCCCCGTTTGAAGCAGGCAATACTATGGGCACCAGTTCGTAGTAATGCTATGGGAGAGTATAAGAAGAAGAAGGGCGTCTATACCAATAACGTCTGGGGGCTAGTCTACACTAGTCCAGACACCGAGGGGTTCATGGACTGTCGAGGCCACCAGGTTGAGGGCAATCGTCAACTCTGGTGGCAAGTAGCGAACTGGCGCCCCGACAAGGCGACTCATGAGATGTTGAGACAGATTGGGAAAGACAAACACGGAGAAGACATTGCTGAATATTGGGAACATGACTATACAATTTCTGATCGGTACGAATTCGAGCGCTTCGAGAGCCAGCTTCTTAGCACTGGCTTCCCAGCCGCCGCACCCCTCATAAAAGGGAGGAAGAAAAACTAGCGAGATGTATAACTCGATATGTATACTAATTCTAGTAGTTGAATTGAACCTATGACAAACCACACCACTCCGCAAATTATGACTCCACTCATGTTTACCAATTAGGACGGGTCCATCCTGACCGCTTCTCCTTCCTCCACTCTGTCCTCAGTGCTCTGATGGTTCGCTTGAAGTTATCATTCTTTGGTGTATTGGCGCGCTTAATCCACTTGTTCTCGAGCGCATTTAGCATTGTGTTCATAGTGTTGTCTGTTCGGCTCTTCGCAAGAGTAAAGGCCTCATTCATGTACTTAATCCAGAGATTACGAAGGCCTTGTCGCTGCCATGCAGTATGCCCAGCTGCAGGTGGGTGGTTGGGTAGAGCTTGATCGATTTCATCGAGCGCATCCCTGATTCGCTGCACTTGCGCGACGAAGTACTGCTTGACCAGTGGGTTCTTATGGTACTTCTGAGCACCGAGAAGTGCCTTGACTCGGATGGCTTCGACGGCGGCATCGTTCTGGTTACGGTTAATTGATCTGCGAGCCTCAGTAAGATCGTAGATTTGATTTGTAGTTTTGCGAGTCCACATCTATTATTAATAGTCAGCCGGGTTTACGAGAGGATGCGCTTCATTCTACCTGTTGCTTCGCTGGTGCGTTGATGTCTTCCTGCAGCCACACAAACTCATTCCTGAAATCAACACCAGGATATCTCCACGCAAGATGTTTTTTTGCATTTAGACGGCGGTTTCCATTGACAGGGATAGTGAATTTCGGTGTCCAAGTCTTCTTCCAGTATGTGCAAAAGTCAATCTTCGCACCATTTTGGGCTGGATCCGGATCCGTGAACTGGGCCTGACCGCCAAATTCTTCTTCGTCAAGCCATTCGAAGAATTTGGTGACCATCTGCCATTCTAGTATGTGTTCTACTTCGTAGTCGCCGCCGAGCGCTGTAGGAACTTTGCGGAAAGCAGGCGTATGCCCCCATGCCATGTTTTGGCACTGCTGTGGATGCTGCCAACCAAAAACGCGAGCGTTCGCCTGTCTATGAGTCAGCTCTGAGTATTACTGTGGAAAGGGATGTACATACCAGTGCGCGCGCGTTGGCATCACTTGGATATGATCGTGCGTTGAACGTGTTCGCTCCCTCATTGCATGCCGTACCGGGCTTAGAACCTCGCCTAGTCAAAGAGTGTATCAAGCTGTCTACGAGGCCCTGGGGAGCGTCGACATCTCGGGAAAGTAACTTGCTCTTGGCATTCTCTCTGGCATTCTTTGCCTTCGCCTTCCTGAGAATCTTCTTGCAATCGAGTTTGTCCTCACGTTGGCAGGCTGCAGGCTGCTTCTTACCACTAGGCGTCTTGCCAGCTGGCGCAAGCGGCTGGACCTTACCCCCCTTTCCAGGCTTAGTCTTCTTCTCAGAGGGGCACTTGGTTGGTTTTTTAGCCGGCTTTTTACCAGGCTTCTTCGCAGGTTTCTTTGCTGGTTTCTTTGCTGGTTTCTTTGCTGGTTTCTTTGCTGGTTTCTTCTTCGGCTTTTTGGCTGGCTTCTTCTTGGGCCTACTGGGCCTGGTTCTGGTACGTCTGCTTCCACCTCGACTCTTGCGGGCAGCCAGGCTACGACTTTCGAGGTCCTCTTCGTCGCCAATTTCCAAATCAGCAGCACGATTCTCGTCAAGGTCCCGGCGCTCAAGACCTTCCTCGTCTTCTCCATCATCATCATTATCATCATCATTCTCTTCATATTCGTCGTTGTCGTCGTCATCATCACCACCATCGTCAACACTGCGGCCTTCAAGATTCTCCATCCACCCGTCTAGTTCCCCTCCCCCTACGATATCACGCTCACGTAAGTCAGTGTGGTAGATCTCATAGCCAATATCATTGACATATGCATCACCACCAAGCACGTTCTCGCCAATAACACATTCGTTCAAGATAGATTGAAAAGCCGCCCTGCAGTTCCCAACCGAATCGGTGTGCTCCTGGCGATCGATCTGGAAGGTGTAATGCGGCGATTCATAGTACAAAACCTCACTCGCATTGGCGAACGGAAGATCGTTGCATAGTTCGAATCCGGGTCCTTCAAGGAAATGGCGAATAGTCTTGGCGACATCTTCACCAGGAACGTGCTTGTCGCTCTGGTGCTCGTGGTTGCAAGCGACGATCGCAAGTGCGCCCAGCGCGTTGACGAACGCGGCTGTCGGGACAATAAATTGTCTCATGCTCTACGCGCTGATCAATTCGCAACGAATAATGATAGAAAGAGTGTGTTGAATGTATCGAAATGAATGGAATGCGCAACAGCGCAAGAAAAAATGAATGAATGTGGATGTCAACGAAGTGCACTGGAAAAAGTAGTTACATGTGGTGTAAAAGCTGCTTTTCTGGAGTCGCGAAATAATCAGTCGGACTCTATAGTCTTGGTATCCCTACGGTACTGTGTAGAGGAACCGCATCGTGGTAGGCAAGTTGCCGGACTCCGTATGCTACGCCTGATAATGCAACACCACGTCTTGGCATCTTACTGTGGCTCACTTTCTGTAGGTAAAATTTGGTAAGAGAACATGGGAAGGCTGACTTGAGGGTGCTAAGAAAAGATTCTCTAGAATCAAACGCTGCATCATATTGCTCCTGACTAAGAACATAGTACATATGAAGAGTAAACGATTTGTCTAACAGTATCGTAGCGCTCTAGCAATATCGCTGGATTGGCTAAATGCCTATCAATCCGGCTGCAAATAATTCGAATAATTTTTCAGGTTATTATATGATGCATCTCCATTCAGGACTAAATTGATCAAGAAAGGTCGGGCTGCCCAGTCCTCAATATGAGTCTTAGTTTACATATCCAGGCCTAGATGGAAATGGGAGTAATGCTATTGAGACTTGACACAGTGCTTCAAGGTTGCACTTAGACAAGTGGGTCCCGAGCCTTTCGGTGAAATGAAGAGAAGGCAAAAAAAGTTTTCCATCTCAGGAGATCGCGATGGCAGTGTTCTTGAGGCGATGCGATATCTGATTGGTGGTGGGATCGGATTTGAGTCGGAGGAGGTCTAACGCCCCATCTTACTCCTGGAGCTCAGCCTCAAGTAACTCTTCGCATTTCGTAACAAGAACAATCCAACCGTACAAAATGTCAGCCAACGCACGGAGTATGATGACGCTTTCTCAGCTGAGGCAAATAATGTTAAGTTTGACAGAGACACTCGATTATAATTTGCAAACAATGGGCTCCCGGGTTCCCACCCGCAGCTATGAGAGACGTGCCACCCGCTTTCCGCTATACATACTCATTGACTTCGATCCCAGTCGAAGAGCATTGCAGGGGTCGGTATATGTTCTATTGTGTGTTTTTATGCGAGATACAGGAAACAACTGCAGAGTGTCGCTTACGCACGGCTTGTTTTCTTAGCCATCTACCAGTAAAGTGCCCCGCCCCCAACCCGCAGGAAGAGCGTGCGTTGAAAAATCGCACACTCCGGTCATCCTGGCTGAGCCAAGCCACGGTTCTTCCAGAGCGCAAGGGTGTGATAGGCGTAACTAATTCTGCGCCAAGAACTTACGTGTGTAACCTGTTTCTCAATCTATAGTCTGGATTCACTCAGACCCTTGACGACTTGATAACCCACGACTTCGATACCCACGATCCATTCATCTATTAACGCGGTTAACAACACTATTCTCGCTTATATACCAGTACTCCTAGAACATAGAACTACGAACCCTACATATCCACACTTTCCCCCGGCCTTTGCCTATAGCATTAGCGTTTCCTGACACTGCTGAGCAAGATAATCGATACTCTCAAGGTAACCATAATATATTCCTTGAATTTTAGGTTATCCACAAATCGTCTGCATTTAAGCCTATGCTTTCATACTTTCGGACTTAAGGTCTTGCAATCAAAAATGCTGGAGTCCATATTATTAAGGGACCAATGTCGATAACACTGACGTTAGTATGCAAACATCTGTCACCAGAGTTGAATGAGATGCTATCGAGTGACTGCTCAATCTCGATGATTGATAGACACTTCCCGCTACCAGTGTCCCACAGCCTGATGTTGCGTCGTCCGAAGCAGACGCCAGAGTCTTGCCATCTGGCGAGAAGGAGACTGCCCTAGATGCGCTGAATAAACCTGCATAGCCCTGAACCTGCAACATTTGGTCTTCGAAACAAGATGAAGGAATTAGCAATCGGACGGCAGAAAGGCGCCAGTATTTTAAAGACGAGTCAGTGGGTTCTCTAACCTCGCTCCGAGCTTAAAAACCTAATCGGCAGTATTACGTCGCTGTTCAACAGCACCGAGAAGCTGTTCCCCGCGCCCGAGGCGCAACTCGCTCTCGTCAGACAGGAAATAGCACAAATCCAGGGTATTCAAGCGTTCAAGCTTGGGGAGACTAACGCACTTGGTGTCCTGTACGAGATTCCTTGGCGGCTGCTAGTAACAGATTGTCTACACCAAGACCTGAAAGTCGATGTTAATGGAAAGGCATACATCGGAGATACATTCAGTGAGGATTGGAAGTTTGAAGCACAAGGGTTATTATATATATATAACGGTGTGGTAATCGTTGAAACGGGGAAAGCATTTGTTGGGAATAAACATGGCGGAAGAGATTTCTGGGACGAGTAGTATAACAGGGCTCGATTGGCGTGAGCTGAGTTAGCCTCGGGGCTCTGGTGATAAATGAGAGCGGGAGTCATTGTAATACATCATGGTATCTCCCATATTGAGACAACGACTGCGAATTCCACTTGAACAGGAGTGGTCTGGCCACTCCAATACGCCGTGGATGGCCCAGAAAATTTGGCATCGGTGATGAAAGCTACAAACAGCCGCTGACGCTTGCTATCTGTATCTTTACCTCCTGGACCAAGCTATTGAGGCAATGGGTTCGCTTTGACTCTGATGGTCATTTGTACCATTTCGTGAGTAGAATTACCCCTAGGCGAAGCCGCGAAGGTTTCAAGGGGTCTCGTCTCATTTTCTACCTAACTGTAGCCATATTTTGATTCGCATGCTACACATACACAATGCTCAAACGTAAGACGGGTGTACGAAAGGAGAGACAGACTCAACATTCGAAGGATAACGCACGTCGCCAGGCCTGTCCTGGATGAGCAGCTCTCGGGAAGCTCAGGATCTGATCAGAGCAGAATTAGACTACATCGGTGGCTCAGGATCATGGAAACTGGCCTCTCATTCTCCGCCAAGAGACCTCCCTGTGCAGTTCTGGCGGAAAAGAAAGGGATGGTGGAAGCTCACCCCATTGCCTTTCCAGTCCGAAACGATCGAAAGCCACCATGTCTCATGAAAATCACAGTCCATAACCTGCAACCTCTCATGATCACGAATACCCAGCTTCTCCATCCTCTGCAAGGACATCAGCATCGTAATGACCCACTCTCCCTCCCACTTCCCATGCTTCTTCCCCGCCAAAGCCATGAACTCCATGATGCATTCTTCCCCTTGACCAGCCCGCCATTCCCGGTCCAATGCTATGTATCCAAGAGACACTGCAGCGATAGTACACTTCGCCGCTGAGTAAATTTGCCTCATCCGCAGGATCTGGATCTTCATCTCCCGGATAGAGTCCTGTTTAATACAGATTGCGTCAACCCAGACTTACTTGTCCTTCAGGCGCCGACACAGTAAGATCGCGTCGCGTGTTGTCATAGGTATATCGGACCAAATTGTGTCGAGCCCGCCCTCTTGCATCAGCACGGCTGCGGTTTTTGACGTCAGCTTGGGATGATTTATCTTGCCCCAGACGTATGTCAATGCCATGAAAAAGCAATGTTTCGGTGCCTCCACGATGCACGCCCGCTCGACATCGATCACCTTGAGCGATACGCCTGGTAGCTGAAGCCACGTAATGGGCGCGGCTCCGCAGGCCACATGCTCGAGGTCCTGGTCGCAAGTAGCTAGCCACTTCTGTGCGCGATCCAGTCCAGCTATTTCACCATGGATTGCGCAACTTTTTTCGTCAACAGCAGTGGCAGCGACGCAAGCTCGAGCGCTTTGATTCACTGGTTGAGCGGTTCCTCCGTCGTGAATGAGCCTGTCGGCTTTTCCGGTGAGATGGTATCTTGCTTGTCTTGTAATACCCCAGGGACACTCAATTTGTTCGTCCGGCCACAGCTGTTTGTACAAGGTCACAGCATCGATCCATTCTTCGTCGGTCCAGTAACCATCAGAACTGTATCACACAAGATAACTCTCTATTACAGAACACCAAGGACAAACATACTTCAAATGCACGCACTCCGGCGCGAGAAGAAACGCTCTCAACAGTACACATGCCACCGCAAGGTCATACGGCTTCCTATTCGTTTTGACAAAAGGACCAAAGCCAAGTGTATCTCTATAAAAGACAAAATTATCGTGGAAGTCGTCCGCGAAGCCACTAAAGATGATACCCTTGTCTTCGTCGACAATTGGTGGTGTAATGGAGGCTTCATCGTTAGTTGGTCCCGATAGCAAAACGTCCGAGGCTTCTAGGATGAGCCGGGCGTCGTCGAGTAATTGGGGCCAGACGAGCTGCCATTCTAGAGTATCCCAGGCGATGTTATAGTAATGACAGTAACTGTGACAATCAGCTATGAATTGAGCAATGGAAGTCGAGGGGGTAACCTCACCCCATTATCTCCCTATGTCTGAGTGCGCGTAATCTGAGGAGAGACGGCAAGGCGATACTTATCCGATGTAGGTGCGGGCGGTATCTTTGCGCGCAAAATTTGTGGACGCAGGCTCAAAGGAGCTTGTGACTGGTGCCTGGGTGCCAAGGCTTCGTCAGTGTTTGTAACTTACCGAGGATGAAAAAGGCAGGCGCAGTGGAAAAAGAAACGAGCTAGTCGGGTGAGGGCCGTGGGATTTCGGAACCAAAGACAACGGCCAAAAGTTAGAAAGCCACAAAGTATGGTGGAATGTATGAACGGCATCTTTGTGCGCGGAATTTCTGGTACCTGGCTGCCAATGTGTCACTTACCGAGGATGAAACAGATAAGATTCTTAGTCATCTAGCTCCTTATACGAATAACTATATCTATTTTAATTTGTTCTAATTTTTATAGCACCCCCAACCCCACGCACCGGTGGTACACCAACCATATGCTGAAACACCATGCTGCTTTGTGCAAGCACGATTTACATCAATATACAGGCCCGAAACACCGTACTCTACGTATTCTTCGCACTTCCACGCGTTGCATGAGTTGTCCACTTGGTAGGCGTAGGCAAAGCGGAACCATTGTTCGCGGCAGGCTGTATTCATGTCTATGCCGCCGAGATACTCGCCAGTGCGGGCTACGAGTGATGACGCGGCCTCTGGAGTTGGAGCTGGATTGGCTTCCGGAACAGGTGCAGCTTCGGCGGCGGGAGCAGCGAGAACGCTTGCACCAAAGGCGAGCATGGCGGTGAAAATGGTTAGGTGGAGCATAGTGGTGGTTTGCTACAAGTATGTTTAGTAGAAGTCTGGATGACCAAGTAAAAAGACCTTGTTACAGGTTCTGATTTACCAACCTGAGGAGAATCCGGCTTAGGAAAGGAGCTTGGCGGATTGCAAAGCAGCTGGTGGATGAGCAGAGAAGACGTTCGACTTGCATATTCTTATACTCTTTGCTCACAGCGAACATCGTGGACCCCAAGATTCCCCGAATCCTTGCCGTACGAGTAGTGGATTTCTAGGGATGTGCATGGGTAAGTCAATATGCCAAGGCTGCCAACGAGTCCTGCTCGTTCGTTGCGTAGCCGAATGTGTCCCCTCGCTTGGAGGCCTAGCGTAGTACTAAGACAGAAGGATTATAGGGTTAGCAGAGACACTGACGGTTTTTGTATGTGAGAGAGGTCGGAAAGATAAGTATAAAAAATGTTAAGTTGTAAGACCAACTAATAAGTGATAGAGTAAAGGCAACAAAGGTAGTAGAGCGCTCCTACTATAGGGACAAAAAGCGTTAAGCGAGCGAGCGGTCTTGGCGCCTCAAAGTGAATGTGAATCTAGCCCTGTGGGCCTGCATCAAAGCCACTAAATATGCTTGTACATGTAAGTCGTATTCGCGTCAACAATCCAGTTATCGTATATGTAAGTCAACCGTGGGCCAATGGTACCTATGTAAGATGGTGCCTATGTAGTGACTCAATAATCTAGCAAGCTCAGCATCTATTTACATTTGCAGCCTACAGTCCGAAATGCGCAGAAGCGGCTGACGGCCACATTCTCGTGGCTGTGAAACTTTCTGTACTTGGCATGGGTATCGCGCGGCGGTAACTTTTAGATAGTGGCCCTGATGCAGAAGCGGAACGAAGACAGTGAAAGACGAAAAGCCTGTCGCGGTCGAATCTGGAAACCACTTCGTTTTCCGCAAATGTTCGGCATTTCACGTGATCAACATACTCTTCTGCCTTTCAAGAAGTGGTAATTCGAAAATCGTGTCTGATTTCAGCCACCAACAGTAAGCGCTGTTGGCGTCAGCAAGGGCGCGTTATTATGGGCTTGATAGCAAAAGCCATGATTGGTAGACGGGAGATTAGCCTCTGCGGTGGGGCTGACACCCCGGGCGAAGCCTCCGTCGGAAGGGTTACCGCGTTGGCAAGCTCACACCCGGCAAACTTCGTTCTTCTATAAAGCGGATGTCATAAGCCAAAATTCGACGTTCCCACTCTAGAGACTGACCTTGCAGTACTATCGTGAAGGAGGCCTTTCTTTGAATCTATGATTTTGGTAACCGATCAAGGAGATCCAAATATTATATCCCGGCACTTAATTTTTTATTTTAGCGACTTGGACATCGAAGCACGATTCGGGCTTGTGGTTTAGTGGTATAATTTTCCCTTAGCATTTGTGTGCTCTACAGCATTGCGGAAGCGTGGGAAAGGTCCTGGGTTCGATTCCCAGCAAGTCCATATGTCTTTTTGAACTCTTTTGAGCATCCTTGGGTGCGGGAAGGGGGTGCGGGAAGAGTGCGTTGCGATTTTTTTGGGTGCGGGGCGCACTTTTGGCCATAGCGCTACCACTATTCGATCCATGTAAAAACGGTTGTCCCAGGTAAAACCGCTTGACTACACCGCAATAACTGAGAAATTTTTGCACTTTGGGTGCTTGCATTGCTTAATCACGGGGTAGGTCTGATAGGCCTTGGAAATGGAAGTAGCGGCGAGAATCATTAGACAGCATGTTCCATTGCACTTTACACTCCCACATCATCTCTACTTCTAGTTCTGACAGGCCGTCTCTTGATAGTGATCGCATTGCCCTTTCCATACTCCACCTCATCATCACCCTCACCCTCTTCGAACACCTCCCTATCGACCACCGCTTCCTTTCTCCCCTTTCCTCGCCTCAGCTCCCTCCTCAGAAGCCTTCTATCCCTCAGCACCAAGCCTTCGACCCCGTTTACTCCGGTTCTCCGGCGCGCCGCCTCTGTGAGTATAAAAGCCGCTCGCAACGGTGACATGCGGTACCCTCTCCTCACCAGCTTCGCCCTCAGTGCATCCTGCCACACAACCCACATCGAGAGACACCACACCAGGTTGATGATGAAGCAAACGCCTATCATCGCAGAGGAGAAGCCCCACTGGTAGCTCGGATTCGCTGTGTCAGGCAGACAGCGCGTAGAGTCAACGAGATCCCAGTACTTGTACGTTTTGTTTCCGAAGCAGTAGCCGCTTGCCGTGTAGTTAATGTCGTAGATGGAGTACGTCTGGCCGTCTGGAAGGGTAACGGGAAACGTGTCGTTGCAGGCGTATTCGCCCCAGTTTTTGGCGCGCGGATAATCCGAGTCTTGGCCCCAGGAAGACAGGTAGACGCCGGTCTGGCCGTCGAAGTGGGTTTTGCAATCTTCATACTGGTACGGTCCCTGTGGTGGAACCCAATTCGGCTCATTGTTGTAATTATACGAGTAATATCGGTACTGCCATTCTTGGAACGGTAGAACGGTTCCGTTCGGTAGCTTGCAGTCGCAGTATTTTTCAATGTCCATTTTGTGGTAGAAGAAGTCGCGCAGCTCCATGGTCGTGGTGTCGCAGATGGGCTGCTCAAACGTTTGATTTCGCACGCCCAGTATAGCGTAGCTCTGGATGATCTGGGAAGAAGGGACGATGGTGTCGTCGTTGCCGACTGCGACCCAGGCAATCGCCGTGCTATCGTACCCAGACATGGCTCCGAGCAGTGGCGGGATACTGAGCACGTAGAAAGAAGCCAGGAGCATGTAGAAGAACAAGAACCAAGTACGTGCACCCCGGTTGCGGAAAAGCTGCTTCAGTAGGATGCAGGAAGAGCCGAGACCAGGACCCTCGAGACTGATACTCTTGAACGTCTCAAAGGACGCCGGATGCCGCTCGATCAAGCGCAGCAGCGCGTCCGAGAAGACGCGATAGGATATGGCCCAGAAAATCATTTGCACGCCACGTCCAACAAAGATGTCCCATGCCACGTCAATCGTCTTCACTCGCGAGAATGAGAATTGGCCAAATGTCCAGTCCAGGACGAACAATGCTTCGATTCCCACCACGGTCGAATTTTGCGGCACACCTAACGCGTCACCACACCCCAAGGTCTTTGCGGCAAAAGCACCATAGTAGAATCTACCGTACGGCGCTCCCACTATCAATCCGTATATCGCGAAAGGAATGATGCCGAAGAGAAGCAACAACAGGCCCCAGAACTGTGATGCTTTGAGCGGATAGTTCCAGATAGGCCGACAAACGTGGTCCCGAACGAAGCTCCATGTCGTCCGCGGTGCAGAAGCAATCATTGGCGTAACATGCGTTGTCGTCGTGTCCCTTATGGCGGGCCATGTACGTTGCTGAAGGAAATCCGACGTGGTTCGAGCAAGCTTCTTGGGAGCTTCTTGAAATGTAGCAGTTCTCGTCCAGGTCCTCGCAATGCGTACTACGATCCCATCGTCCTTCTTTTCGTCCCAAAGTCCGTTGTTCCCCTCGCCAGCTCCGCGCACTGGCGAATAAGGCGGCGGATACTCATACGCGAGTGAAGGTTCGTTTCCGTATGATATGTCCATCGCTCTGGACTTCCTTCCCCATCGCACCTGCCGGTCGTAACGTCGTGAGAGAATATTCGGTACGGAATAACAACTGAGAACAAAAAGGTACCATTGTTGTTAATTATGCAGACGCGGTACTCATCCCAGCTTGGCATCCTAGCGTGCTGCTTCTCGCTCCTTCGCGTGTGGAACAGATCAGCCAGCGGGACGTGCTACCCCTGACGCGATCAACATTGCTGCGCCTCGCCGCGGTAGTGGTTAGCGAACCTCTGATACTCAGGAACCTCAAAGACATTGGATGATAGGGCATGAGGACGCGCGGTTTGATGCGGGTGGGAATCCTTCAAAAATATCAAAGAACGTCACAAACACCTATCGGGGCAATGATTCGAGTACTACCAGCTCCGTATCGCTTTTGGTGACGATACGGGGCATCTGTGGTTACAAATCACGAATGAGCTGCTGCGGAACGATGATGTCCACATCACGTGTTGCGGACCCGAGTTGCAATAAACAACAAGAGGGGCATGGCCAGTTTTGCTAGTCTCATTGACCAGCTCGCAAACACGCTCCCGAATCTTGTGCAATGCAGCGATCAGCAAGCTGTGAGCCTTTGGTACTGTGTAGTCATGATAGCGTGGAAGCTGTGGTATCTGCATCCTACATCTCCAGTTCTACAATGCCCATTCGTTCTTATCGTCCGTAGCCGATACAAACGGCTCGTCGACAAGCTTAACGGCCAGCTCGCTGCATAGCACGCTGCGACACGCGTTAGCCTGTCATCAAACTTGGTCAAAAGAGGCAGCAACTTACCAAGACGACCCAACCAAGGCATCCAATTCTTTGATGGCCTTCTCCCTTTTGGCACCTGTGCTTGTGCCCTTACTAACCTCCATTTGCAGTTCACCAAGACGCTTACCCTTTGCCATACCCGCAAGCTCAACGACTTTCTTCGCTAGGCAATCGCTATGAAAAGCGTGCTGGCAGGGAAACACAAAGAACTGGCGCGCCAGGAGGGGCAAGCCGCAGACGTAACACCGTTCGCCTGGCTCCACGATGGCATATCGCTGTTCGAGGGCTTTAATGTCGGTCTTGATGTGTGCAGCTGTCTCTTCCGACTCGTCCATTTCCAGCTTGAGCTCGTCAATCTTGCGCGAGTAGTCTTCCAACGCAGAGCAGATCTCCTCTTTGAAGTCGTCGATGATCACAAAGTCCGGGAAAAACGGAATGAGATCTTCTATCCGTAGCAAGTCAACCCTCCGCAGGAACTCGATAGCCGTCTTGATTCCTGATGACTGCGAAATAACCTTCTTGGCGATCGCCAACCATAGTTTTTTGCGCAAAGCGGGCTCGGTGTTGGAGCGGTCCGCAACGTTACTAGCAAGATCGATCTCGTCGTATTTGAGTGCTAAGTCGACAGCTTGCACATACTGTCCCATGGAGCTGTAGATGTGAACGCAAGACTGTACGCGGTTGTGCTGTATACAGAGACGAAGGGCGAAGTCAGCGTCGTAGTTCTGCTCATGGGCCATCGATTGCCCTTCGAGATACGCAAGTAGCGCCGACTCATCGCTTGTGAAATGCGAGGCATAAATGGAAATCAGCGTATTGTGGACGGCTGCATCTGTCGATTGATGCTGGTTGATCTCAAACAGCAGGTATCGCACCGCTTGATTCTGGTTTAGCGGGACCTTGGTAATATTGTTGTAGTTAAGGAAGGCGGGTATGAGCTTGCGGGCATTCAAATTCGTTTGTCGCATCATAATCTCGACGAGATCCACTGCAACCTGCGCCATAAGTACACTGCTGTACTTGTAGAAGACGTCGGGATCGGTTTGCTTTTTGAGCACATCCAAAGTCTCGCGCCACCGTTCCCGTTGGACCCAGTAGGCGAGGACATAGTTGTAGTCATTGACCACTGTAGCGAAGTACAACAGCTCCTCTTCTCTTCCGTGACTACTGATGATTTCGTAGACTGTCTTTCGATCTAGATCAGACTTGTACTTGGTTACGAACTCTTGGTATTCTTTCCGAACGACTGACAACTGATCCTGGGTCTCAGCGGTGTTCATGCTCTCGGAAAGCTCTGCCTTGGTGGTGATGGTATCGTCCAGGGTGTTGAGCTTAGCCATGTAGAGTTCAGTGAGCCACGTGGCGACCATGATTCGCTGCATGGTAGACGACTTCTTCAAGGTGGAAAGTTTGGTGAGCAAGTACTTGCGTAAAGCATCCTGCTCACCCTTGTCGATGAATGTCAGTGCCACCTGTTCGAAAGGCTTGGTGCTTCGGCCATAGACGGCTGCGGCTTCCGAGTATTGTCCTTTTCCAACCAGGTAATCGCCTGATGCTGTTGCTACGGCATCCTTTTGCGCCGCTGTCTTTGCGTATTGCGATGCGGCATCGAATTGCTGCGCCTTGAGCATGATCTTCCAGACGTCTCGGCTCTCTTCTGTGATGACAACCTCAAAGATGTCCTGATTCGTAAAGAGCCAGTAAGTGTTCTTCTTGATATCTGCTACCAGGGCTACCGCAGTCTGGCCGGGCTCCAATACTACTTGGTCGAGCACGATGGTGTCGTCCAATCGGTTTGTGGCCACTATCCTGCCATCAATCAGTTGCAGTATGTGCCACTGACTGAGGATCATGGAAGTGACAGACTCTTGCGTCCGCCTGTTGCGCCCGCTGGCGCTTTGTGAGGGCGGTATCTGTGATCTAGGCAGCATCTTCGACTCGCCAAGCACTTTCCCGCCCAGCTCAGAAGTGTCCGAGGCCAAGTGCAATTTGCCATGGAGCACACCCTGCGAAGTCAGCCACCCAAATATCCTCTCGGTGTTTGCATGATCGGACGAGGGTATGTCTTCGATCTCAGGCGACACGGCGAGGAGCGAGGTGGCGGTGGAGGCGACGTTGGCGATCTCGTGCACCGTTGCCGATTCGGTTTCGAAGAGCTTGGAGAAGATGGAGCCGCTCCCTTCGTGGCCGTGGCGCCCCACCTTGCCGGCGAAATGCAGAAACGTGGAGGGGGTTGCGATGATGACGCGTCGCAAGTCGTTCCTCCCGGGCACGATGTCGGTCCACAGGCCTGTGATGGGCCCATCGTTGGTCTTGTACACGCCCTTAAGATAGCGCTCTTCCCGGCGATAGAACTCGGACGACGGCTCGATGTAGACTTCATATACGTTTCCGTCGGACGCACCAACGAGAACCTCGCGCGTCGAGGCGGTGGGCTGGGAGGGGTTCCATGCTATGCTTTCGATTGCGACGCCTTTGAGCCTGGACAAGGCCTTGGGCGTCCGCGACTGGGTGTGGAGGTAGAAGTTCTCGGCGAGGGTGGTGGTGATGACGAGGTGGGACGCCGACGGATCGAGGAACAAGCGCTTGATGACGCCGACCTCGGACGTCTTCTTGGGCAGGTCGATATCTGCGCACGTCAGAGAAAGTCCACAAGCGTGCTCGTTGGGCGACCGAACCGTCGATGTCGGCGGGACTGTCCAGGTCGATGCGCAGGATGCGTCCCGTGGACAGGGCGAGCACGAGCACGTTGTTTGCGACGGCGGCGGCCACAAAGTCGGAAGCGACCGAGAACTGCAGCGACACACGCTCGATGTTGAACATGGGAAGCGTCGCATCGCCGTCCTGGAAGCTGCTCGCGCCGGGCGCGGCATATCCCGCCGATGAATCGTACGCCATGGTGGGCTGCTTTGCGGGGGTTTGGCTCTCTTTACGGCGCGCTCATGACGGCGGGGACGTGGGGCAGCTTCGGCAGCCGGGACGAGCCTCTGGACCTGGTGACGCGGGCACTGCGGTGGCTTCGCGATGTGGACGAGCAGCGACGCCTGAGCTTGGGGAGCTCGGCCGGGCGATGGTTCGGCGATGGTTCGGCAACGCTACAGAACGTAAATCCACGACCGACGTGCATTTCATGAGCAAGTCGCGAAGACAGAGGTGGAGTGCAAGTCGAAGCCACTTTGTCGTGATTTCTTCATCCGTCAACTGGATGTGGGTTGTGTTGCAAATATTCGACAAGAACCTTGGAAACGTGCACACGCGATTCACGGCTTGAGCTTTTCATTTCCGGGACCGTCGGCTCCATGCTCGTCATCAGCGCCAAATTGGTTCATACTGCAGGACGGCTGATGGGAGTCTAGATGCGGGACGAGGACAAATTAATAGATGGGAGTCGCGCAGCGCCTTTGTCCCTTAGATACTATAGCTTATGCTGCCCTCTTCTGGAGTGAACTCACAACCAACTTGCACTGGCACTTCATTTCAGAGGTCCCTGGGCTGGCACACTATAACTGACTTCGTGCACTCGGCTAGTGTATGGCCTTTCCTATGGTAAAACACCATACTTGGCCTCGTGCAATTGGCTTGTGTATAGGCTATCCTGGGGTAAGATACTGCACTTTGACTAGTGTTGCTTCCTATGCTGCAGCATTCACCTCCTCCACACTGTCAGAGCGCCTGTGATATCGTGGTGCCTTCCAATGGCCTGAGGTCAGAAGCTGAGACCCGGGTGCTTCAAGCTATAGCACCAAATAGGGTTGATCGAAATGGGAGTATGAGCAAGCAGACTGTCGGCACCACAGTTTCTCGTCCAGTGCAACAAGGTGCTTCGTCCCTTTGGCCACCCGCATAACCAGGAGCACGGCAACCACCACCAAACGCACGACAACATCACATCATATCGACTCCACACAATGTCCAAGACACAAACCGTTAGTGCAATCAATCTAAGATCATAGGCCGTAGCCTATAGATGAAGCTACAAGTCGCAATCTAGCCCAGCACCTGCCGTCTCAACGATGAAACGAGAGATGCAACGCCTATACACCCAGCACCTTGCTAAGGAAGGAACAACTTCGTACTTATGACAGGTCCGGATGGAGAGGAAGAAAAAAAACGCCCAATCAAATCCCCCATTATCATCCAAAAAGACCCGTACGCCAAACAGAACCCACCCCATGATCAAACGCCATACTCTGATCTCCTTCCTTTCCTCACCCGGACACTGCAAGTTTCCAATCCCCAAGGCTCCGCTCATCTACGCCACATAGTAAAGCTTCATAGCGCTCAACACCCTCCGCCTACACACGGGGCAATTCTCCACTTGTCTCGCACACTGCACACAAGCGACCACATGCCCGCAGTCATAAAAAGCAGCCTCGGCCTCCTCCTCCCAGCAGATCCGACACAAGCGCTCCGTCTCCTGTGCGCTCTTCCAGTGCGTCACGCCCTCGCCGAACTTCTTGTCGTTCTTCCACCCGCCCGTGTACGTGTTGCCGGTTGTCGCTTCCACAAACGTGCCCGTGCCGTGCTGCTGGTTGGCCACCCAGTCGCCGTCGTACGTGTCGCCGTTCTGGAAGGTATAGAGGCCGTGCCCGTGGCGCTGGCCGAGGCGGAAGGACCCCTCGTAGGTGGCACCCGAGTGGTAGATGCGGCTGCCGTGCCCGTGGCGGTGACCCTTGACGTACTCGCCCTTGTAATACTGGGATGAGAAGTAGTTGAACGTAAAGTGGCCATTCATTCGCGATGGAAAGTTTCGAGCGTTGGCGCGGAACCGAAGGTATTGCGGGAGGTCGGCAAAGGCCGCGCGGTCTGCAAGAGCGCTCTTCTGCTCGTCGGTGAGGGGGGTTGTGTAGACGATGGTAGCAGCGTTGTGGAGGTCGTTTGAGTTGAAAGACTTGTTGCGCCGAAGGGACCGGGCTTGAACGATGTCTTCTTCTTCCCACCATTCGAATTTTGTGTCGGGCAACTCCAGCAGCTTTTGCACTGTGATGTCGAGACGCGCGGGCTTGGGAGTTATGAAGGAGCCTTTAGGTTCCAAAGTCTGCTTCTCGGCATCGAAGTACTTGACGAAAAAGTATATTTCATCAGGCGGAGGCTCTGGAGTTCGCGGCCGCGGTGCTTCACCTGGAGGGGTTCGAGGGCGTTCTTGTATATCAACAGGCGGAGGCATGGCAAAGTCAATCGGGGGTGGCGGCGGCGGCGTGACTTCTTCTTGAGTTCCACCCATTTCTGTATCGTCGCTTGCATCGTTGGGAATGAATACATCAACCACGGGAGGATCTGGCGCTGCGGATGCTTCGACTTCAACCATAGCGGTATCAATAACCTCAGGTGTTGCGTTGGTAGGAGAACCTTGGCGTTCGACGCCCGAGGGAGGTGAGCTGGTCTGCGGCGGCGCCGGTTCTGGCTCCCCTGGCTCACTCATAGGTGTGTCTTCTAAATCTGGATGCGGCACTGGCTGCTCGACTTCTATTACCGGAGCAGGAGCGTCATTGTCCTCGGGTGTATATGATGTAGGAACTTGTTCAGAACTCTGGGCTGACTCAGAAGGACCTCGCGCAGTCTCTTCAGGAGTGGGCACAGACTCTTTGGGGGCCTCAGGCAGGTCGGTGAAGGGGACGATGTGAACCCAAAGGCGACGGCAAGCCCAATCCCCGGATGCACTCTCCAGTTTCCAATCTTTGACATCCTCAGCGAAGCGGTTGTAGCTCCCGCTTGAATATTCGATCTTGCCCGTACCCACTAGCAGAGGGTGTGCAGAAGAACCCTGATAGGTATCGACGAACCAGAACTTCACTTGCCTAGGATCCTGGATGTTTTTAACATCCTTGAAGATGGTAGCGATCTTTTCGCGAATGTCTGGACACTTGTCGGTTATCTTGAGCGTAATTGAAGCCAACAAACCAGAGCTGTCGGATCGCCACTTCTGGTCGAATGCATCGAAGAACCCTGGACCTTCGTGTTGCAGAAAGACCTGTGAATCAACCACTTGGAATTCGCGCTCCTCAATGCCCGCCGTTTCCGAAACAATCTCCTCCGCTTCCGCAGGCAGGGCCGCCCCTGGATCCTCTGTCGGGAGCGGGATTGGAGGAAGCTGTTCAGCAAGCTTTTGCCTCTCGAGCTCTCGGGGTATCCATTCCGGAACTTCCCATTGTTCCGACTCAGCTTGCGAGTTGAAAGCAGACTGTGCTACGTTGTCGCGGACATACATCGCGATGTAAGCGATAGCATCACTACCTGTCGTGCGAGCGGTTGCAACCTGGCCTTCGTGCGCCGTCACAGCTTGTCGTTGTGTCAAGCAGGTGACCTTATTCCCGTCTCGACTATCGGAATAGTGGTACCATCGGGAGCCGGGTCCTTCAGGCCGGAGTATAGTTTGGTAGACGCATGATTGAAGGGTCTGCTTATGCACTACAAAGCCATAGAGCGTATATGACGTGCCTCGTATGGTGATAAAATCATCCAGTGACACTTTGTTGAGGACCTTGACGTACGACCGCGAAGCGCTGTCGAAGAATTGCCGTTCTAGTTCAACAGACAAGAGTTGAGGGAGACTGCTGTCCGGGTTCATGAGCTCTGGAGTCTGGTTGACGGCTTCCTGCATGCTACCCACACCGACAACTGGGGTTCGGTAGCTAGAGACGCCTTTTGTGTAATCGCGCTTTTGGCCGAAAATGTCCTCGAGGACATTGACAGAGGTTGTTTCCCGCAATTCCTCCTCAAGTTTAGTGCGGAGACACTCCCATACTTGCACGACGTCGAACTTGTGTAGCGGTTCCGAGAGACCGTACCAGTCCAGTGCATCGTCGATGACCCCCAGGTCGACGGAGCCCGCGCCAGGCTGGACTTGAGTCCTGAGCAGATACAGGACTTTCTGGAAAGCCCCGATGAGCGGCTTGGGTTGAGCAAACGGCGCTTTCTCGCCGTCAGGGGTCTTGAAGCTGTACAAGAACTGCCTAAAAGGCTTGAAACCCAGCCAAGAGATGACGGCGGAGACGATATTTCCGTCTGGAGAGCCGCCGTTGTCTCGGAGCGCCACCGATTGCAGTCCCGTCATGGCGAAGCTGTCCCAGACGTTCTCTGAGCTGGGATGTTCCCAGAGACAGCCAGTCTCGTCATTAACGATACGGATGTAGCCAGTGAATGCAAGCTTATCATCCCGGAGAAGGGCCTGTCGATGACCTCGAATCCTATGGGGGATATCATAATGTGGTCCATGAAAGCGTGTCCAGCCCCAATCAGGCGACGTCGTGCAGAATCGATGCAGGCAGGTTCGTGAATAATTGACACGAGGCTCAGTAGGGTTGTAGAGGACAACGGAGACCTGTGCAGCAACACCTTTTCTTTTGGGCACTGTTTTCGAGTCGAGCAGAGGCAAAGGAGCGTGTTGTGTCTCTGCTGAGCCCGAGTGAGCACTGTTGTCAATGCTTGCCTCCACATCGTCTTCAGGCTTCTGATGGCTACCTTCTGCATTGTCTTTGTTTTTCTCGTTTCCAACGCTGAGGCATTCTACGTACACACTGAGATAGTCGGAGTCGTTACCTTTCGGGTAAAACTTGATCTGCCATTCATGTCCGCCGATAGTAACCGGTTTCGACTTCATGACCAGATCACGATTGGGATTATCGCGCGTGCCGTTGTAATTATCAATGAGCCATTCTATGCGACCGCTCTCGCCCGGTGTATATTCAGGATCCTCCAGGGGAGAAAAGGCCATCTTTTCCCAATGCTCATGATCCAACGCGCTGTATTCGGTGGTTGCCTCGATCTCCTTCAGCTCGTCCTCCTCGGGTGCAGATGTATCTTCGGCAATCGGATGCCATGGCTGACCTCCATCCTCGTCGGACGAGTCGGAATCGGTTTGGACGGGGTCAACGGGCGGAGGCGGCGGCGGCGGTTGCAGGTCTATTGATGGAGCTGGGGGCTCTTCTGGCGGAGCATCATTTGGCTGCAGGCACGTGAGTTAGATCGCGGTTGTCCTCGATGTGCGTCACGGAAATGTATGGAATGCTCTCCAGCATGGGATCGTTTCCCCACTCTGTGATGGGGATGTCGAAGTAAACTGAGGAAATATAGCTCCAGTACTTACAGTGGTGCTGGTGGCATGTTGGGCGTCCTGGTCGCTGCCCGGCCCCTCTGCCAGCGGGGGTGAAGATGGCGTGATTGCGGCGGGCTCGGCTGAGCTGTTTGGCAGAACGAGGCCCTGTGTGTCGTCGGACGTGGTGTCCATGACGTCTTCGTCGGCTGAAACCGCTGCGACTTCTATAGCGACGTTATTTGTCTGGTTGTGGGTCGGCGTGTTGCTTGCACCCGGCTGTAGACCGTTTGTCAAGCCGTCTTGCATGTCTGCATCTTCCCGGTCGTGGCGCTGGCCGGCGGGCGGCAATGTGGTGGAAGTGGTCATATCCATGTCCCCAGCACTTTGCTGCTGCGGCTGCTGCGGGGGTGGTGGCGGCGGCGGCGACGACATGGCGGGCTGTGTGTAAGGGTGTGACTCGGCGGGCGAGTGTGCACTCGAGAAGGCCGGCGGCGACGAGGGTGGCTGTTGCGCGAATGAGATGGGCGGGGGCGGCGGTTGGACGGCGGTCGAGCTCATGGTTGCGGGTCTGAGATATACTGGGCGGAAAGGATAAGTGAAGGCACCAGCCGGAGAAGCAACCCTACGTACCTCTCTATCACCAAGTCTATGTGAGAGAGGCACTGCGCCGGCCGCGTCCAAAGACAGGATGTACCGTTCCAGCCCAGGACGAGCAATGCAATGGCCAGCTGCACCGGATCGGCTGCCGCGCTCAGGTGGGCTGCGCAGCGATGGCGACGACAGGCGGTGGTGTTGATTAGATGGTCTTATCGGCGGAGCTCTAGTCGAAGCTCTATAGCGAGCACGATACACGGCTTGGACAGAACAGAACCTGGAATGGACACGGCAGAGTACAAAAGGCTATGCCAGGCTGCAAAAGCAAAGTCGCAGCTTCGACGATGGTTTTGCGGCTGTGAGGCGTGCGTGGCTGGGCTTATACGTTGTTTGTACCAGGCTGGAGCTTGTGCATGCTGCCTGGTGGGGACCATTTATACCGCCGGGCGGTGAGCAGTGAGGCTGCCGCCAGCGACTTAGCGCTTCCCCACGTCCCGCGCGCTCGGCCACCGCCAACGCCCTCGACATCACGTACATGAGCCCTTTTGTCCCTACTGCTCTAGCTAGCTCGTTGCTGCCGATCCTGTAGATGGCACAGTCATCAGCTCCTGAGTCACACAGCTACACCCTGCTGCGTAGCTTGTTGCTCCCCTGCGGTGGCTCGCGGCCCCAAATCTAGGCTGCAACTTGCACTACCCTGCATTGAGCGACGATTACAACTGTGGGGACACACCGGCCACGCATCCCTGTAGCTCCTCCGACTCTACCTGCACCTCACTTCCACTTACGACTCGTGTTGGTGCTGCTAGATGGCGTGGCAGACGCATCTACGGAAAGCACAAATTTCACACGAAGCGCACGACACAGTGATTGTACGGATTGCGTTTCGGTGGCTATCATGATTCTCCACTGTCTGGCCTTCCCTTCGCGAACGTAGCTGCAACGATCAACGGAAACGCAATTGTCGCCTCCGCGTACACTTTGACGCTGTCGCCGTCCGTCTTGATCTTCCCCCAGCTAACTGCCTCGTCTGGCCGCGCTCCCGCATCGCTCCCGTCGTATTCCTGACCCGTGTTGATGTAGACGGCACTCTCAGCACCGTTCCGCATCAAGTTTGCGTTGGCAATGTGATGTTTGACAATTCCTCCGCCTAGAATGATCATGCCGGACCTTTTCGCCCGCACCGCAATGGTGTTGATCTTGCGAATGTCCTCAACAATGTCTATGCGCAGCTGGTCGGGAGATGACTTGAAAGTGTGAAAGTAGAGCATGTCGCCGAGGCTGCCGTCGGTCAGTGCTGGGCAGAAGACGGGAATGTCGTTTTTCCACGCCCAGTAGTATACGGAGCGCTCGTCGTTGATCTCCTTGCCAAGCCGACTGATGACCTTGCTCGGCGTCCAGTGTATCGGCTCGTCGGTCTGCTTGCTCTCCTCCTGCTCCACCAGCATCTGGTCAAGGATGGGCAAGACCCAGTCTTCAAATGCACAGTAATTGTTGTTCGGCACTAGCAAGTTGCCTATCCGGTTGAGCCCCTTTGCACGCAGACTGGCGCCCGGCGTTGAGAATGCGCCCAGGTAGGTTGGCCCGAGACATTTTATGAAATCCTCTTCGACACCGCCGGCGGTCGTGACGATGGCAGAGACGTGCTTGTGCTGTACCAGGTAACGCAGCGTTTCCCTCAGGCCCGAGGAGATCAGGTTGGACGTGTAGCCCAGAAAGACGGTCGTGCCCTCGCCTGTTTCAGCATCCTTCCACGTGCGCTGTCACTGTTAGAATAGAAACATTAGGCGCATTACCAAGGCTGGCTTAGGCATGCCCTTTCCGGCTAAAATGTTTCGCAAGGGCTGAGCCGGGAAGCGCCCGTAGCCCGAGCACCCACAACGACCGGGATCTCCATGCGCCGGCGGAAAAGCACTCACCATGTCATTGACAATCCGCACCGCTTCGCCGATCGCAGTTGCCTGGAAGCCCATGCGCGCATACCCCCCCATCAGCTCCTCGACGGTGATGCTGCGCTGCGCATAGTCGTTGAACTCGATGCCCTGCACCTCCCTGGCGTCTGCTGGCACGGGCTCGGACGGCTTGAGCACTGCGTCGGTCGCGTTCGTCGGAGGGGCCTGCGACGCCGGGTCCTGATTGGCCGGAGGCATGGCTGGGGACTGCGTGCGGCCGGTGTAGAGCAGTGCTTGAGGCTTTATCTGCGTTGCGGGACAGCTGTACTCACCGCGTCGCACAGCCTGGTGTGTCGAGTGTATGGAGAGTCTCGTCGCCGTCTATTTTTCGGTGCGCGTGCGACTCGCAGATTTTGAGGAGCCCTGGCTGGACACCCCCACATATCCACGTCTAGGGCCATGCACCAGTGCGACTAGTCTGCTTCGGGCAAGGTGCAGAGCGTCCCAGACGGTCGATCCGCAGAAACGACAGCCACAGGCACGCCCGCTGAACGTTGAGAATCCGCAAAGACTCTCACAGTGGTCGACGGCGACGGAGCAGCGCTGTCCTGCCGATGCACCGCGCCCCGTCGTCGGTACACCACAGCTGCATGCCTCTGCCGATGCTGCCACCCGCATGGGAGAACGTACCGAAACCTGACGCAGTTTCAGCGTTAAGCAACATGCAGGCAGGGATCCTCGTTCGAGATCGAATTCACGATTCCTGTCCACTCAGGTCGCGCCATGGCCGCCCTGCCGGGACACCATCCCTGCTGGGTTAGGAGGGGGGCGCGCTGTGAACATGACGGCTGGGGCAGCCATTGGAGCCACAGTGCATCGTGTCAGTGCGTGCTCCCGGTGCGTTCGTTCTCGTGCCCTGCAGTTCTCCTTCATTCCCTCATTGCCCTCCTCACTTGCGGGCGCCCGAACAACGACTCCAACGATGCGTGCAGCGGCGCCGCCCCGCTAACGTTTCCTTTCATTTGACCTGGCGCGTCCGTCTTCCGTCTCAACCGGCACTTCTGTGCCTGCACACCCCTTCTCGAAGAAATAGCAGCGCCACGTCAACGGCCTGCACCCGGATCCGCTCCCAGTGCCCCCTCGCCGCGTGCCGGTCCCAGCCAGTCTCCAGGACGGTCGGGCGCACCCTTCGGTCATTTCTTGCGGCCAGCATCGAGGCACCCGAGTCCTTCCTGGCTCCCGTTTGCGAAATCGCTGTATCGTCACCTCTCGGCTGTGATCTGAGCACGGACCCGCTCCTGCCTTCCAAGGTTGCGCTACCTGCCTTGCGCTTGTCCCGTTCGGTCTAAGACAGCCACCGCGCGCTGCGTGCTTGGCCCGAGCGGTCACCTCGACGCAGCGTCTTTGCATCTTTGGCTCAGTCTCCGCACGATTCGACAGTCGCCTCGTCGCTACCACCCTTCTGGTCCTCCAGTTCTATAGCTACTCCCCATCGGCGCCAACACTGCGGCCTCGCAAGACGCTCTTGCATTGCTACCGTTGCCCGACTACCCTGCCCGTTGCCGTGAAAGACCATCACCGCGCAACCTGTATACTGAACCACTACGTCTGCAGCTCCAGAGACCCATTGTGCGACACCCGAGTCCATGTTCAGCTCCGCGAGAACAAGCACGACCCTTTCAGCCCGCTCTCATGTCGTCCTCGAGATACACCGACAGCCGATACGTTCGCGACAGATCGCCATTCCGCGACAGAAGGCAATCCGCATACGGAAGCACATACCCCCCTAGACCAAACGATGCTGGCGCACGATTGAGCACAGATTCCAGCGCCTTCCCTCCGAGGGACACGCCCCGCGGTCCCAAGTCCCTAGAAAATGCGCCGCGAGGGCCGCCGGCTGGAGGTCCCTCTGGGGTGCCCTCAGCACCGCGCGACGGTCGAGGAGGAGGCTTCGCGGGTCGTGGAGAGAGGCCATCATTGCGTGATGCACCGCCGCTTTCGAGCGTCCCGCACCCGCACCCACCGCACAATTCCTGGCGGGCTGCAGATCGAGATCGCGACCGAGACTTTGACCGCGATCGACGAGACAGACGACCCTCCCCTCCTAGACGCTCGCCGGTTAGAGATGTACGTGACACCCGCGATCAACGAGACTTTCCATCCCGCGATCTTGATATAAGCCGCGCGAGGCGCAATTCTCGAGATGGCCCACCCTCGGCAGGCTCCACGTACTCAGACGCTCCACTTACTACCGGCTCGTCCTATAGAGGCAGTGGATTTGCACGTGGAAGAGGTGGACGGGACTTCCACGGCGAGGGTCGAGGACGAGGCAGGCCCATGTATGCAGATGACAGGGATCGGCATCATGACGCACGTGATCGTATGCCTGATCGATCGTATCGACCGCGAAGCCGCTCAAGGGACCCCGTGCGACGTGATCGAGATCCGCGTGATGAGCGTGATCGAGACTTTGACCGGAGAGAACGGGACGACCGCAGATTCGTACCGAGAGAGTACGACTCTTATATTGGACCGGCAGGTGCAAAACCAGGACCACGGGCGCTTGACACACACCGTGGAAGCGCCACGCTTGATACAAGACATCTCCCTGGAACACCCACGAGCGCGATCCCGCATTCGACCCACCACTCACCTGCTGAACGACATGGTCCGTCCGTGGATTCCTACTCGAGACGTGCTTCAACTGCGTCAGAGGCACTAGGCAACAAGGATGCTAGGCGCGAACCTGGACGAGACGATCTTCTCCTTGCAAGCCGTGCGGAAGCTTCGAGGGAACGCTATGCGCCGCGCGCATCGTCTCCTCCCGCCGCGGTACCTGCGTTTGGCTCTAATGTTTGGAGAAACCCCCTTCTCGATGCGAAGCCCGCGACCGCCTCGCAACCTCCGAAACCAGCGCAAGCTGCACTTTCGGCGCCTGTCCCGGCTGCTCCTCCTACGGCTCCTACCACCACCGTAGCCCCGAAACCAAGCGTACCGGCTGGGCTATCGACTGCACCTCCCACCGGACCTAAAGCCGATCGGGCTCCTGAGCGACCACCCCCGGATGTTCCGTCCCAAATGCAGGGTTTGGGTCAGAGGCAGGATAGCAGGTTAGCTTCGTCAGAGCCATCACGTACTGAGTCGCGCCCTTCTCTCATGCCACCGGCATCGAGCAACAGCGGCCTTCCAGCTTCTAATGCGGAATCGAAGCCGTCGGCTCCTATGAGCAGTAATGCTCCAAACTCGGTAATCTCGCCTCCTGCAGGCCCAGCAGCAACGACCCGAGCTCCTCCCACTGGACCTCAAGCAGCTCTAAGAGCCAACGTATCGCCGTCTTACCCAAGACCAGCGCGTCTTCCTTACGTGAATAATCCGCGTGATCCGTCTCCAAGCGCAATACAGCCAGCCTTAGGTTCCCGCAACGGCAGCGGAAGTGGCGCATCTATGATGCTAAGCAACACGTCTCCAAAAAGTCTGCCTGCGAATATTCCAACTGGGCCCAAAGCTGATAGAGGGAACCCAATGGCTGCCCGAACCCCAATGTACCCACCTCCTGATCGCCCTGGCTTTCCGGCTCCGCGTATGCCTATGAATGGGCCACCCAAGAGCATGCAGTGGGTGAGACCAGGCCTGAATTTGAATAATCGTACGACAATTCCTTCAAAGCGCGAATATCCTTCCGATGATCGCGACCGGACCTTTGGCACGGCTCCTAAGGCTCCTAAGCTGGAAGCGAGCATTTCTGCGCCAGAGTCTCAGCGTGCCGAGAAGGCCAAGTCGGTTTCACCTTCCATCACTCGACCCTCTATGGAATCTGAAATGACTCGCGACCGAAGAGCATCCGGGGACTATCGCAAAGCCTTCTCACCGAAACCCACATCAATCGAAACGCGACGCTTTTCCAACGTATCGATGGCAGAAGCACCTTCGGTCCCTGAAAAACCGCCTTTTTCGGCAGCATCGTCTGGTCCCGAAGCTCTACAGGACTCGGATGATGATCTTGATCTCGACGAGGATGATTTTGCGGAGTCTGAAGCCAAGTACAATCGCGAAAAAGCGTTACTGGAATCAAAACGAATAGATCTCAGCGCACCGCATTTGCGCGCTACAACTCCCCTACAAGAGATTATTTTGTTGGCGAGCCTGACCACAGATCATCTTCCCGAAGAAGAACTTAAGCTTGCAGCTGAAGCGCCGACTTTTGTACCTTCGCCCAAGACATCTTCGGTCGCTCCCCCAGAAAACAATCTGAACGAGCTCCCGACACCGAAACCCGAGGATTCCGAAGATGTGAATATGGAATACAAGCATGAGGAGGAGGAAAAGCAAGTAGCTCCAGCAACACGCGCACTACGTTTGCGTCGCAGTACTAGTGATGATCTGGAAGATGTCCCTGATCTTAGTTCGCTTCCGTTCCTTGGCTCTGGACCGCCAACGCCGATATCCGAACTGGAAGGCCCTCGCATGTCCGAATCCGTCATGCTCGCCATCCGTAACAAATTGAGAGAGAACATTGAGCCAGAACTCGATGCTGATGAACAATTGGAAAATTACGCTACAGTATATCGACAATGGCGTAATCATGTTCGCAATCTTGATCGGCTGAACGATACGGACGGTCACGAGCGGCCAGCATCCGCGGAGCCGAGTGCACTGGCGACAACTCCAGGGATCGAGACATCTGCAACAGGCCCGATTTTAGACAATTCAGCACCCACCACTGGCCGCCGAGGCCATCGATGGGCAACTGAGCTCGACCTCGAGATTGCAATGCAGGAATCTCTTAGGACCGCTGAACTGGAGAGAGAGCAACACGAGAAGGAACCGAAGAGATCAATGGCAGATCCGGAGAAAGAAGCAGATGTGCCACCGGAACTAACTACATACGAGGTGCAGCGACGGAGATTCATTGACACCAACTTCCAGCGCGAGCCCGGCCAAGGGATTTTTGCGTTCCACTATGAGCCACCTGAGGACGATTTCACAGAAGAGGAACATCGAATCATGGTGCAACAATATAGGGATCAATACGCGAAGAAGTGGGGGAAACTAGCGGAGATCTTGTACAAGGAAGCTGGCACCAGCAGAACATACAAAGACTGTATCAATCATTACTATGCCACCAAATGGCAAAGAGAATATAAAGGTAAAGTCAGAAGGGGACGAGGTGGACCAAGGAGAAGAGGTGGAAACACTCGTGGTCGTGGAGCTATAGCTAACATGGACCGGCTTGATCCGTCAGGAGAAGATGGTCTTCCCCCGGCCTTGACGGAGACTGGACGACCACGGCGTTCAGCTGCACCGACATTTGGAGCGGAAACGGATATAGACACAACAGCATCCACACCAACCCCAGGTCGTCTTCGCAGGCAAACAGATGCGGATGGGACACAGGAGAAGGCTGGGCGTCGCGGGAAGAGCGCGAGGGAAAAAGGATCGCGGAAAACTAAGGCTCAGCTCCAGGCGCAGGCGCAGGCGCAGGCACAGGCTCAAGCACAGGCTCAAGCACAGGCGCAAGCACAGGCGCAGGCTGAAGCTCAAGCCCAAGCGCATGCTCAAGCGCAAGTGCAACCTTTTGCTGCTGCTCCAGTTGGATCACCCGTCAAAGTTGATCGCAAAGCGATGGGCGTAAAGGTGGAGGATGAGTTTAGCAAGCTGGGAGAAATGGCCCTTCCAATGCAGCCTGGCATCCACGATGAACAAATGATTCTTCAGGCAGAGCCCCAGTATTACCCTATGCCCGGTATGACGGAACGGGCTCGATTACAACCACCTAGCGCCAGGCCTGGACCTTCGAGTTACTGGTCAGTCACTGAACAAACAGACTTCCAGAAGAACGTTGCCCATTTCGGAACTGACTGGGCGGCAATTGCCACACATATGGGCACCAAGACTCAGACTATGGTGAAGAATCAATACCTCCGGCTTGTAGAGGGTGGAGCGAAAGATCTCGAAAGAGCAGCAGAGGAAGCCGATGAGAGACGTAATCGCGGCGTCGACATAGGACAGCCACCAGTCCCTACCCCCGCACCAAAAAGACGTTACGAAAGCACTCAGGTCACTGTCCCTCGGACTCTTGCGCCGACCCCCGAAGCGGCTGGAGCCTTCGGTATGGTCGTGTCAAAGGCATCGCCTCCCAGCATGTCGTCCGCAGCTAGATTTTCCAACATTGCACAAGCCCCCCAGTCAAAATCACTGGTTCCTGGTACGCCATATTCGATGCCCGACTCTTCGCTTGTGTCAATCCCTCAGCAGCATTCTCCTCCGACCCATGCTGTACGACAACCGATGCCTCCTCATATGTCCCAGTTGGACTCCCGTCGTCCTGGCCCTCTCGCAGGCTACTTTTCTGATGAACTTCCGAGGGGCATGGAGCATCGTCCACCCTCCCAACCATCCAACATGCCACCAAACTCTCGAGCTTTGCAGTCTCATGGCCAACCACAAATGCAGGCGCAACCATCATTATTCCGCCCCTCTTTCCAAGAACGGGAACCTCCAAGAGCGGAAACGCAGCAGGATCGATTCCAGCCCCAGCACGCTCGTCATGTCTCCGGAGAAATGCACAAAGGCAGGCCTTTTGGTTCTGTCTCAGTGCAAGGTCGTCCTGCCCTAGGTGCCGGATCGCCAGAGAGTCGGCCCCTCTCTTATCAGCATCGTCACCAGCAATCACTGATGGAGAATCCGGTACCACCGCCAAGTTCACTACCGCCTGCGCAATCCCGTGCTGCTCTTGCGACTCCGCCTGTCAAAGAGGAGCCTAGGCTCTATCCAGTTCCCCACCAACGATCGCAGTCTCAACAACCGATGCATATGCCCACGCAGCCGCAGGGTTACGTGCCGCCACCGCCAACCGCTTCAAGTGCCCCTAAGCCTGCCACTGAACCTAGGAAGTCGAACTTGATGTCTCTTCTCAACGACGATCAGCCTGAAGAGCCGAAGCGAAAGAAACCTGAGCAAAGCATACCGTCGCATACTCCGACTCCACAACAACAGACTCCCGTTGCACCGCCTCCCCCGGTTCCACAGTCTCTTCCACCGAGAAGGGATCCTTACGCTGAAGCAACGACACAACCGCCATATGGTCGCCTACCCTATGCGCAACAACCTGGTGTGTCGCAAATGCCAGGCCGGCAGGTTGTCGATCTGACAAGGGAACAAGCTGCTGCAGGACGGGCTTCGCGTGAAGAGTGGTCGAGACCATTTCCGGGCCACAGCCAGGCACCGCAGGGTCCTGGCATCAACTCCCCTCATCAGCAACCTGCTTATACGGACAGATCCGCCTTTATGGGCAATCATCGATCCCTCCTGGCGCAACACAATAATCCACGTCACAATCCATCTCCGCCCCCGCTGTCCGCATTCCAAAATTCGCCACACCTGCACTCTCGTACCCCTAGTTTAAGCGGACAACCTGGACAACAGCCTCGTCACAGCATGAGTGCGGCAGCCGCTTCACAACATGCTCAAGCATCTGGTGGAACGTCGCAAATACTCCAACCTAATCCGTACGCACAGGTTGATCCCCCAGGCGGAAACTCGCAGCCCTCAGCTACCGTTGGCATGCGGCCCAGCCCCCACCTCCATACCAACCACTTGGTGGGGCAGCGGGATGTACACGGTCGCAACGAGCATGCACAAGTTCACAATGGTGGCTTAGCGTACCCCAATCCTCAAACGCCCAGCGAACAACATCCCGGAGGCCAGCATACGCGCGCTCCAAGCATGGCGGATCAGTTTCGGCGGGATCCACGCGAGATGCACCATGACTTCGATCCACGCACTGACAATCGTGATATGAGTCGTGAGATACAGCATCGTGCTGATGCGTTGCTCCGCGAACGCGAACCTATAATGTCGCGCTCCACAGGGCCACCTCAGGCCCACCAAGATCCTCGCTACCAACCTCCACAAGACAGATCCTATGGTGGGCAGCAGCGCTCTCACACTCCGCTCTCGCGATCAGAGCACGGTCCGCCGCCTTTGCAGCATCCTCCTCGCTCATCTTTAGGCGAGAGCCACCCTCTCTTCGGCGGTCCTCCTCGACCCGAAGAACGCTTTCGGGATCCATTCGCCCGGGAGAACAATCGCTTGCGCGAGGAACAAACTCAGCGTGAAGAGTTCTTCGCTGGACACCGTGATCGAGAGCGTCGAGAACGGGAACTCCACGAAATGAGGGAGCGCGATGTACATATGCAACGGGAGAGGATGATGGGAAGGGGTCCCCCACAAGGACCGCCCGCATCCGACCAGAGGGGCACGCCAGGCCCACCCCAGGGCCCCGGTGGAATGGACTGGGCGAACGCCGTGCCTAGGCAGCACGGCGAATGGCGCCGGTAGAGTTAGTAGTTTCCTTCAAAAGTATGATTCTTCATTTCTAGGCAAGTCTTGGAGAGATTTTGCTATTTGGGATGGCACGCAACCTTGACGGTGTCTTTTCTTTGTCTGGCGGCGGTATACCCGTATTCTTTTGACGGCGCGGGAAGCAGGGCAGATAGGCAACATTATTCTTGCGTTGCCCATTTCTTGTACATGAGCTCTCGGACGCTGGAGTTTTGTTACGCCATTCTGGTGACGAGTGGGGTTCCTGGGTAGGCCATTTGGCAAGGGTTTCGGGTCTGCATGTACAGCGTTCAAGAGAAAGGTTGCATCGCTGGTTGGGGTTCGGCTGTGGGGTATATTGATTGATGTGTACTATATACGATACGTGAGGAATGTATTTTTTGAAGTGTATAGATGTGCTGGGTATGGGTAGTTTTATTTGCCGCTACGGATACAGCATCACCTTTTCCCATTCTCCCTCCACCCCTTGCTTCTCATACCTCACCCGCTGATGCCTTCTATCCTCCGCCCCCTGCCAGAACTCCACAGTCTCCGGGTCAACAGCATACACCCGCCACTCCGGCGCCACGTACCCTTGCCCCTCCTCCTCCAGCATCCTCCTCGCCTCCGTAATCTGTCCCTGAAGCTCCTCCCTATCTACCATGACCGCACTCTGCCTCGACGCCACAGCCACAGCCCGCGCCCCCACTGGCCTGGCCCGGAAATCCGCCGCGCACTCCTCCGCCCCCAGCGCCGCCGCCCGCCCCCGGATTCTGACCTGGCGCCCCAGCGCCGCCCAGTAAAACGTCAGCGCCACCCTGTCCTCCTGCCCGATCTGCACCCCCTTCGGACTATCCGCCTTGGTCGCGAAATGCCAGCCGCGGGCGTCCACGTTCTTGAGAATGAGGACGCGGGCGTCGGGTGCGCCGTCTGCGCCAACGGTGGAGAGCGTCATGGCGTGCGGCTCTTTGACGCCGTGGGCGATGGCGTCGGAGAGCCAGGCGTGGAAGGCGCCTTGGGGGGTTGGAGGGAGTTCGGACGTGTTGGGCGGAGGGAAGGGGCCTTTGAGGGAGGGGAGAGTGCGGAGGAGGGGGGCGAGAGGGGCGGCTGGGGTTGGGGTTGGGGTTGGGGTTGGGGAGGACATGATGGGCGAGGGCGGGGGTGTTGCTGTGAGGTGTTTAACGATTGCAGGATGGTGGGACCTGAGTTTGGGGATTTTATGTGTGCTTGACGCTCTGGGTCATTGGGTTCGGAGGTGCGGTGTGGAGATTCGGCCGCGGATGGCGGGATTCGTGAGTGAGCACTTGGAGGCATTGGACAGACCCTGCAAGAGGATTTCCAGATCTACGGCTGTGTTTGCCTTAGTACGCCAATTAGGGTGAGGTTCGAGCTATGGGAGAAGAATTAGGACTCGGGTGGAGATAAGTCGGAAGGGGGCGGGGGGTGAATGGTTCATCCATCGAGGACGCATCTGGAACCGATACAAAAACAAGAGGAGTGGAATACGTGGATCAGGGGATGCATTATTAAGTTATAATATAGCGGCTTGTAGTATCTCGAGTTCCTCAAGGTCCTGCTATGGTATTCGGAATTTGATCCGGACCCATGTATCAACATTAGCGATGCCACCATTTAACCAAATCTCCTCACGCCGGTGCTGGAAATTCTTGTCCAACCAGTTGCTCGCTCAACTTCCAGAGCTTTTCTGGGCCTTCCGGGTCCTGCATCCAGTCTTCTTGTGTTTCTTCTACCTGGCAGTCGGCGAGGTATGCGCCACTTTGATCTACACATGTTGTCAGCCCAGTTCTCACGTCTTTCGACGGGCGAACTGACCAGCGATAGACGGGTCAAATGCCGCCACAATTGTCGTCGAGACACCCTGGTCCAACGTCTTCCACTTCAGCCTCTCCGAGTTCACGGTATTGCCCGCTTCGTCCATGAATCCTACAGCTCTTAGCACACACTCGGGTAAAACATAATCCTAGAATAAAAACATACCCATAGCCCTTAGATCATCCTTAGCATGGTGTCCAAGGTTCGTCCAGATGGCGCCAGGATGAACGCCGTACGCTTGCAACCCCTTGTTCCCATATCTCTCCCTCAGACCCCTTGCATACAGCACATTCGCACTTTTCGACTGCCCGTACGACGCCCACTTCTCGTACTTCTGTCCGCCGTCGAAGTTGTAGTCGTCGAAGCGGACGGGCCCGCCTTTATATCCGCTGCTGGACAGATTGACGACACGTGCACCGCTCCCCGAGGCGAGGATCTTGGGCATGAGCAGCTGCGTGAAGAGGAAGTGCGCGACGTGATTAGTTGCGAATTGGCTTTCGATGCCGTCCGCGGTGAGGGCGTAAGGGGTCGCCATGATGCCGGCGTTGTTGATGACGACGTCGATGCTGGGGACATCGCTCCAGTTGTTGACTTCCTCGGCGGCTATTCTGGTCGCCTTCAGACTCCCGAGATCGAGCACCAGCTGGCGGACCGATACATTGGGTGCTGCCTTCTTGACATCCTCTTCTGCTTGCTGGAGTTTCTCTGTTGATCGCCCGGCTAGGATGACGAGTTTGGGATCGCGCAGAGCGATGACGCGGGCCGTCTCGAGGCCGAGGCCGCCCGGGGTGACACCGGTGATCAGGATAGTGCGGCCTGCGATGTGTTGTGCAAAGGCTGCTGTGGCTTCCTCGCCTGTGGTTCCCCAGCCAAAGGTGGTCATGGCGATGGTGATGTTAGCGGTTGAAAATACAATAAACCGCGGTCTGGCTGCCCGTGACGATAGTTCAAAGTGAAGTGGAACGTAAAATGACCCAGTATCGATGACAATGTTATGTCGTGACAAGCAGTACCAACGCCGTCACTGATATAGCTTATATAGATGTTTGAATTGTATGATCCGGACGACGTTTTCCGGCTAATCTAAAACCCGGTACAAAGCCTGGAATGCAAATTGTCCTTCAACACGGTGTTCCGGGCGTTACGAACTTGGCGAAAAATCGCGTGCGTAGATACTGGAGTTAATGACGGAGCTGAGGCTGGAATTGGAGCCGAGGCTGGAGTTACTGCAGCCAAGCACGGCTATACCCATATTATGTGACGGCATTTAAAATTAGTTCGCTTGACATATCAAGGGACAAATACAAGACAGAATTTGATATCCAAAAATACTGAATTTGATATATCAATAGGAAGCACAGTTGTCTTGTGTAAATTTATCTACGAAAACCGGGAAAGCGACCCTAACAGGGCCTAACAGGGGGGTGTAAATGCTCAAACGCCGCGTATGCATATGCAGCTCTATTCGAGAAAAGTAAAAAGATTTGTGTGCACGACGTTGAGGGCGCGGTCAGCCTCGCGCTCCTCAATCACACAGGATATGTTGATCTCGCTGGCACCTGCACGCTGTCAGCATTGCACTCAATCTAGCAAGGAAAGCATATCTTACCCTGCGAGATCATCTCAATATTGATGTTATTGTTTCCCAAGACGCTGAAGAAACGGCCAGAGATGCCAATCATGTTCTTAAGCTGCTTGCCGACCAAGCTGACGATGGCCATATCAGGCACAATGTCAATCGCGCCCAGGGCACCCAGCTCGTCAATCGCGCCATGCAGGTCCTTGTTCTTGATCTTGTACTCGTCTTCTCCGCCGCCACTAAGCAGCGCGGATTCGGAGTGCAGAGCCATGGAGACGTGCACTTCAGAGGAAGAGATCAGGTCGACTGAAAGGTTCCAGCGGTCCAAGATGCTGAAGATATTCATGAGAAAGCCGTGAGCGCGCGTGCGCTTGTTACTGTGCACATTAAGCACAATAACATTGTGCTTGATGGTCACGGCTGTGGGCCGCTTGGGGCGCTGCAGGGCCGAGAGGATGCTGGTTGAGCGGGTGCGGAAGAGGCCAGTGTGCTTGGTGGGCGATCCTGGCTCGTCTTCGAAGCGATCGGGGAAAATGATGGTGCCGTTGCCGCGCGGGTTCATGACGTTCTTGATACGGATGGGGATGCGAGCGCGGATGACCTGCTCCATAGTGAACGGGTGGATGACCTCGGAGCCGTAGAAGGTCAGTTCCGCAGCCTCGGAGGGCGTAACGGAGGAGAGGAGACGGGCTGTGGGGACTTTGCGGGGGTCTGCTGTGAAGATGCCGTCCACCTCTTTCCAGATCTGCAGCTCGTCCGCCTTGACGCCGACGGCCACCAGAGCAGCACACAGATCGGTGTAACCACGTCCCACGGCGCTCAGGATGCCTCCAGGGACATTTCCAAAGAATCCCGTGATGACCGGAACCTTGTCGCCGCAAGCCTCAACCTCTTTGCCCAGCGCTTCCGCGAGGTCCTTGTAAAAATTGTCGCCCACTCCACCCTTCCTAGGACCAGGAGTCTTGAAGACATCCGATACATCGACGTACTGCGCAGGCGTACCTTGGTCGTTCAAAAGCGCCGCCATGTAGCGGCAGCTCAGCTTCTCGCCCTTGCTCACGATCTTGTCCTCGGCGCGGCTCGTCACCTCTTCCAGGTGCTGCGCTGACTCCAGAATCTTGACCAGTCCCTCGCACTCGGCATTGACTTCCTCTTCGAACTTGGCCAGGATTCCAGCATCTTTCAGCGTATCCTTGGCGGCCTGGATGTGGTCGACGCGGAGGGCTTCTACGACCTCGTCATAGGCACGCGAGCCGGCTCTCTCGGCGGCCCTCGCGCAGCGGAGGAGCCTGTTAGTAGTGCCTTCGAGCTTGGTGGTGCCGCTGCGCGCGGAGCAGACAATAGCGGTGCGGTTGGTGGTCAGACCGTTCCTAGAACGCGTCGTTAGCAGGGTGCTCTGCTCGCATCGCGTGCGCTCCTGGGGACGCCGTACTTGACGATATCCGCTATGTTCTCCGCGAATTTGCCCACAGATGTACCCCCGAACTTGAGTACGACCCAGCCACCGGGAAGGTGCTTCTCTTCCGTGTGAGCTATCCGCTCGGACGAGTGCTTGTATCCGTTTGTGGTGGTAGACATCGTGAAGCGAGGAATTTGTCGATCAGGCAGATCAATTGGGTGGGCGCTGTTGCAAAAAGGGTCCTGGACTTGTAGATGACGTGGAACTGGGCAGACGGCAGGTTGGATGACTCTTCAGTCAGGGAAAAGCGTGAACAGCGGCAACGGCGTCGGTGGGGAATTTTCGGTGCGACAGCGGGGCGTCGACGCTGACTCATGCGCTCAAAGGAACGCGTGAGAGCGATCACGGCCGAGAGCGTCGGCGAGTCAAGATTCTTTATACACAGGCCAAGCCACCCACCAAAAGCAAGCATGCTCCTCCTCCATGCGGGGTGAACGCTCGTTCGCTGCGTGATGCATCTTCTCATCTGCCGTGAGTGCGCTACACTGGACAACGTGTCAGGCCACAGCAAAGGTGCTGCAGCCGAAGTCTTCACAGGTAGCCCGTCGGTCCGACACGCGAACTGCAGCCGAAGTCAAATCGCGCAGTGGACGGTTTGGGCACCGAAATCGCACGTCACATGTTATCGACACCTTGTACTCATTCATGTATCAAAACACTCCACCCGTTAGCGGATCTAATGTGTGAACACTGAGCATTGACGCCGTGCAAATGCTGGTCAAACCCCTCAAACGCCACATGGCCATCGCCAAACCCACTCTTGTTGGTCCACTGGCGCCATGCATATAGTACAGGAAACAATCTCATCAAACCGCATGCGCCAAATTCCAGCGTAAAAGCACTTCCTGCCTGGTATAAACGAAAGACACCTTTCCCCTACACCTGGAACCCAAGCAAAGGATATGTGAGGGTTGTTAATACACACGATGCTACCGCCTGTAAATGTCTCGGTCCCGCTCGCGCGCCCGGTCTCTTCGCTCGGGACTTCGTGAGCGTGTTCTGCCATCTCGCCTGTCTCTTCCAAAATTGCGCGTATCACCCCCTCGGTCCCGGTCTCGGTAGCCTCTGCCACGGTCCGAACGATCATCGGCAAAACCATCTCGCGAGTGACCAGAGTCTCGGGATCCACGCCGGCCATCTCTACCGGCAGTCCTATCATCGGGGTCCCGTGATCGACGTTCCTCTCTGGGTCGCGCTCCTTCATAAGTAGGAATGTAGGTATCGCCAGGTGGTGCTCGGTCTCGATCGCGGTGCCCACGGTCACCACCTTGGCCGTAGCGAGGCGGGTGCGAAGGAGGCACAGGCAAGTTTGCCCCATTGCTACCACCCCAGTGTGGCCTGCGCTCCCCTGGTGGAGGCGGGGGTCTACGGTCGTGGTTTCCTCGTGGCCGGTCAACCCCAGGTGGCCCTCGATCGGGTGGTCCGAATCGTCTATCGCCATTGTTCCAGCCAGGACCGCTCTGAGGGGGACCTGAGCCGGTCCATTCCCCATTCGGACCTCCGCCGACAGTACCTCCTGCAGGGGCTGGCGGCAAGTGTTGTTTCTGACCCCGCGCGTTGCGCCTGTCAAGCTCGTGTGAGTCGGCAAAGGTGGGTATATCCTCCTCGCGCATCGGCTTGGGTTCCTCCGTAAAGTAAGGGTGGTCGATAGCATCTATGGCGTTGATGCGCTTTCGCCAGTCGAGCATCAGTAGCTTGCTGAGGAGATCCAGGCCTTGCGGGCTGAGCTCCCGGAACTTCTGGGAGAGCTGGCCAGTGCTGGTTGGGAAAGCTCGGACAGGCTCTGCGCCGGGCAGCTGGTTCCATCCAGGCATGCTGCGGTCGTTTGGCGAGCCTACCAGCTCGAAAATAATCTGCGCCTGGTGAAGGTCGCTTTGTCCAGCAAGGATGGGCTTGCGTTTGAACATTTCGCCAAAGACGCAACCAGCACCCCACATATCAATGGCGGGTGTGTATCGTCGCAATTGGAGTAATAGCTCGGGCGGCCGGTACCACCTCGTGACCACCAGCGTGGTGTAGTCTCGTCGAGCCTCGCCGTTGCCCTTCCCGCGCTGCGGCACAAGCTCGTCGTAATGGCGCGCCAGGCCAAAGTCAGCAATCTGTAGTCGTCCGCGGTTGTTGATGAGCAGATTCGCGGCTTTCATGTCGCGGTGAAGGATGTGGTTGTCGTGCAAGTAGCGGAGGCCTTTGAACAGCTGTAGCATGTAGCACTTGATCTGGGGTGCAGAGAAGTGAACGTCAGGGTTGTCGAGCAGGCCAGACAGGTCGTGGTCCATGTACGGCATGACCATGTAGAGGATGGCGCGCTTTCTGCCCTCTGCCTTGGGGCGCTCAACAGACATCTCCTCCAACTTCAGGACATTCTCGTGAGACAGCATCTTGAGCAGCTTGATCTCGCGCAGGGCTGTAATGGGGAAGCCGTCTTTCTCGTTGTGGGTGAGGATCTTCTTCATAGCGAAGATGCGGCCGGAGCGGACGTGCCGCGCCTGGTGGACTTCTCCAAAGGTACCCTCGCCCAGCTTCTTGAGCAGCTCATACTCGCCAATCTTGGAGCAGCCCTTGAAGCGGCGCTGCAGGCCCTTGGAGGGCGTCGGGGCGCCCGCGTTCGCCATGGCGGGCGGCTGGGGTGGAATGCGTGTGCGGTGGCCGAGGCTGGGATGCGATGGGTGCGGATGCTGGCACTGAAGACGGTGGTTCCTGCTAGGGCGCCGGGCGCCGCGAGGCAATCGGAAGCGCGTTGCAGCTGCGTGGGTGGGCTCGCAGGTGGGCTCGCGGAGGAAGTGGGGATTGCGAGGGCTCGGGCGTGGCAGGCGCTGCCATGTGGTATGTCGTCGAGGGGCAAATCTTATCGCGCTGGCATCATAAGGGCCTTGCGCCGGCGTCGCGAATGTGAAGGCGACGATTGAGAGGGCTGCCTTACATAAGCCACTTGCTGGGGCAGGGGAGCTCAGATCGCCCAGCACCGACAACCTCTGAGCACATCCAACACGCCATTGCAGCCAACCCACCGCAGGTAGACGTCCTCGCCCGCCGGCGTATGATGCGCGATCGCTGAACTGACTGCAGGCTCGACTCTCACCATGGGCCCCCCAAAGTACCCGCCCATGGGCAACCACCCAATCCACGTGCACCCGGTCCGCCCGCTCTACCGCTTCATGTCCACCGCCCTCGGCGCCTCCATGTGGTTCTTCGTGCGTAGCGCTGCCACCGCCTCCGCAAGCTGCCGACCTGCTAACCACCGCAGTTGATGTACCGCGCGAAGAAGGACGGCCCCGCGCTGCTCGGCTGGAAGCACCCGTGGGACCATTGAGCGCGGCGGAAGGAAGGCGCGACCCCGATTGCTGGACGATGTAGCCGCTGCTGTATATACCTAAGGATAGAGCATCCGCATCAGCTGGGGGAGGGGGGAAGGTGCGACTGGGACACGGCAGGCCACCACACAATGAAATCAAATTCAGATCGACTCCTACGCCCGCATTTACACCCGCACATCCAGCTGCATATTCCCCCGAAACATCACATCGCGTAGCCCATGGCACGAGTATTCGTTGAGGAGCGGAAGCTCGAAGGGTGATGTCATTCGCTCTGTTCGCTAATGGGCAGCTGCGATCCAACACTTACTGCGACTGCAGCCAGCCGTGGCTGCTGTGCTGTTCATCAGCCGCTGGAGATTGTGGCCGATTACGAATATCCTAGCCAATTCAGTCCAAGTAGCGATGAAGGTGTCACGGAGCCGGCTGCAGTCCATGTCCGAGGCTCCCACAAAGTCCCTAGGCCACCCCAGGGGAGGTCAGGGTAGCAAACAGTGTCATATCGCAAAGGTTTGATTACATCGTGTTGTTCCAGGGTGCCAACGCAGTGCCCTTACTATTTTGTTGCTGGCTGCGGACGATGGATCGTTGGTTTGGAACCTCAACATTGGTCATGGTACCGGTCTTCCACATCCAATCTCAACAATCATAACTAAAACCTGAAGCTAAATTCACAGCCCGCAATGCACATTTGCCCTATCTATTTGGTTCGTAAAGCGAAGACAGAAATTCAAACACCCTCATACTGCCATAAAGCGACAGTCATATTTCTTGCAGGAACGTTGAAAGGGAGCAAGATATTCAAATGTCCGCTGAATCGAAGAGGGCTGATTCCCCTGTGGATGGCTACCTTCCCGCCGCAGAAGACAACCACAAGCCAGTTCTACAACACAATCCACCAGCCCGAGGCGGGCACCACATGTTCCTCTTGGGACAGAAAGGAGAGGAACATCAAGAAATCTTCCACTATGAGCTCTTGAGCCAACTGAAGATATTGGAAGACAAAATCAAAACCCTCGAAAGCGAGAACGGATTTCTCAAAGAGAAGCTTCGGCAGCATGCTTGCAGGGCCGAGAAGAACGCTTCCTACATCGCATGCGCAGCTGTTGGATCAAATGTAATACATATCCACGAGAAGATAGAAGAGACAGCCATGGCAGTGCAGAGTGATGCGAAGACAAGGAAAATATATTGCTCCAACACAACCAGAACTCCTCAGACTGCCGATACAACACAAGGCCATTCAGGAGCGCTTTTGATCACCGCCTTCGTCACAGCACTCGGGTTGATTGTCTTCAGCGGCCCTTTCTAAGGTTCGTGTCAACCTGGCTGGTATGTGCAGTGCCGCAATAACAGCCCGAGTACCATGGTTACCCCAAGGTAGGTCAATTGAACTTCAAATTTGACCTAATACCGTGCTAATATGTCGCCTTTGAAGCATAATCAAGTATTTCACTCCAATTTCCGGGTGCCCTGAGATACCCAATGGATAAGCGGCTCCCTCAAGATTTTACATCAGTCTAGCCAATGCGTGATATCCTCCAATCTTTGGATATCCGGCTTGAACTCGTTCCTTCCCCTCCGGGCAATCTTTCTATGCTGCTCAGCGCCGTCTCGCTCTTGATGGCACAATCAGTTGTGTATCTACCATCTCAGGATTGCATCTCACCGCTTTCGGTTTCAACATAATCAACCTAGGCCCTCACGGCCCCTGCAGGTGTCAATTCGCGCTTATTGCTATATCTGGGGCTTATGTGATTCTCCCAGCACCACCAGTCTTCCTTTGAGGGACCTGGCCACGAACTCCTGCGGGAAAAGAAGTCTGGTGTCGATTCTGGGTTGTTGTTGGTGGCATGATGAGAATTCGATTGCTGGGGTGACATTTTGTTTTCGCAGAGCTGCTAAATTCATCACTTTTGTTGACACTGAATTGGCGGTGTAGACCAAAGGTCGAAAATGGAGTGCGAAGTGTTCGAAGTGGAGGAGTATCTGTACGCAAAGCTTGGAGTGATTTCTTCTGTATGGATGCCTCGAATAGTTCAATGTTTCCCCAAAACCTCTCACACGATTATCACATTAGTCGTGTTATATCTATCCAATTCCTCCAAGTTTCTGAGGTATTCATTATTTGACAGCAAAGAAAGTCTGTCGTTACAACATGTGCAAAGACATTCATACAATTGATTGTCCTTGGGGTACTTCATTTCTCGACTCCAGAACTGGCACGATCCTTCCGACGACGGCAAGCTCTGTTCCCATGTCTTTGCCAGACCAAGTGTCGAGAATATGAGGCATTAAGATCTAATACCATTCTCGATGAAGCTACAGGGCGTAGTTACGGTACAGGTTGGGCGGGCATTTGTTCACCCGAGATTCAGTAAGCGCTTATTGTAAGCTCAAACTCATAGTAGGGTGGGATACCTGACGCACATCTCAGGCGCTACACAGAACAGGACCTATCGGAGACATTTACGGAAACTTACGAGCTTACTCTAGGATTGTAGTATCAAAATGCATCCCTTGCGGGGAACGTATATAATGTATGCCATGCTTCGCAACTATGATTCTGAAAGTCTTTACTTCTGATTGCTGTTCAAGTATAGAAGCTAACCAGTGGTAGTCTTGTTTCATCAAGCTACCAAGGCAGAGAGATAATTTTACAACTTTTTCAATCCGACGATCGCCTTGACAGAAATATAGACAGACTTGTCATGTTTTTCCTCTTTCCATTCGCTGGATTTGCTCTGTGGTATATATACAGCACGTTTAACTACAGGAGTCGTCGGAATGGAGCTACAGAGATCCCCGGACCCAAAGGTGCGCATGGTATTCTGCTGCTGCTGCTGCTATGGTAGCTCCGTCACTGACCCCCCTAGGTCTACCCATTGTGGGCAATGTCTTGGATATGCCCAAGGACAGCCAACTGATCCCAGTCTTCAACAAATGGTATCGGGAATACGGTGACCTCGTCTCCTTCAAAATACTCGGCATCAATCAAGTTGTGCTCAACATTGAGAAAGCCGCCAACGACTTGTTTGTACAACGAGGTAACAGCTATTCAGACCGTGGCGCACCAACAGCTATCGCGGATGGTATAGCGAAAGGGCGAGTCACGGCCCTTATGGACAGATCTGGCAGGTCATTCAGAGTACAATTGATATGTCTTTAGCTAAGCAACGTGACTAGATACCTGGCGTCAACATCGCAAACTCCTGCACACCGTTCTCTCCGCACCCGCCACCGTACGATACGAGCCTTTCATAGAACTCGAAACCATCTACACACTCCACGACCTTCTCATTAGCCCGGAGAAATTCTCGGACCATCTAGAGCGCTATGCGTACGGCATCGTCTTCCGGGTCGGTCTCGGCCGCAGAGTCCAGGATCTCAACGACTACGTTGTGCAAGAATCTATTATGGGCGTGGACGAAACTCTTAAAGCGTTCCGGCCTGACCTCTTTGCTTGCAACATTTGGCCACCGTTGCTCCACGCACCTGACTGTAGGTATCCTACTTCTGACTTAGCTGAGACAGAGATGCCCACACGAAGTCTCCATCCGCCTGATATTGACTCGCACTGACTTTGGAACTCTTGAATTAGGGCTGGTACCTTCGAACAAGACCTTGAGAAGATATCTCGCGCGCTTGGAAGGTAGCATCGACCTGGTGCAAAGCGACCTGAAAGCCAGAATAAAGAACAGGTCCGCTCCCGAGTCCCTGCAGAAATGGTTCTTAGAACACATGCACGAGTTCGATCTCACCGAGGAGCACGGCGCGTGGGTCTTTCAGTCTCTCGTTGGTGCTGGGACACGCTCACCATACAATGCGATGATGCAGTACACGATCAACATGATGGAGCATCCCGAATGGCAGCGCAAGGTCCAAGAAGAAGTAGACCGTGTAGTGGGCAAGGACCGCCTACCGAGTTTCGAGGACCTGTCGAATTTGCCGACTGTCAGGGCAGTGATCAAGGAAGGGATCCGCTACCGGTCCATCGTGGCTGAAATTGGCATCCCCCACAAGCTGGACAGAGACGACTTCTACGAGGGATACTTTATCCCCAAAGGAACCATCCTGCACGCAAACTATAGGTACGTAGGACCTCGCTCCCCCGAACTGCCTCGCCACTGACCTTCCCCTCCCAGCGCCATCCTCTCCGACCGCGAACTCTACCCCGACGGCCCCGTTTACAACCCCGCCCGCTGGCTCGACCCGTCCTACCCGACCTACAAAGAGCCGCTAACATCGTATCCCAGCCTGCAAGGCTTCACCTCCTTCGGGTACGGCCGGCGCGCGTGCCCTGCTGCAAACTTCACCGAGCGCACGCTGACGGTCATTGTGGCGCGGCTGGCGTGGGCGTTCAACATCAGGAAGAAAGTCGATCCAACGACGAAGATGGAGATCCCGCTGGATATTAAGTACGAGCCTACGCCGAATCCGAAGCCGCTACCGTTCCCGGCGGTGTTTGAGGTTAGAGATCAAGAGAGAGCGAGGGTCATAAAGGTGGAAGAGGCGAGGGAGAGTGCACGGGATCCTTTGAGGACGAAGAAGGATTGAGCTTGGATTGAGTGTTGCTGAAATTATTGAGCATGCATATATGCCTGAGTGAAATTCCCTTCCCGTGACACGACTTAAGCGCAAGAGCTTTCTCAGATGCCCAGATAGCATTCCAACTTCAGGCCATCCGCCAACGTCTCTCGGATTTCAGCATCATCTACTTTCTCTCCTTCTCCATTATCCGCCTTCACCTTCTTGTTCATCCTCTCCCGCTCCCTCTCGGTGCGACCCCGCTTTCGGCCTGTCGTCTTGGGCTTCGCGTCCTCTTCAGCCTCTATTTTGATGTCGACGCCCTTGGAAGTCTTCGCGGCGTAGGGAGTGTCGGGGTTGGACTTCTCCTTTGGCTTTACACCAGCTTGAATCTTCTCGATGCGACGGTGGACCGCCTTTGCTGTACATCCTAGAAGTGAGACATCAGTAAAGAGACGTGAGGTCGGAAGCTGCTTTGAAGTTGTACCCTCACCGATAATGGCAGCTAGATGATCTGTTAGGCCTTTCTCGACTTTGGCGTTCACGAATGAAAGCCATCCGAGGAGGAGCTGGCGGTCCTTGTCGGCGTCCCACTTCACTATAGTTGCGTGTTTAAGAAATCGGGTGTTGCGTGTCTGGATTATCAGTTGTTGCGTGTTTGGTTTTTCAGTACGTGCAAAACTAGTCAGGAGTTGCGAGAAAGCGGGAGGACAAGGGTTAGAGGTTCAGGGTTGGCGGGTCAAGAAATTGGATGCGGTGGGGCAAGGTGAGAGTGAGAGTGTGAGCGCCGGACTAGAACTGACAACGCAGGGTGAAGGTGAAAGCGAAAGCGAAAGGACCGAATTGAAATTCATAAAGCACGACAGGAGAGGAAGGGAGACGCCAGTTCGAGTGCAGACAGCATTCAACGCATGAAATGCACTAAGTAATGAGCCATGTTGGTGAAGTCCTAGCTGAAGCTGAATTTGTACATCAAATGGGCTAAAAGGAAATGCTGGGATCCTGGGTATCATATGTCGAAAAAGTGGAAACCCCATAACGCCTTTAAAACCCATTCCCATCACGGAACGCAATCATCAGTCGTTGGCATCAATGCCAAAGTGCTGCTGTACTTCCACAATCCTCTCGCCGCGCTGGTCTGCGATGAGACCCATGAGGCCTTGGCCGACGTCCTTGATTTCATTGTACTCATGCAAAAGCTTGATGTGTTTTTTATTGATCTGATGGGCTGCTGCCATAATCTCGCTCTCCGTTGGTTCTGCATCGGACATTGAAGAGTTCACACCCGAATTCCTGGTAGATGCCAGGAGGTCTTGAATAGCAGGCAAGTGAGCAAGAGATGCGATAAGAGCAGCTCGTTTTGCCTTTAATCCCGCGATGTTGACTTCTTGTGGACTCTTGGCTGGAGTTGGTTGTGGGTCTTCGGCAATGGAAGCTGCTGACGACGAACTCTGTGTGAAAGCATTCAATGTGGGTTGGGTGGCAGCCACCTCTACTACCAGCGAGGGCACGGTTTCTTTATTTGACCCAGTATGCTCTCCTCTATTTTGATTTCTCGATTCGAGTGCGGCAGGCCCCCGAGCTTCGTTCTGCATCTGCAGAGTGGTGTTTGACGCTTCCAGAGGTGCTGTGTTGGGTTCTTCGTTGCTTGCAGCTTCGCCGATGTGGACTTCACCTGGCTTTTTCGTCCAACCTAGGTTTAGTGCAAGGTCTGCGCTAATTACGAGCCTCGGGTGTGCCAAATGATGCCCTCCCACGCTTTCAACCCAGGACTGCTGCTTGGGTGTTGTCGACGGCTGTACAGACTTCGCGGGCAAATCTTGATCAATATACTCCATGGTGATGTTGCGTAGGATGTTCGAACTATCGACATTTGCTACCGATGGTTGCCTGCTGTCCTCGTTTGCTGAACTGGGCACTCTTGATGATCCGGTATCCTCGAATTCTCCAGACTGTATCTCCGGGTTAGCAAGCGTTGCTACGCCTGTCGTCATCGATCTTCTGGAAGCATGGTCGTTCGACAAACTCGATAGATCCGCTGGCGAGAGGCTGGGCGGACAGGAACAGCCGCGGCCTTTCGTATCGCTAGAGTTAACGCTATTGTTCTGTATACCGCTTTCTCCAATGTACAAGGCCGAGTGTGGTTTCTTAGGGAGACCATACTGCGATAACGGGTCCCCTTCTGCAGGCAGGAGGTTTGTCTGTGTCTGTCCAGTGGGCTGTGTATCTGATAAACCGCCTTCTAATGTCGAGACTGTTGATGCGATTCCATAGTACGAAGTGCAGACGGCATCTGCTACAGGAGGGAGGACGGGCTGTTCATCGTGGGTCAACAGGTCGTTATCCATAGCGATGAAGTCATTAATAACACAAGTTCGAGATGGCGCTGCGTATGGTGTTTTAACCGTGGGTTTCGAGACGCTCTCACCAGCTGGGATGATCTGTTCCTTCATACTGCCGCTGGATGCTGTTTCTGCTGCGTCTTCCGGCTTGTTCAAGATGTGCACGGGAGATGAGTTGGTAGGTGCGCTTGCATGCTGGTTAGAAGAGTCGCGAATGTCAGTGAGTAATGCAACATTTCGATGAGAGATTTGGAGCTCGTTTGCATACTGATGGAGCATGTCATACTCTGGGTTAGCTGGTGTAACGGCATTATGTGATTGAGCGTCATCTAACGCGGCTTGCTGCTCGTCGTTGCACGTGTTTGCGGTGTACTCTGAAGGTTTGATTACATCGGAATTTCCAAGGAGAGGAGGAAAGCAACCTCCTCGAGATGAAGCGTCCTGCAGTCGTTCTTCGGCCGTGCCGTCTTGCTGGCCAACGGTACCATCTGGAAGCGCCTCAGGTGAAGAGGTGAAGGGCTCGTCTTCGGAGTCGGGAATTTCGGTGACGCGCCCCGCGATAGCCATGTCGCAGATGCTGGCGTGATGCCGCCGCAATCCGTCGCGAAGGCGGTGCGATGAAGCAAGGAAGGTGTTGGCTGTGATGAACGACTGGGATGATGGTGTCAGGCTTGGCGTCGGAAGCGGAAGGAAGCTAAGCGGCTTGACGTAAGCAGCAATAGCGATGCATGAATGGCCACGCGGTCGGCGGCATCCTTCAATGCAATGGCCTTTGCCGTCTTGTCCCTGAGTGCCCCCCTGGAGTGATACGCTCGCCGTTGGAGTGTCGCCGGTCTCTCACCACCTACACGTGTTCCGAAGCAGACGAGACCCAGTGAACGGACACCATGGAGACGTCAGCGCGCCTATTGACTCGCGGCCTCGCCTTCGGGGTGCTGGTGCTATTGAGTGCCACATCCGTAACCGCACACGAACACCACATGGACAACATACCAGAGGGCAGTGCTATCTCCGACGACCCTATTGTGAGCTCCTGGCATACGGTATTCTGGCGGCACGAAGACTGACTGAGCGCAGGACAGCATACTATGGACTCACATTCTCGTACAGGCCGTGGCCTGGGGGATACTATTTCCCACGGGCATGGTGTTGGGAATAATACGCTCGAGATGGCATGTTCCCGTTCAGACCATCGGCTCTATCCTCGCCCTCATCGGTTACTTCCTGGGCCATAAGCACAAAGGCCGGCAGTTTGCGCCCAACGCCCACGCCAAGTTCGTACCGACGCTCATGTTCACGCTTCTCTCCCAGATTATCATGGGAATATACCTGAAATTGCATCTGGAAAAAGGGATTCACGGGAAGATCAGGAAGGTGGTCGTCAAGGCACACGGATGGGTGGGAAAGCTTATGCCCATCGTGAGCTGGGTCCAGTTCGTGTTGGGAGGCATAGCCTCAATGGGTTTCTGTCGTGCGGACCATATGGGCCAGTGTCTGGCGCATTTCATCATGGGCAGCGCATTCATCGCATACGGCATTCTCCTTACCATATTGCTTTTGGTTGGACAGGTCTGGCTACGGAGGAGTGGACGCAGCCAAGAGTTCTTTGATTCGCTTGTCATCGCGGCATGGGGCTGCGTCAATACCTTCACCGAGCACCGCTGGGGCTCCGCGTGGGTCGGTAACGACCTGCAGCACACCACCATGGGTATTATCTGGTGGTGCGCAGGCCTAGTTGGCATTTGGCTCAGCCGTAGCAGGAACGGGAGGCCAAAGAGGAACCTCATCCCCGGCATTGTCATTTTGCTGACAGGTTGGGGTATGTCTGCACACGCCCAGCATCTGCCTATTTCCACCATGGTCCACACCATCTTTGGTTACACGCTTATGGCCGCGGGGTTGACGAGAATCATTGAAATATCCTTTGTGCTCAAGGATCGTAACACGCTTTCCGAGGACGGTACGGATCCGAATAGCTTCCAATACCTGACTCCTTTCCTCCTGTTCGCTTCTGGCTTCCTCTTCATGGGCGCCACCGAAGAACAGATGCAGATCCTTGCTGACGCTCACATCACGCACGTGTCTTACGTCTTCATCCTATACAGTCTTGCATTCCTACTTTTCCTCTGTAAGCCGAACTTCCCTTTGCTATTGCAACACTTCCGCTGACTGATCCTAGTTGTTAACATGTTAATTCACCTCTACGCCGTGCATGCGTGGGGTCAAGACACCAAGAATGACGCGGAAGCTCCACGAGCAAATGGCGCTCCCAATGGTTACGCACGGGTCGATAGCAGAGTCCGCGATGCGGAAGAGTTCGAGCTCGATGGCCTGGTCTCGGAGGACGAAGATGCAGTGGCCATCGAGGACAAGGAGCGACAGCCCTTAACTTCGCGCACATGATCACCTCTTACCAATATTTGAGTATTGCATTTTATGTTCCACGCCATTCCAATACCACTTTGACTTGAGCTTTGTGACCCAGTAATGTGAGACTGTATTTTCCTTCCATTCTCCCCTCGCTCCGTTATCCGACCTCGTCTCGATAATCATCTCTGTCATACTCCTACGCCTAATGATTGACCAGGGACAAAGTCATTTATTGAGGCTCACTACTTGGGGGCTTTTTGAGAACGTCTCCAGTCTAAGACCCCAGGGATCTGCGCGTGTATCTCCTTGCGTGCTGTGTGACGTCACCGTGGTACCAGCGTTATTTCAGGTCTACAAGCGAAAGGTGTCCGTGCTGCATAGGCCTTGATTCTCCTCGGCCCCAGACAAATTCCTTGTCCGCCAATGTTAGCCTAAGATGGCGATCAACATCTAGGTCGCTGCCTTCCCTCTGCTAGAACTGACCGTTGGATCATTCTACACGACCCCATGCGGCGCCCACAGTCAGAATGCAGGTGCAGGTACGGCCTGTGCCGAGCTCAATGTCTCGATTAAGTGACAAGCGTAGCCGCCGAAGTCGCCACTGGCCAGGCCGCGGACGTCCAGACGCGGCTGCAGAACGAAAACGTCCTCGTATCGACGATGGGCTCAAAACCCTGACCTGCTGCCATGCGAGAATCATGCGACTTTCTCCACCCTGGACAGGATCGATCTGTGACCGCCGCGCGCCAGGCGCGCAAATCGAAGCTTCAGTATTCTTGCTTGTCTCCGAGGTTCCTTCCCCACCATGGACATATCCTTGCCCTTGCGGTTCGGTTCAGCTCGCCCTTTCATCCACCCTCCACAACCGCCTCCCCACGGTCATGAAAACGTCATAGCTAGCCGTGATAACGATCACCTCGTGCTTGACATCTTCCGCTACACGCCCATTCCGACCTTTGTCTTGGACGCCAGTTTGCACGTGACCCACGTTTCGGACTCTTACTGTTCTGTCTCCAGCATCCCCACCCGCGAGCAGCTGCTTGGCGCCCACATCGATGAATTAAGCGCGAAAGCGACAATTCCCTCAAATTCTTTGTCCCACAGAGGCATTCGCGTTGCTCAAGACACTACCGAACCCTCGATCTTCTACGAATCAATCGACGACAGGATTTGGACCCTCCGTACCGTACCTGTTATCCGCGATGGGACGATTTGCTGCTTTCTGATGGAAGTCCAGGATACTACCGAGGCTCATCAGAAGCAGCTTGAGCTGGAGGAACAACTATATACAAACGAAACATTCAAAATATTAGTAGATACCATTTCCGATTATGCTATCTTCATGCTTTCACCTCAAGGCAACATCGCGACATGGAATGTAGGGGCCCAGGCATTCAAAGGTTACACGAAAAGCGAGATCATCGGAAAACATTTCTCGAACTTCTACAGCAAAGAAGACCGCGACAATGGTAAACCTGCCAGAGAGCTTCGGGACGCTCTGAGGAATGGAGCTTGTGAAGACGAAGGCTGGCGGATTCGCAAAGACGGGTCGAGATTCTGGTGAGTCCCTGTTTACCATCCCATCTCCAGATTTTCTATGCGGGATCGACACAACGTGCACACGTCTCCGCCATTGTGCGTCCTGATTTGACAGCGCCGGGTCAATAGCTGAGTGCACTGTTTTGCCCTAGAAGGAGCAATGCAGTACTCAAATCTAAGTCTAGTGATATTTATCTCATCATTGCCTAGATTTCCCTCGACACCGTCACCCCCCGCGTTTCGATACGTATGTGTTTTATTCAGGCTGACTTTCGAAGGGCAAATGTTGTGATCACCCCCGTGTATAAAGACGGTGAGCTTTTAGGATTCAGCAAAATCACACGGGATTTGAGTGAGCGCAAGAAAGCCGAGTCAAAACTGATTGCCGCATACGAGGAGGCTTCACAGCTCAAAAGTGAGTTTTTAGCCAACATGAGTCACGAAATCCGTACGCCAATGCATGGAATGCTGTCTGCATTGACACTTCTTCTCGACACCCAGCTGAACCCTGAGCAACTGGACTTGACGCGTATAGTACAGGAGTCCGGAGAGGTGCTACTTCATGTCATCAATGACATTCTCGACTACAGCAAACTGGCCTCCGGCAGTTTTTCGATCAGTCACGACATCATTAGCGTTCCCGATATCATTTCGTCAGTCTTCCGCGCGCACCAGAAAAGCATCAAAGCGGACATCACACTTGAGAAATATATTGATCCAAAACTCCCAGTTGCTGCGGAAGGCGATAATATTCGATATCGACAGGTTGTGGAAAACCTCGTGTCCAACGCGTCCAAGTTCACAGAGCAAGGTTACATACGATTACGGGCGACGCAGCAACATGAAGACGACACTAAACATACCGTGCTAATAGAGGTCATAGACACAGGCATAGGAGTTCCTCTCATAGCTTCCAAATCACTTTTCACGCCATTCACTCAGTTTGATAATTCTGCAACAAAACGATATAAGGGCACCGGCCTTGGTCTCAGCATTTGTAAAAGCCTCGTCGAGCTTATGGGTGGGAACATTGGCTATCGCCCCAACCCCGAAGGAACAGGGAGCGTGTTCTGGTATGTGTTCTTTTTTTCATTCTTATTCGCGGCAAGATGTGAAACGATCAGGCGCCGCATTCCTTCGCTTGGGATTACACAGTGGTGCCCGAAACCAGAGTTCGGGCAACATACGCATGTCGCGGGTTTTACCGCTTTCCGTGGAATACCGTGCCTAGCGCTATGTCACAAATCTGGGTATCACTTGTATCTTGGGAAATTGGCAGGGTGTTGTTCAGGAGACATAGTAATCAAGGTTCCATGTTGTCCGAATATTCGTTAACCCACGCTGACGATGCATGTCCAGGTTCACCGCCCAGCTAAAACGAGTCGAGCACTCAAACCAATTGGATTTCATACAGAACAGACTGAACAATGTATCTTTGTCAACTTCGCCTACTCCAGCTTTGAACAGGCTCAGAATACTGGCGAATGAACGACGCGTGCTCCTTGCAGAGGACAATGCCATCAACAGAAAGGTTATGATCAAAATTCTCGTCGGAATGGGGTTCAATCGCGTCGACATCGCTACGGACGGAAACGAGGCGGTTATGATGGCAACGAATGCGAAACCAGCATACGACCTGATTTTAATGGACGTCAGCATGCCGTTTCTCGACGGTGTACAAGCTACAAAGCAGATAAGAGCCGCTGGACTAGACGTACCAATCGTGGCAATGACGGCCAATGCGCTTAAAGGCCAAGCCGAAAGCTATATCGCGAAGGGCATGTCAAGATACATCGCCAAGCCAGTAGATCGGAAGCTGCTAGTTGAGTTGTTGCTCAGCTGCCTGGAGCAAGAGGATTCAGAGTCAACAAGGTGACAGTCGGTCAGTCGCACTCAAGACTCGCGATTGGCATATTGTTGATATTCTGTGTCCCCAAGTTATCATAAGATTCATATTTGGTCGTTCGGGGCGGTTGGCATTTGATTACGCAACAGAGGCGGTTATCCAGCACTATTGTTCATCTTAATACCCGCATCATGGCTCTTAGTTAACTTCCATTCATACCGTTCAGAGTAGTATCGCTTACAACCTTTGTCGAAACTGCAGTAACTGCCTAAACCATACTACTTATCTCATCTACTCCATCCACCTTCGCCTTCAAAAACCTTACCAATCTCCGTGCACACCCTCAGCAGATACTGGTCGCGATACCGCCCAGCAACAACACTCAGACCAATAGGGAGCCCATTCTCCCCTTTAAACCCAGGTATATTGACGACAGGAGTATGCATCGCTGTCCAAGGCCCGCAGAACGCTGCACTGCCTGTGTTCTCGAGTCCGACAGGCGCTTCATCCAATACACTTGGAGCTACGATAGCAGAATATTTCGAAGCGAAGGCATCGATCTTCGGCCGCATGGCTGCCAGCTCATCGAACGCTTTCAATTGGTCCTGCCGCGTGTGCTTATCTTTGTTTTCGACATGGTCGATTAGACTCCCGTGCATTTTGTCTTTGGCCCCGTAGTAATCAGCGAGAAAGGCTACGCGCCCGTCACCCGACAGTACCTGCAGGTGATATTTGTACATGGACCGGAACTCATCAGGCAGCGTGATCTCCTCCACCTCTGCACCGTGCGCACGCAACAACTCCGTTCCCTTCTTCAACGCCGCCGCCGTTCCTGGCCCGGGCTCAGGCCACTCTGGTGTAGGCAGCGTGAGAAGCGCGAGCTTCGCGCCCTTCAGAGTAAAAGGTTCCTCAGGCTCGTCATCGACGAGCTGGAACGCATCAAGCAGCAATTTCAGGTCCTCCACGCTTCGCGCATATAAGCCCAGCGTGTCGAGGATGAGCGAGTACAGCTTCTGGCCTTCGCGCGATATCGAGTTCCACGTGGGCTTCATGGCGTAGATACCGTTGAAAGAGCCGGGTCTGATGGTGCTGCCAACGGTCTGCGTGCCGAGACCGATGGGGACTTGCAGATCGCCGACTGCCGCACCAGAGCCGGAGGAGGAGCCACCTGGTGTTCGTTTGGAGTTGTGGGCGTTGGTGGTTTTGGGGCCTTTGTGGGAGGGGCCGACGACCGTGGCTGCGAATTCGGTGGTGGTGGTTTTGCCTGTTGTGACTTGGTAAGCCAAAAGTTTGCCACCTGGTAAGAGACGCCATTCAGGATGCTTCTTGTCGGATACATCCAGATGTATCGAGAGGTGACTTACCGAAGATGAGTGCACCATTTGCTCTTAAAGTCTGGATGCTGGCGGCATCGATCTTAGGTGCATCATCCACGTAGATGGGAGAGTTGTACTGAGTTGGCATGTCCTTCGTGAGTATCACGTCTTTGACGCCAATCGCTACTCCATGTAGTGGGCTTCTCTTCTCGGGCGGTATGGCGTCAAGCTCGCGCGCACGTTCCAAGACGAGCTCTGGGTTGAGATACGCCCATGCGTTCACCGTAGAATCTCGTGCTGCAACACGATCAAGGAGTGATTGTGCATACTGCTCAACGGTCAAGCTGCCATCTTTGAACTTGGCCTGCGCCTGCGATGCTGTGAGTCGGAAGGGTTCCATCGTCGCTTGCATATGAAGCAGTTGGGTTTGAAGGCATTATGAAGAGGACAGATCGGTGCAGCACCAGGCTACGCGATGATAAGGTGCATGTCGGGCAGAAAAGCCATGCCGCCCATGAATACCACATCTTTGTCAGACGAATGAGGGCCGGTCGGAACGCTGCCGGAATAGATGCTTGCCATCTTATCGATACGGGCTGTACCGGTTGGGTGCGCCGAAATGCGCAGGTGCCGAAGAAATTGTGGGGAAACATGGGGTGGGTGCGCCTTCCCCCAAATTCACGACTTCGGCATCATCGCATCATTGCCTTGCATCGGAAGGATTTCTGCCGAACTCCTAATGGGGATTCTCTTCACTGAGCAGTGCGGGACATCGCGCAGGCCACTGTGTCCCTGCTGCTCTCAGAGATCTCTACACAGCCTAGGTATTCGATACGACAGATACTCCCCCCGTGGGTTGCGATAAACCGTGGGCATTGTGAGGATCCAACGTTCTGCTGGGCGCAATGTCTGAAAAAGTACAAGGGGCATTAGATATTGAGCAAGGCTCCCCTCGAACCCAAGATGAAGAGCTATACCAAGCAACAAAAGAGGCTGCACACAGGGAAGAATCCGACTCGGTGCATTCCGAAGCAGACAGAGATGCGGGCAGCATCCGCAGCATAGGCGGCCAGACGAACGCTCTGTCACCCAAGCGATTAGTGATTGCTATCCCGGCTCTGTCTGTTGCACTTTTCGTGTCATTCATCGACAGCACAAGTGTGTCTACGTCAATCCCGGCAATATCAGCTGCCCTCAACACGGGAACGGCAACATCCTGGATTGGGAGTTCCTTCTTGGTTTCATCGACCGCATTCCAGCTCATCAATGGGCGACTTTCCGACATTTTTGGAAGAAAGAATTGCCTTTTGCTATGCTTAGCTCTGCTGGCGATAGGAGATTTTGGCTGCGGTTTTTCACGCAGTCAAGGGATGCTCTTCACGTTTCGCTCTATAGCCGGTATTGGGGGCGGTGGCATCAACAGTCTCGCCATGATCATCGTCTCCGATATCGTGACTATTGAAGATCGTGGCAAATATCAAGGTGAGTCGTCTCTGAACGGTTCAAGATATGAATTAAGCAGAGTTTAGGCATTTTTGGAGCCGTTATCGCTCTAGCAAATGGTACTGGACCATTTGTCGGTGGTGCTTTGGTCGATTCTGTGTCCTGGCACTGGGTCTTCTGGATAGTGCCAATGCTGGCTGTACCAGCCGCGCTTCTCATATTCTTCTTTCTACCTTTAAAGTACGAAAGAGCGAACTACAAGGAAAAAGTCAAGAAAATCGACTACGGCGGTATCTTCCTCAATCTTGCCGCTGTCCTCCTCATTCTTATTCCACTGTCCGGCGGAGGCGTCCAGTACCCATGGGACTCACCACTTGTCATCGCAATGCTTGTTGTAGGCGGGTGCACTGCTGTAGCCTTCGTACTGTACGAATGGAAGATTGCAGAGATCCCTATCATGCCGGTTCGACTCGTCAAATATCCGTACTGCTGGTCGCTTTATGCACAAAACTTCTTCACGGGCATGTGCTTCTTTGGCAACTTCTTCTACCTACCCATATACTTCCAATCCGTCCTAGGACTATCAGCTTTGGTATCGGGCGCGCTCCTTCTCCCACTTATCTTGGCAACTTCCTTCACTGGAATCGTCAGTGGCCAGATCATGTCAAGACGTGGACGCTATCGGTGGATCTGTGTGTCAGGGTTCGTCCTTTGGACACTGGGCACAGGTCTCAAATGTGCCTTCAACCGCTCCACCAAGATATGGCATATTGTTCTTGTGCTTGTAGTCGAGGGAATGGGCATCGGCAACATCCTGCAATCAACACTCGTTGCCATTCTCGCAAATGGGAGCAACTCGGATCGTGCTGTTGCCACTGGACTTCGCAATTTCATACGCACCATCGGCGGCGCATTCGGCCTAATCATTTCTGGAGCCATTCTCGCCAATATATTAGACACGCGGTTGTCACACCTTCCGTTCATGACGCCAGAGATTCTTCAGAATCTCACTTCGTCGACTTACTCCTTGGACAAATTAGGATTTGAGAGGGAAGAGATGGACCTTGTACTTGATACCTACGTTGTTGGTATCCGATACATATACATTCTATATGCCGCTTCTGCAGCGACAAATCTGGTTTTGTGTGCTTGGATTGGAAACACGAGCCTGAAGGTAAAGCCGACGACGACGGACAAAGTCGAAGTGCGCAATGAGAGGGCACCTTCTTCTGTTGAGGAAGTGCTAGAAACATCGAAGGAAGAAAAAGCAAATGGCGATTAAAAGAGCGAACATTCTACGAAAGGAATAGTTTGGAGTAGGCTCCCATTTTGGTGGTATGTGAGGACAGTTAAAACATCATTATCTGGTGACCACAGCGTACTCGTTGTGTTTGATTGCGCGCAATTGGCTGAAACGGTATTTTACTACTCGAGGGTATCTCACTGTACTTAAGTTTCTTCCAGGTGTTTTAGCATATCATGGTGTATGATGGCATAGCGCATCCTTTATATAAATCGAGACAGTCATTGCCATTCTTAAGTATGATCCATGCCTCTCTTGTCGTTCGGAGTCTCGCACTTTGTGGGAGACAACGATTCGATCACGACGAATTGCCCGCGCACACACCAGAATTCACCTAACGACGTACACTGCAACATCAAAACGCGGGGTGCATAGTGAGGTGGGCCACATCGCAGTCTGATTGGCATTGTTTCGAGCAGATCGGATGCATGCACCCTTGGTCGCCGCTGGCTTATCAGCACGCCTACGCCGTCGGCTTTGCTGCAACTGAGCCGATACCCTTGTCAGTACCTTGATTAACGTTGCTCCGACGCATTTGTGATAGGACCTCACATCCGCTGGTACAGCCTGTGCGATAAGCAACGATGGGGCTCGAAAATACCAAATCGCGGAACCGATCTCGGATTGCCGAATTGAGCAGCGAGGAGAGATGACTATAAGGATACCACTGTTTCTTGCTCTGGTTTCTGTACCACGAGCTTTTGATCAGAACAATCTTGGACTTCTTCATAGCACTTCCACTTGTCTCAGTCCTCAATCATGCCTCCTGCCTATACTCCCCATCCAGAGTACGATTATCCCCGTGACTTTCAGGGCTACGGGGAAGAAGGTCTCAACCCGAAATGGCCCAACAGCGCAAAGATTGCCGTGTCCTTTGTTATCAACTACGAAGAGGTATGTTTGGATGCTCGGAGATATTCTACTCGTTACGCTGAGTACATGCTAAGTAAGTTGCAGGGCGGTGAAAGGTCTGTGATGGCAGGCGATGGAATTGCGGAGCAAAACCTGCGCGAAAACCCTTTAGGTGGTCTCCGTGTGAACGAGCGAAATGTTAGTGTGGAAAGCGAGTATGAGTATGGCAGCAGGGCTGGCTTCTGGAGGCTGTTCAGGCTGTTCAATGACAACAAGATGAAGTTTACTCTTTATGCTGTAGCTCAAGCTGTAGAGGAGAACCCATCTGTTGTAAAGCGCTGCGTCGATGAGGGCCATGAGATTGCGAGTCAGTAAGTGAAATCTGCCTGCGGTCAGTTATGCAGCAGGCTCAGAAACTGACACATCTTAGTGCCTACCGCTGGGTCGACTACCACGATTTTCCGGTCGACAAGGAAAAGGAATACATAAAAAAATGCATCGAATCACTAAAGTCACTGTCTGGGTACGCACCCAAAGGCTGGTACTATGGTCGAAACTCGCCACACAGCCGCACTCTTGTCCCACAGGTCTATCAAGAGATGGGTGAAGAGCTCATCTGGACCTCTGACACCTATGCGGACGACATTCCTTACTGGACGGACGTCAACTTCGAGAAAGACTCTGCAGAGCCGAAGGGTCAGCTCATGCTTCCTTATTCTTATGATTGCAACGACTTCAAGTTCCACGTTGTGGGATCTGGATTCAGGGACCCTGCCGGTTTCTATGATCACATCAAGGGAGCGTTCGATGTGCTGTATGAGGAGGGTGAAAAGGGCATGCCAAAAATGATGACGATTGGACTGCACTGCCGTATCATTGGAAGACCTGGTCGGTTTGCCGCTTTGAAAAGGTTTGTTGAGGAGATTGGAAAGAAGGAAGGAGTATGGGTAGCTACGAGGACCGAGATTGCAGAGGCATTCAGGAAGGAGTACCCGTACAAGAAGGGACAATTAGCGTAGTCAGAAGCGATGACATGAGGTTTAGACTAGCTTTAAATATGCAGTTCAATCAATTTCAATAAAAAAACAAGCTCACTTCAATCGTAGCCTGCAAAGAATCCATGGTCCCATCGCCCTTGGTCCCCGAGGCTACCTTGTTCAGCTCCGATTGCTTCGTCGAAACTGCTTAGCGGATTAGCAGTTCCGTCGCTCCAATTTGGCGTTGTGAAGTCATTCCTCGTTGTTGTTCCGACAGTGCATCTTTCTCCCGCCATCAACTCTGGCACCTGGATATCTGATTGGACCATCTCGGTGAACAGGCGCCAACCTTGGCCTCCGCCCGGTACATCCTCGTCAACCTCCATGAAAACGTCCTTGACCGCGCCCAAGAGTGGATCCGTGTGGTTAGGAGCGCCAGCCTTAGCTGCGGCGGGTTCCACCAGCATGTCAAGGTCCCTTCCGAGGTTCCTGCTAGGCTTCGGCTCCATGATTGCGCGGATGACGCTGCCTTGTAACGTTTCGAAGATTTCGCCGTATCTGGCTGCTCCAGGCCACCTCTCCCCAAAGATTGTGAGGCATTGACTGCACGATCTTGTCGCCTCCAAAATTTCAAAATTGAACAGCCTCTTGTCTCGCCAGAGACAGTACACTAGAGTCAACCCAGCAACGAAGCAGGAGTGAAGAGCAATGATGGTGAAAGAGAGCACCTTTAGCTGGTTTAGACGTTTGTATGTCGAGCACATCCGCGCTGCGGACTGTGCACAAGCACTGAAGCGATGATCATCCACGGATAGTGTAGGTAAAACATTGGTGTAAAGAGAGAGAATGGCTTTATGATACTGCAATGTGAAGTAGTTGCATGAATCAGAGTCTGCATTAGCCTCTGGCTCATACATCCAACGCGCTTCGTCTTGGGCCGCGGAGGATGCTGCTACCGGGATCGAGTTCACCCAGGTGTCGAGTTCATGGCGAATCGACTCTACTTCAGCGTCTTCGCGAGTTTTATCCTCCAGAGAGTGTGAACTCTGGTCGATGTCCACGCGGAAGACGGTGCGTTGGATCTTGGATTGGAGTTTGCGAAGCTTGATGTCGTGAATGAAGGGTATAACATTGCTCTGACAAGCACCGTAGTCAGCAGGGCTATGAGCTGAGGTAAGATCCCAGAAAGCAGTGTCGCTGCTAGGTAGCTACGGTAAGTCAGCTCTTCTGCAACACAACAGCTTGGTCATAGCGGGTGGGATGAACTTGGGCAGTTTTGTAACGAATACCGTTCGAAAGCATCCAAGTTCCTCCTGCCCCCCCTATGGCTCACATCGGCATTACCTCAACATTGATGTCATGGTCTGATATAGCAAACGTCCTCCCAAGAAGCATACTAGTCAGGCGATCCAGACAATAGCATGACCAAAAGATGCGCCGTCGAAGTTCCAAATCGCGTGGATCCCGCTGCGGTGAGTTGGCCGTCGGTTTTCGGTGCATTCCAAGCTCGACGCAAAGAGTCATAGCATATCTGACCTGTGACCAGACACCCGCCCCGTATGGGGATCTTTGACCGTAAACAGCTAGTAAAGTTAAAAATTGGACGGTTAACGTGTTGTGGCGTTCCATAATATAGTCCATCTGCTCAATCGCTGCCACGAAGTGAGCTTCGGGATCCACGTCAATTCCTTGCTGTTTAGTCAACTGAAGGAATCTCGCCGAAATCGCATAGATGAGATGAAGGGTGCATCTCTCAATGATCGGGAGCGAAGCTTGATCGTATTGACGCTCGTACACCTTCTCGTACACGGTACGATCCAATATAGGCCATTTGGTGTGCATGCGATTGAAAAATACAGAAAATAAACGCTGGGCCTGAGCAGGTTGCGGGTACGGATAGAACCTGTTTACGAAGGAAGGTGTTGGTATCGATGAGCCGAATGAGCTCACACTATCAGAGCGGAGCGTCTCTCGCTGTGCTGACACACTTGAAGCTTTCCTGCCATTGAAGATAGCAGACTGGATAAGGCGAGCAATAGTTGCTCCTGAGCTTGACCCCATATAGAAGGGCTCTGGAGCAGCATCTGTTGTGCCTGACGCACAAAGAGAGAGGTAAGCCACGCCGTCTACAACAGTTGAATCCTCTTCCTCAATGCAATGTTCGGCTCGCATGCCATCACATGATGGATTGTTACTGTCGAGTGGATGACTTGGGCTGATGGCGTCTTCCGCTCCCCCAAAATGGTCACGCCTATGCTCAGGCAACTGTGCCTCGAGAAAGGCGATCCTTTCCTCAAGCGCGTTAATATATCTGCCCGGCATCAACGGCGTCTTGAAAAAGAGATAGTATATCGTACAGCATCTTGCCTCCAGGGTAGCGAGGTCTCAGTGTAGGCTCATATACACAAGTGATACCCGCTTTGATACATGATCTACAAGACGGCTGGCCACCTTCACACTATCGACTTGTCAGATGTCACTTTCAATTGAACGTGCACTCGGAGAATTACTTTCTGCTTGCGGCCCTTACATCGTTGGCAAGCTAGAGCTGCACGGACTCGCCGAGGAGCACTGGGTTGTCGAGCGCCGGATTGAGGTGATCGAGCCGATACAGAGGTCTCCATTGTGCGCGGGTTTCTCGGGCAGTGTGTACCGATATTGAGGCTTGACAGGACGAAGCATCACTACGACTGCAAGTAAAGATGAGGTGCATCTCTCAGTCCTCGTTATCGGCTTGCTCCATCCGAACGTCGGAAGCCCGACAGATAGCCGCCTCACGTGGCATTGCCGTATCTATCCCCGCAATATGTACCAAGGATACAGGGCGATCCCTCCAGACCGAGTTCCGATCGGCCGTCCCCAGATTGTGATAGTTCGCTGAACGGCGGATGCAGGTCGGTAGATTGGGCGGCGTAAACCTGACTCGTAACTTTTTGACCAGCTCAGCCTCATCAACCTCCCGAATCTTTCAACTTCACGGGATCCCAGCACGAATTCGAGTGAATTTTTACTTCAATGAACCCAAGGGTAGCTCATCGTTCTTCTTCAGTGCTATGCGGGCTGGCAGTTGGAATGATTATGACAGGATTGTTCTGCAGCCAAGCAATCCTTATCTTCCGAAAGTGCGGAGGTCCATGCCTTTCTTATCACCTTAGGTCAGCATCTAGCTGCCAGCATCAGGAGCGGAACATGTATGAACATATCGGCCCAAAAACAACCGACATGTCGCTTTGGGCCCTGTTTCGTGCACATCCAGCTAGTTGTGGCGTTGATTGGAACTGCGCTTGCTCATCTTAGAGGGTGTAGCACTGTATAGATCGATAACACAGAATCAAGCATATGTATCTTTGTTCTTCCCATACCTCGTTCGTATGTGTGAGAAACTGAACAAGATCTTTGATTATGCATCTCCCGAAAATTCCAGATTTTGGATCCAGGTTCCGTTCAAAGGAGGCATTCCTTGACTCGCTAAAGACGACCAACAAACATGGCAACGAGACGACTATGATTGGCGATCCAAGATGGTCAAACAAAGAGTAAGGATTAAGTATCCCGTCTTATTCCAGGTTTTTAACGAAGTTCCAGTCTCGAACCAACATCTCCAGAGGAAAGAACATGGACCTGGTATAACCTCCCACTCTATTGGGGATCGACTGCTTTTGGCACTGCGGGATGGAATGCAGCGGCGTCTCTCATCGCTGTCGGCCTCACATGGCAGGAAGCATTCATCTCCTGCTGCATTGGCTCGTTGATCAGCGCCCTGGTCGTTGTCGGAATGGCGAGGCCCGGCGTTCGCTATCACATCGGCTATCCCGTACTGTGTCGCTCAGTCATGGGTTTCTATGGATCCATGTTCTTTGTATTCATCCGAGCAATTGTTGGAGCGATCTGGTACGGAATTCAGTCATACTACGGTGCTAACCTGATGTCGACATGCCTGAAGTGTATTTTCGGGCACCGGTGGGACAACTGGGAGAACCAGCTGCCTGCATCAGCAGATGTAACCTCTAAGCAGCTCCTCTGTTTCTTCTTGGTATGGATATTGGAGCTTCCCTTCGTAAGTTCTCCCCTATTCTCCTTACATCACCGAGTCAAAAGTTCAGGCGTTCCGATACTCCTCCTAGTGAAGTATAATATATGCAGATAACTGAATGACAACAGTGTTTTGTCCATCCCCGTCGCATTCACACCTTTTTCACTTTCAAGGGTCTTATCATGCCCTTTGCGACATTCGGTCTTTTCGGTTGGTGCATGGCTCACGGCAGTGGCGTGCGGGATATCAACTCCCAGAGTGCTGCGGGAGCTTCAGTGAGAGCAGGGACAACACCAGGTTGGGCCATCATGAGTGGAATCAACGTTATCATGGGCACGCTCTCTCCTATGCTAGTCAACCAGCCCGACCTGGCACGCTACTGCAAGAAGCCTCGCGACGCTGGATACTTGCAGGGCGTGTCTGTATTCTTCAGTAAGGTGTTGATACTTGCGCTTGGCCTCCTAGCCACCAGCTCCATGGAAGGCGTCTATGGCGTGGCGTATTGGAATATGTGGGATCTCAGTGGGTAGCACCCCACACGATGTGGCCATATCTCTTACATGGCTGCACCGTAACCATCCCAATCATTATGCTTGTGCTAACTTTGTGCCCGCGCATAGACGACGCCATTCTGGACCACAACTGGACGCCCGCTGCCCGCTGTGGTATCTTCCTCGTCTCCTTCTCGTACCTCTTGAGTGTGTTCGGAGTCAATTTGGGTGCAAATTCGATCCCGTTCGGTGCGGACATGACCGGTTAGTTCAAAAGGCATGTGCAAATGATCGATGAGATACTGACTACGGTGCGTGATTAGGGCTATTCCCGAAATATCTCACAATCCGGAGAGGCCAGGTGCTGTGTGCATTCCTAGGGTTCGCAATCGTGCCTTGGAAGCTTATTGCTACTGCACAAACCTTCATCACCTTCTTGGGAAGCTACAATATCTTCATGGCTCCACTTTGTGCTGTAGGTGGCAGATTCCAGGATGTACGTCGTCAAGTGGCTAACGAGAAGCGTAGATCATCATAGTCGACTACTGTTTCGCGCGAAAAGGCAACATCCATGTGCCATCGCTTTACAGAGCTTCACGCGGAAACCTTTATTGGTTTACGAGCGGCGTCAACATCTCCGGGATCTTTGCTGTACGTACTTTCGATGGTAAAGTGGATTTGCACTAGCTAACTTCTGCTCCTCGTAGTGGTGCGCAGGCACAGTCATGGGTATGCCTGGCCTTGTCGCTGCATACAACCCCAAGCTCGTGCCCCAAGCCGGCAAAGACATGTATAAGCTTGGATGGATCCTGACCTTCACCACTGCTGGAGTGGTCTACTTCATTCTTATCAAGATTCGCAAGCCGAGGATTTTCCCTGTTGGATTCGAGGACATCCCTGTAACATGGGAGTATCTGGCATCGAATGGCCGAGATGGCTTCTTCGATGGGGAGAGAGACACTTATGCGGAAGGTTCGCCGAGCGAGAGCGTGGTAGGGGAGGAAACTTACGATCAGGTGGATGAGAAGCCGAAGAGTGCTTCGTGAAGGATTGAGATGCAATTGTGGGCGAATACGGCCCATTAATAGTAGCTGCGGGGATTACATACGAAGTATTCAATCACAGTAAGCGCACTGTTTCCGGCAGGTCATGTCGTGTGGGACGGTGTTCTGCCGTGCATAGGCGAAATCCGGAGAGGCCGTCTGTCAGAGATAACCTGCGCAACTCATACGCGAATCAACACTCCCGGAGATGAACAGCACGAACACGCGACAGGCGATTGCGATTGGATCTCGAAAGCCGACACACCGCGTGGCTTGAACGCGCCAGCTGGATGCCAAGCTTCGCCCAAGAAAGCTTGAGAAAGATAAGAGTGGAGATAGAGGCCGGGGCGAGGCTTAGCACTAGACAGAATGAAGAAGCTCCTACCCGACTAACACCTGCCGGTGCCCAATGACCGGCAGCGACTTTAAAGCCGCATAGAATGCAACTGAATTTTCCTCTGTCCATTCTTTACACTCTGCGCCTTTGTCGCGTTGCAACCCCCCATTGTACATCTCCCACATCAGAAGCCATTGTGCGTTGCCAAAATGTCGGCGGAGAAAGTCGGCGAGCAGGCGACGAGCTCTTCGCTGTCGAGCGGGGACCTCGGCAACACCACCGTCAAGTCTGAGCGTGGAATTTTGGCCGAACTGCGTGCTTTCGAATCCAGTATGGACGCAAAGTTGGGCATTGAATCTGATGCCATCACCCGGAAGCTGCCCGAGGAGAAGGCAGCCGTCCCATGGCACCACGAACTTACAATGTTTTTCCTCTGGGCCTCTGGAACCATGAACACGTCCTGTTTCGCGACTGGATTTCTCGGCTGGGAGTTTAAATTAACTCTTAAGCAGTCGATTGTCATCACCATTTTTGCGTCTATCTTGGGTGGAGCTGCGACAGGTTTCGCAGCCACTTTTGGTGCTCCCACTGGCCTCAGACAGATATCCGTGTCACGTTACGCGTTCGGATGGTGGCCTAACAAGGTAATTCTCTAGAACGAGGAGTGCAACAAGGAAATTCTAATCATTGACAGGTTATTGCGGCTCTCAACACCATTGTGCAGATTGGATGGGCTTCTGTGGCTTGTATCACAGGAGGGCTCGCATTGACTGCTGTCGCGGATGGCCATATCTCCTTGATCGTCGGCATAGTCATCCTTGCAGTAGTTGCCACTATCATCTCATTCATCGGTCTGAAGGCTATCTTGATCTACGAACGCTATGCGTGGTTCGTATTCTTCATTATTTTCATGATCTTCTTTGGAATGACCGGCAAATACACCGACAACTCGACGCACACCGAACTCAAAGGAGCAAATCTCAGCGGTCAGGTACTAAGTCTGATTGCTATCGTCTATGGTAGCTCCGCGTCGTGGCAAACCATGGCATCGGACTACTATGTTCACTACCCAGTGAACGTCTCTCGCCTTAAAGTCTTCCTGATGACAACCTTCGGAATTGCCATTCCAACATCAATTGGCATGATTGCAGGCTGTGTTGTCTCTTTCGGATTGAACAACCGACCCGACTGGAGAGAAGTTTACGAAAACGATGGACTAGGGTTCCTCATCCAGACCATGATCCATCCACGAGGCTTTGCAAAATTCATTCTCACCCTGCTCGTCCTCTCCGGTATCAACGTCAATGTCATCTCCATCTATAGCGCTGCTATCTCCTGCCAACAATTCGCCCGTCCATTCGCCAGAGTACCGCGCTTTATCTGGATCTTCCTGTGCTTTGCCGCGATTCTTGGGTTGGCTGTTGGTGGCCGCGAGAAGCTGAACACCTATCTTCAGAACTTCCTCAGCTTGCTTGGGTACTGGTGCACTCAATATTTTGTCATTTTGTTCAGCGAACACGTCATCTTCCGGAAGATGAACTTCGCAAACTATGATCTCGATGCCTGGAATGACCCGAAACGTTTGCCGGTTGGTATCGCGGCTGGTGTAGCTTTCGCTATCGGGATAATTGCCTGGGTGATGGGAATGGTAGAAACATGGTATGTGGGGCCTTTGGGTAAGCTCATCGGAGATGGCGGCGGTGACATTGCCAACGAGTTCACTTTCGTCATTACAGCGCTGGTATATATCCCAGCAAGGTTCTTGGAGAAGCGCATCATCGGGAGATGATGAGGCTAGCAAAATGTACTGAGATTACACTGAAATGCGCAGTATTATACGATGTTCCAACACTATTCTTTTCATTATAAGGGGCTCAAGTGTTCCACCATTTGGCTTACCTTTCCCACTTCACCATAGAACCGTTTTATGTGTGTTGGAATTCGACGATGGAATTTCCTTACACATGGGCAGAGCCACCCATGCACCTATCATCGAGGATATGGAAGTTACGATTTTGGCCAGGCGTCAACATACTCTAGCCATCACTCAGCACCGGAAGCTGCGTGCACAAGTTCCTTTAGTCGTCTCAATAACGCCCCAAACACTCTCAGCGTTACTGTAGACTTTGATATTTCAGTATCTTGGGTACGCGTGACCGGCTGTCTGCTTCCGCACGCTATCGGTAGATTTCAGGTCTGCCGAAACGTCCTGTCAAGATTTTCGGCACAACGCTCCCGTGCCAAGTGGATACTGATAAAGTCACCACCCCCACAGCCAAGATACCAACCCAGTAACGTTCCTCGATACCTCGGCCAGATTTTGAAGAATGCGAAAGGGTTACGCAATCAGCGTCTGACGGTGAATATCGGTTGACATTGATACGCCTACTAGACTAGACAAATACCCTAGAACAGCCCTGCAGTCATGGAAACACCAAGGTTTGGCCGTCCCGTAATTCGCGCTCGCAAAGTCTCGTCGGTAACACCAGGGTGTATATACCTACGCCCAGTCGACGAGACTTGATCCCCGCTTTTACAGCCTAGGGCAGACTCGGCAAACGTAAACAGCTTGCGTCCCTTCTATATTTCAGATCTTCAATTTGCTATTCAAGAATAACGAATGACAAGTTGACTCAAGATGACGACTTCATCTAGAGCGAGCGACAAGCTCTTTTCCCCCCTCTCCATTGCAAATGGCAAAATCACACTGAAGCACCGCGTCGTCCTCGCCCCTTTGACACGAAACCGCTGCCTGCCTCTTCAAAAAGATGAGCCCGGACACTACAACAGAGTCTGGGTCCCAGACTCCCTAGTCGCAGAGTACTACCACCAGCGGACGACCGACGGCGGCCTCCTGATCTCCGAGGGCATCACTCCCAGCCTGGAAGGAAACGGCATGTCCGGCGTCCCTGGGCTGTTCCACCCCGCGCATCTCGCCGGCTGGAAACTCGTCACTGAGGCTGTCCATGCGAAAGGCGGGTACATCTATGCACAGCTCTGGCACGCGGGACGCACGACGTCGGAGCCATTTTCGGGCAAGCCTGCGGTTGCGCCGTCGGTGGTGCCGATGGAGGGAGACTCGGGACGAGTACCGCCTGGGTATGAGGGACCTGTCTTGTACGCCGATCACCCACCGATCGAGCTTACGAAGGAGCATATTAAGAGCACGATTGACGATTACTGCAATGCCGCGAAGATGGCGATGGAGGCGGGCTTCGATGGTGTTGAGGTGCATGGCGGAAATGGGTACCTCCCTGAGCAGTTTCTCTCGTCAAATATCAACAAGAGGACTGATGAGTACGGAGGAAGTCCTGAGAAGCGGTGTCGCTTTGTGCTTGAGCTGATGGAGGGCCTTGCACAGGCGGTGGGCGAGGAGAATTGTTCTATCAGGCTGAGTCCGTTTGGGCTTTTCAATCAGGCGAGAGGGGAGCAGAGGATCGAGACGTGGAGTTTCCTTTGCAAGCAGCTGAAGGAGAAGCTGCCGAAGATGTCGTATGTTTCACTGATAGAACCGGTGAGTGACATTTCTTGCACAATGCTGTGCCAAAGTTCGGAGTACAGTGCTTTACCCCAGGGCCATGAACTGACCAAGGGTACTCCAACTGTTGACTTTCTGTCGAACAGACCCAGCATTCAAAATATAGCTGACCCCAATTCTAGCGCTACGAACAAATCCACTCTGTCGCAGAAAAAGACAAGATGATCAGCTCCTGGGGCCTCGACCCCTCCACCATCAACCTCAGATTCCTGCGCGAGATCCTAGGCGACACGCCCGTCTTCTCGGCGGGAGGCTGGAATGACACCAACTGCGAGGGCGTCGTTGAATCCGGCGAGTACGACGCGCTGCTCTTCGGCCGCTACTTCACGAGCAACCCGGATTTCGTGGAGAGACTGAGACTAGGCAAGAGCTTCACCATGTATGAGCGGGATAGGTTTTATGGGCCGTTTGAGGATAGGGAGAGGGGGTATACGGATTATGCGACTTGGCGCCAGCAGGAGAGGGTGAGGACTGCGGATGCTACGGCGCAGATGGAGGAAATGGCGGCGGAGGTTGAAGTTGCTGCGTAGAAATGCTGGAACGGGGAGATTGTCAACTTGGATTTGTCCTCACTTCGCAGGAATTAACTATCAACTCGCAGCCCCTACACTTACACAGCCCCTTCCAGCCAATCAGCGCACCCCTCGCGCACGCTAAAATTGCAGTGAAATAGCCTTTACCCGCTCTCAAGGTTAGCCAGTTGGCCAATCAGCTGTCAGCATGCAGGAGGCCTTATTCCTCCCTCCGACGATGTTCAACATGGATAGATTCATCGAGAATTTATCGAAGCAGACTGAAGTGGAAGAGAGCGCCAGGCATTCGTGCTTGCGGCGCCTTAACCGCAGTCTGGCTTGAAGCAACCTATTAGGAGCTCGTGAGCGTACAGGGCTAGGAGTGAGGGCGACGTGATTTGCCGTACCTTGGTCATCAAGCTGACATCCGCAGCTGCTCGTCTGCGCTAGAGGTTGCAGTGCTCGACATGGCTTGAGGCGTGCATCCGAGCCGTTCCTGCCGCGGCAACGAATGCTTATACCTACCACAGTGAATTAGGATATTTCAACACATCCAATGGAGTATCGACCGAGTGTGCATATATGTTATTCAGGGATCCAAAGCCTATCTCCATGACAGAACTAGCCAAGCTACCTACGCGTGGCACCGTATAGATTCCGCGCAACCACATATTCCTCATCGAGCAAATGGCACCATTCACTCTCATATGCCCATGCTTATGCTCATGCGCAAAGTTAATCCTAGAGAAACCCCTCCAAGATAGCATGTAATTCTATCATGCACTCCACTCCGCGCCAGACACCATTCCCAACGCGGTACTGATCGACTCACAGCTAGGTACACCACTCAAATCTCCAACTGCGAAGCCTCGTCCTCCTCAGCGGTCGCCAAGAAGTCTCGGTAGATGTCGTCCTCGGAATTCTCCATTTTGATCTTCTTGTTCATGCCATCGGCTTCGGCGGTCTGGCTCCTCTTGCGAACGATAGATGGAGAAGCAGGATCGGCGAGGTCGTTGTTCGGTCCAGCATCGTCGTCAACGTTCTTCTTGCGACCGCGACCGCCGCCCGAAGCCTTGGCCGAAGTGGACGTTGCTGAAGCGGACTTGGGCTTAGCAGGCGTGGTCTTGGTGGGACTTGCGGTACCACGCTCAGCACCTGCAGCGCGTCCGTGATTCTTGAAGTTGGAGAGGATGTTCTGGATAGCCTTTGGGGTGCAGCCTGTGTGACAGAGTCAGCGACATTGTAGATCATCGGGTATGTTGCGGTGCTGGGCCAAAGACCTCGAGTAGTGCTTTACGCTGCCGAAAAAGCACAGCATACCCAGACCCTAACTCGACGCTGCGTTGGGATCGCACTTACCCTCACCGATGACGTTCGCCAGGTGCTGACAGAGCTCCTTATTCATCTTGATGTCGCAGTACCTGAAGATCTCCTTGAGCAGCTGCGAATGGTCAACATGGGGCATAGATGGACGTGCGCGTGCGATGCTTACAATCTGGTGCTTCTCGGGGGTCCAGTTGACCATGGTGGGTAGTTGTAGGATAATTTTGGACAGGATCGAAGTGTCAGGATAGTACGGCTGGAGGCTCAGAAGAAAGCAGTTGTGGTGTTGTAGAGAGAAAGAGGAAAGCCCGAAGGATTGGGGTCGGCCGTCTTGAATACCCAGAGCGAGGCGCTTGCGCTGAAGTGAAAGTGAGTGAGAGAGCAGCTCTAGCAGCTCAAGCGTGCGCAAATATCGCATCAACAAGAAGCAGTGAGAGCAGGTGCAATTCAAGTGAAGGTCAATGGGGATTGCACTGAACAATTTCAATGCAACAAATCGAAATAGTCGAGTATTGCTAAAAACAGAATATGCATACAACGCTAGAAGCGTCCCGAGATATATCTTCCCAGCGTATTCGCGCCGACCTGTCCTCCAACCAACGGGGTATCCTTTCAAACGCCGGATAATCATCTGCAGGGAAATGCTCACGAACAGCTACAAGACACTGCAAAACGTCGCGCACGATGCGACGCCCCTAGTAACAAAAAAGAGAGTTAGCATTAGCCAATTGAAAATCTGGACTCTGCGCGTCTACATCACGACGCACTTGTCCCTATCTTCTTGACCCGGTGCCACAACACCGCTCTGCCGCCTGCCAGGGCGGCCTGGGTGTTGCGTCGTCGGCCTAGAATCCATTCGCCCATGTTGCGGGATTTGGTTCACCAAAGGTGTTGTCTGAGTGTTCGCTTGATATGCGCTCCCCTGAGCTCGAAGCGGAGCACCAGGGTTTGCGGGATGGCCTTGCGGTGGGTGGTAAGTCGGGGCTGTTGCTGCCTCCTCATAGGTTGGTGGCGGAACAGGCTCGTTGGTCGGGCGGTGAGTCTGAACGTTGCGACGAGGCGGGATGACTGGGGGTGTTTCGCCTGGACGGGATGTACGTCGATTTGGCGAACGCTGTTGTGATTGGGCGGAGATGGCATCTTCCGACAGCTGGATCTCTCGTCTACGACGCTCTTCTTGCGATCTGCGATGGCGGTCGTCTTCTTCCTCTTGAAGCTGCAGTGCTAGTGCGAGATCATGGTCTTCCTGCTCCGTCCTACTTGTATCCGATGTAGGGGATTGGGGTGCAGCATTCTCTGGTGGAGCAAGGCCTGAGGATGGAATGGCCTGGTTGCCGCGTCGCTGCACGGTGGTCCAGCCCTCATGGTCGCTTGCATCCAACATGCTCTGGACAGGGGGCTGCAATTGTGATCGCTGTGGTGATATGCTGTTGCCCACGGGGCGGAAGTCACCAGAGAAAAGCTCACTTCCTTGTCCGTTCACATCCACCAGAGATTCCCAGACAATCTCGTCATGGGTCGAGTAACCTTGATCTGTCACCAACGTCACAAGGCTGCCTGTACGCGTGTCCTTATATAAGGTAGAGAAATGGTCATTCCGGAAGAGGATCGCCACTTGTCCCGGCTGCAAAGTCTCGCGCATGGTCTTCAGGCCATATGTGGTTAGTTGGGTCGGCCACAGGTTGAGAAATTCCTTGATTGCATGGATGTCAGTGAACATCTGCTGCTCGTCGGTAGATAGAGCTTCACCACTCTGCAGCTTTGCATCCAATTCTTCCTCCTGAAATTGCACATATTGCGATGTCTCGTAGGTCTTAGCTATACGATCGAAAGCGCGGTATGCGTCTGATCCAGGGTCAGGCAACCACCCGTGCATTAGCGGGAGGTTGAATGTTCTATACAACTTCATGTCCCGCGTGTTCTCAAATACACCAGGCCGTGCAGCAAGAACAGAGAGGGTCGAAGTGCCGTCTGTTGCGTCTGGGTCTTGGACAAACATCGGGTTGACATTCAAGCCAGTGTGCAGGGCTAGCAGGAACTTGTATAGATCGCTCACATCTGGAAGCTCTTGAGCAGCGTCACCCCGGCGACCAGACATCAGCTCGTCGAACACCGCGTCAAGGAGCAAGCCAAGGCTGACTTGTTCACGTGTGCGCAAGGTCTCGACAAGAGCAGTTTCCACATCAGCTGGAGTAGAAAGAACAAGAGCGTTGACCAATGCCAGCAGAGGACAGGGACCATTGATATTCTGCGTCAGAATCGGCGAGGTCCTGATGCCGCGCTTGTTGACATCGTGCCATCGAATGTGCTTGATCTGGTAGGTCTCTTTTCGTTGCCTGTTCATCACTGTGTTTGGCGATTCAGGAGCAGTGCCTGCGGTTGGAATGACTCCCGTTTCCAACGGCCGAAGGGGCATGGGCGGTGGCTGTTCTTCTTGGGGTCGCTGTGGCATCGGCGGCGGCTGCTCTTCGTGAGTCGGCCGCAGTGGCAGTGCGGGCGCTGGTTCTTCGTCGAACGGCAACGGCGCTGCGGGTGGGGCTCGGGTCGGCGGTTGTATTCTGCCTGCGAAGCCGTTCGCATTCTGGCGCTCCTGCTCTTCTCTAGCTTCTCTAGCGGCCGCAGATTCTGGTGGTGCGTCCCAAGGGTTCTGTTCTGTGGGCGGGGATTGAGATGCAGCCCGAGTATGCTCGTTATGTGGTTGCGCAAAGCTTTGCTCGAAAGCGTCTAAGGATGAGCTGTCGATCGCAGGAGCTTGGTGGAAAGATGTGTTGGCGTCATGATCAGGATACGGGCCTGCCGTGCTAGGTGACTGCACTGCTATCGCAGGGGGCGGAGTGGACGACTTGAAGCCTTGTTGTACAACGGCTGGAGAGCTGTTGCCGTTAAAAGCCAGATCTGCCATGCGGTTCGTTGGGGTAGTTGGTGTCTGGAATGAAGGCAGCTCCACGGGGTATTGTTGGGCTTGCGCGGGAGCGTCACCCCAGACCTGCTGGCTGCTCTCAGCACCGAAGTTGCTTTGGCCTGTTTGCTGCATCTTGAGGTACGGGTTGTTGGTCTTCAACGGTATCGAGCTCCCAGAAGCGTTGCTTGCGTACGAGGACGACGTGGCACCCGTGGGCTCGGGCGAGATCTTCTCCAACGGCTTCCTGATGGGCATGCCTTTTGGTGGTCCTGCCTTCAGTACATCTGGCAGCGAGTCCTTCTTTTCAGTAGCTGGCGGTGGTATCGACTTCCCACCGCCAATCTTCAGCGGGTCCGGGATGTCGTTGTCGGGAGTGTCATCGTCCGACTGGTCCCACTCGTTGTCGCTATACACGGAGTCGTCATCGTCATCGCCTTTCCGTTTCTGAGCCTCGTCGAGCGGCTTCAGCTGGAAGGCGGGTGACTTGTTGAGATCTGGTGAGTAGACGTCCGGGTGGTCGGTGGAGAGAGCGGGGAGTTGGGGTACGCGTTCTTCGGAGGGCGTTGTGGGATAGGGCGGGTTGTTCGTCGCGTGGGAAAGCGGGCGCGGGACGAGGTCTTCCTGCTTGCGTAGCACCATGGTGGAACGTGGTGTTCTGGAGTAGGTTGCACTGGGCGGGTAGTTGAGCTCCAACCTCCGGCACGCACGCTTCCGTTGGCAACTTGGCGCTTATTTGGAAAACGTGGTGTCGCAAACAGTCGAATCCGTGCTGTATACTCAGAAGGCCGGATTGCGGGCTGGAGGTAGCGCGTGAGTTTTGCGACGCGGGCAGAGGCGAATATGGGGCGGAGTGTACGCGGCATGTGGTTATACAACTGGGTGGCAGGGCAGTTCGGCGATGACGACTACCTGGCCCCAGCTTCTAGGTGCCCTTGTCGGTGAGGCGCAGGCCGCTTTGCGCCACAGCTGTGTGGGGGGAAAAGTGCAGATCGCGGCCGAACCATTCAGTTTTCCCCGACCGTGCCTGAAAAGTCCGAGTCCGTGAAACTATTGTATTCTGGCTCTTGCCTACGGCCGTACTCGAATACGCGCCTCCACTCCGCATTCAGAAGTCCTTGCGAGGTCACAGAGTGTGCGCATGGCTCGGTGAGGAAAGACGCACTGCACAACAGGCCGCGCAATGCATTCGCACGTACGCCCCAGTACGCACATCGCCTTGCGCCTGCCTTCGGGCATCCTCAAGCTCGTGGAGACCACGCCCAATACGTACGTCGACTAGCTGCAGTGAGCACCTGAGGCCTGCTTTTCGCGTTGGCTCCGAATCACACCTAATTGCGCATAGCAACATCAACCTGGGCAAGTTCGGCACCTTCAACTCGAACCAGATCATCGGCCGCCCGTACCGCCTCACGTACGAGTTCCTCGAGCAAGAAGACCCGAAAGCGCAGCCGAAGCTCCGGGTCGTACCTGCCGCAGAGCTGCACGCCGAAGCTTTGGGCAGCGACCATGCAGCACCAGCCGAGGCCAAGGACGACGATGCGCCCGCAGAAGGCGGCGTTGCATACGACATCGTGGGCGAAGACGGAGAAGTCATCATGCGCAACAACCGCTTGACTGTCGACGACCCCTCACGGCAGACCTTGTCCATGGACGAAATCGAAGAACTGAAGAAGGCAGGCTCGGGCTCGGGCAAGGACATTATAGAAAAGATAATGGCATCGCATCTGGGCATCGAGGAGAAGACACGATTCTCGCTCGCAAAGTACACGCTGCGCAAGTCGCGCAAGTACCTCAAGCGATTCACCGTGCTTCCACTCGACATCCCAATACTGACCGAATATGTTACCGAGAAAGAGGCATATAGGATCATGGAGCTGCGTGATGACTCTCTGGGGTTGATCTGCAGCTGGGCGAATATCCACAGTGGAGCAACGAGTCGCGTCATGACTGCTGAGGATGGCGCAAGTCAGATTGGCGGAGGCAGGTGGCTTGTGGTAGATGACACTGGTGGACTGGTAACAGCAGCGCTTGCCGAAAGAATGGGGATATTGTACCCACCTACAGAAGAGGTATCGTCAGAGTCAGAAGACGGAAATGAGGAAGGCCTACCCGCAGAGCCAAACGGCGACACGCCCGCAAATACTACACCAGCCGCACCCACGGCGCCCCCAACGACCACGACAGACGATACCCACATGCCCGACGCCACCACGGATACCATAGCAGGCGCACCCAACGGCCCATCCACTTCGCAGCCCCGCAACCCCCGAAAACCCCGCCAACAACACATCCCCCAATCCTCCGCCACCACAAACACCCTCACTGTCCTCCACTCCAACAACCAACCCAACCTCTCTCACCTCAAATACTTCGGCTTCGACTCGGGCGACCCCACCCCCTCGCACCCGCTCTACACGCACCTCAAGGCCCTCTCCTGGCTGCAACTCCTCTCCCCAACCGACGACCCCACCTACTTCGAGCCGGAAGTCATCCCCGAAGATACGCTAAACACGCTCAAGAGCTCCAAGCGCGGGAACTACTACCGCAAGCGGCGGCGCTGGGAGCGCACGAAGCGCGTGGTGGACGAGACGCGCATGGGCGGGTTCGACGGACTGGTGGTGGCGAGCAGCATGGAGCCGGTCACGATACTGAAGGAGTGCGTGCCGCTGGTCAAGGGCGGGGGCCAGGTTGTCGTGTATAGCCCAAATGTGGAGCCGTTGGTGCAGCTTTGTGATTACTATAGCAAGGAGCGGAGGACGGCATATATTGCGAGCCAGTTTGGGCAGCAGAACGGAAAGAGGAAGCAGAACGGGGTGGATGAGGAGGAAGATGAAGTAGAGGCGGACGATGAGGATAACTTCCCCGTGAACCCGACGCTGCTGCTGGCTCCGTCGCTGCAGACGGCGAGGGCCAGACAGTGGCAGGTACTACCCGGCCGGACACACGCTCACATGACAAGCAAGGGCGGTGCGGAGGGCTATCTTTTCACCGCGACGAGGGTGTTACCCATTGAGGGCAAGGTAGAAGCCAGGGGGTTGAGGGGTGGGAAGAAGAGAAAGACGGGGACGGACACGTCTACACCGGCATGAGTTGAGCATTTGCATGTGTTGGCGGTTGCGACTCTTCGGCATCTCGAGCCATCTGTTGCCGAACGGCGCATCATGATATCGTTCATCTGAAGTCATAGCATCTATGCCATTTCTGCCTGCTTATGACAGCTTCAAATCAAATCCCCAATATCTACGATGGATGCGTCAATGATATTTGTTTCATTACATAGCTCTTCCCTGCCCTATGCTGCCCCTACAACGCCTTGCCCATGAACTTCCTCTTCGTGAAGCTCAACCACCACTTGCTGGGGACCTGTGCGCCATCGGCGTATAATCTGTTCAGGAGCCTCGTCGCCAGCTCTTGTCGCATCTGCATAATGTACTGCCTCAGCACCTCGGCCTGGTTCCTGTCCGCGGGCGCTTCAAAGGCCTGATTCAGCGGGAATCCTGCATCTCCGGGTATGGCGAAGTTTGTGTCGAGCGCAATGTTCATGACAGCCTGTACTTTGTTAATCCTACATCCCGCGCTTCAGTCCCCGGGCTCTAGCGTACCTTTTCAGCATCCCTCCTTCCCATCCCCGGCTTCACCTTGGTCAGCACCTCGCTCACGAACAGAATGCCATAGATCATAACCCGGTCTGCAGGGCCCTTGATCTCGAAATTGCGGAAGAATGTGTTTGCGCGGAAGAGCGAGAGGACTTCGTCGAGCGGGTCGTAGGACTCATGGCTGGCTTCGATGGTGAGGTCCGAGACGTCAGCGGGGAGCGCGGGGAGTTGGATAGCGGGCCCGCGGGTGCGTGTGCGAAGGGGGAGGAGGGCGAAGTTGCCTGCACACAGAATTAGGGGCGAATTGCAGGTGAGGCGGGGGGCAGGTGGAAGATGTACCGATCAACTGTTGGTTTGGCTCATCGAGGAAGACGGAGTGGTATGCCTAGCGATCAATTAGCATTGCAGGCCTGTGGTCACGACAGAGGTTCTGGGAATGTAAGAGCGCAATCCTTACAGGCATCTTGAATGTGTGAGCGCCCGCTCTGCAGGGTATCGGAGCAGTGTTTGTGGGGGAACTTGGGGATTTCGGCGGGCGGAGGTGACGGCGGTGCACGTCGTAGCTTCCAGGTGGGATGCCGACCTGGTCCGTGCGCATGGCTGGCTCAATTAACACGTCCAATGCGCGACGCGTCTCCCGTCCCGCACTTTTGTCGAGCCTCACATTCTCGCGTGCAGCTGCCTTACCGAGTGATTCAGAGCATTCAGCACTACTTGGTTGTCCTACCCAAGTATTCCAGTCAACATGTCGGACTATGAAGATGAGATGGACGTCGATGCGCCCGCCGCACGAACCTCTATAGCGTTCGGCGGAGATGCGAAGAAGGGAAAGCGAAGCGCTGCGAATCTGCCGGTGGAGGCCGAAGACTCTTTGCCCTGGTAAGCTACCTGTGAGAACGGTGCAAAGCCTGGCTGACTCGTTCAAGGGTAGAGAAGTATCGACCAAGCTCGTTGGACGACGTCGAAGGTCACAAGGACATCATAGCTACAATCAACAAGTTTGTAGACTCAAACGTATGGTTTGCTCTCTCGCAGGTTGTGTATTGTTGCTAATTGAGCCAGCGATTACCGCATCTTCTCCTCTACGGCCCTCCTGGTACTGGCAAAACCTCGACCGTCCTCGCTCTCGCACGCCGTATTTACGGCGCCAAAAACATGCGCCAAATGGTGCTGGAACTGAACGCTTCGGATGACAGAGGCATCGACGTGGTCCGTGAGCAGATCAAAACCTTCAGTAGCACAAAGCAGATCTTTGCTGCTGCGCCGAAACCGGGCGAGGCTTCATCACTGGCAACCTTCAAGCTGATTATTCTCGATGAGGCGGACGCTATGACATCTACAGCCCAGATGGCTCTGCGAAGGATTATGGAGAAGTACACAGCAAATACGCGATTCTGCATCATCGCAAACTACACACACAAGCTATCCCCAGCGCTGCTTTCGCGATGTACCCGATTCCGGTTCTCGCCGCTCAAAGAAAGAGATATTCGAAATTTGGTAGACAAAGTCATCGAGGATGAGAAGGTTAACATCACGCAAGAGGCAACGGAATCGCTCGTAACCCTGAGCAAGGGCGATATGCGACGAGCGCTAAACGTCTTGCAAGCGTGCCATGCATCAAGTACTCCGCTACAGCCACCTGACCAGCCTGCACCAGACCCAAGCACTATCGTGCGAGATCAGATCACGCAAACCACCATCTATGACTGTATAGCTGCACCTCACCCCGCAGACATCACCTATATCCTCAACTTGCTGCTTGAAACCGGCGATATCACACAGTGCTTGAAGACGATAAACACCATAAAGACTCAAAAAGGTCTTGCGCTGGCAGATATCTTGACGGCGTTGAGTGAAGAGCTGGTGAAGAACGAAGTACCCGCCCAGACACTAGTGACATGGATGTCAGGCCTTGCGGACATCGAGCATCGACTTAGCAGCGGCGGAAGCGAGGCGATTCAAACGGGTGCGACTATTGGCGTGGTGAGGATGGGCGTGGAACTGCTCGCACATGGGAAAGGAAAATAAAGCCAGAGTCCACTCGGTGGAAAGAGCACAATCTGAGATCAGAGCTGCGAGCAACTTTGGAGATGTTATGATACCACTTTCCGACGCTTACAATCATTGTAATGCATGCTTCTTCTTCCAACAAGGGTTGGTCCCTTCTCGTTGCGACGTTGTCGATGGTACTGTGTTTGTGGCGGCTCCTTCATTTGTTAAACGAAACACTCCACGGTGCATTACTGGGACAAACGTTTGTGCATGAAGTATAGATAAGGTTATCCCAAAAAACAGGACGTGGATCCAGACTGTACATGTTGTCTCTGACATCCTAGTTGTAAGTCTGCAGGCTCAATTTCACGATAGCAGATCCCGGATCAACTTGGCGGACAGCCCATTTGCAGACTCCTATGCAAATACAATCCACTAGGTTATACAGGCACGCTGTGACGATATCTTAGGCACCCACACTTAATCGTGTCCCCCAGGGTCCGCCACATCGCACGTGTATCCGCTAGCGTAAAACCAGGTAGACGCGCCGCTACCGCGTCTTGTCGCGTATCTCGACGATCTGTGTTTACACAATGCAACAACAACGAATCTATCCACCAAAGCGTCAACGATTTACATATATCAGTCCGGATGATTCATTTTCACATTGTCGCTACTTTCAGCACAGCAAAGACCGTGTCGACCTTCTTTCACCACCTACGCACTGAGCACCTACACCTGCATCACCAAGGCCACGTGACTCGAGGTTGAAATCAGTGCGCGGCGCTCACCACCTCCAGGGCTTCATTACCCTTCTCGAGCGCTTCTTGATACAACCCTAGATCTCTCGCGAGTGGCACCACCAGCTCTCACAGGCCTACACCTTGCGTGCCAAGAAGAACCCCCTTTGCGGTCTAATTCGTCCCCCTAAAAACATACCTTCTTTTCTCCTGGTTCCCTTGCATACCGATCTTCCCCTAGGATCAACACAGCAACCTCGATACCTCGACTTTCTCTCCATTTGGAAATTTTTGAATACCTGCACTAGTTCCCTGTAACTTCAAGACAAAACAATGTCTTCCTTCTCCTCAAACCTCTCTGCTGGCAAGAAGCGCTCTGCAGAGCACACTGAAGACGAAGCGCCTCGTGCGAAGATCCCACGATCTTCTTTCACTTCGTTTGACGGAGCAAGCCTTCCATCATCCCCAACCCTGCTTCCTCTCTCCTCGTCACTGCCGGAGATGCACTCCCATGTGGAGCGCCAGCGATCAGACCTTCGTTTGCCACTCTCTCTTTGCGGTATAGCCTTCGAGCGCTCCCAGGATGTTGGTGACATCGAAATCACCGTCAAGAAGCCAACGAAAAAGAGGACAGATTTCAACCTGGCACCCAGCACGTCTCCTCGTGAGTTTGATGAAGCAGCTGCGCTGGTGCAGACAGCCTTGACGGGTCCCCTCAAGCTAGTGGATGATCGCACTGGCAAGATCATCTCGACACGCGATCCCCGTGGTGGTTTCGGCTACCACCCAGATGCGAACTTCACTCCTGAATCTAGCTTCAATAGCGTTGTCTCGGTCAAGTCAAGTTACAAGCACCCCATCAGTACTACTGGTCTGGGTCCGATCAACCTGATAGATGCTCACACTGGCAAGATCCTAATTACGCGTGATCCTCGGGGTGGCTATGGGTACGATTCAGACGTCAACTTCACACCAGACAACAGCTTCGACTCTGTAAAGATGACTATCCAGCCTAGTCGTTTTGCCCTAGATCCACACAAGCGTCCGCCGTATGGAGTGGCTTTGTTCGGTCCTCCCCCCGCCAGCTTGCATGAGGAAGAGGAATATGATGATGAGAAGACAGTTGTCGGCAGTCTTCAGGACCTTGGTAACCAAGACGATCTACCGCCACTTAGCCAGAACTCCTTTGCCGTCTCCAACATTATCAACCCCAACTCCTCGTTCGATGACGTCCTTGTCTGCCGTCAGCAAGGTGACACTTCGTTCACGTCTCCGTCTACGAAGCTTTGCTCTGCAGGTGCCAACATGAACGACATCACAGCAGCAGAGTACTTCGCCGAGAAGCTGCTGCGGCAGCGATCTGGTGCTGATAAGCTATGTGAGCACATGTGCTCCCGCCTTGAACGCATGATCAATGCCAAGATCACTCTTGCAAAGAAGGAGGCAAAGGCGAAGAGGCAGAAGGCAGTCGCTCCCAAGCCTGTTGATTCTGCAATCCAGCTTCGAAAGTACTTGCTGGAGCAGAAGGAGATGCGCCTGGAGATGGGTGAGGACAAGACGATCGTCGATCTCGAGCTTCGATGGGCAGGCTGGCTTGTGGATGTGACCAAGTCTGGTGTGATGCATCTCAAGGTTCCCGGCTGCACATGTCGTCCAGAATTGATGGCGTGGGACGAAGAGGAGACGAAGAAGAAAAAGGAGAAGGACAGGTGGTAGACCGCAAGCTCACGATATCCGGCCCGGGTCGGAGTGTCTTTTTCTTCTGCGACTGTTTGCGCACGATGAGACCTAAGAGGAATGGTCTGTGTCTATTCTTGGTTGGCATTATTGTGTATTGTGCGCCGATCATTTGGTACAGAATTTATCCTTCTCATTTGTTGGTATGAGCACTATGGTTCATGGTGTCGTTAAGTTTAAAGTTCGCGCTAGGACCCCCGGTGCAGTGCAGGGCTGCTACATTTCAAACCCCTGACTTTATGCCATCTTCAGGGTCTTCCAAATGCACAGAATGCACGAAAGATGAGACTTGCTTATCCTTCGAATGTGCACTTTTCTGCTTAATGATTGGTTTTATTCTTTGATCCTGTCTGAAGAATGAAGCTCCTTTCACCCCGTTTTACTGGGTAAGAACCAAGAAGTTTCCGTTCCTACGATACAACGCGCTCATGCGTCGCGGTCCCCGATAGCTTTGAATCCTCTGCCACGTTTTCCTCGCGTGACTGCTCGACGCGATTTCCCAATTGCATGAGTCGTTGACGTCACACTTCCCGTTCGCTAACCGTTTCAGGCCTCGCCCTTGAAACAACAATCTTCTCAACAACATGACCGCAAAGTCACGATATCTACCTCAGCATCCTCTGTCTCTCTTGCACATCTCTTTTTAAAAGATTCCCCCATAGCACAATTGGCACCGTGCCTCTCGGTCCAAGCTGATTGCCCACCATGAACGCCCTCTCGGAATATCTGATGTCCGACGCCCTCATCAACCCCATTCTCGATGGCGGTTACCTCCCCCACCCACTCATCCGCCTAGGCATCCGGCGCCAACTTGCGTCCCGTCTGTCGGAAATCGCAACGCATTCCCTGAGCGAAGCATATGACTCTAAAATGAGCTATGTCAAGCTGCTTCGGGAAAGGCCCATTGCGATTGAGACGAAGAAGGCGAATGAGCAGCATTATGAGGTCGGAACGGGCGTACTGAAGGGTATGTTGGGCCCGCGGATGAAGTATAGCTCGTGTTTGTATGAGACTGGGAAGGAAACGTTGGGGGAGGCGGAAGTCAAAATGTTGGAAGTTTATGTGGAGCGAGCGGAATTGAAGGATGGGATGAGGATATTGGATTTGGGGTGAGTCCTTTCCTACATATGTCTCGTGCGTGGAGAAAATCGGGAAGTTATGGCTAACCACAACACGATAGTTGCGGCTGGGGTTCTGCATCTCTCTTTTTCGCAGAGCGCTTTCCTAACTCGCAAGTAACCGGATTTTCCAACTCACGGACGCAGAAAGAGTACATTGACGGTGTGGCGAAGTCAAAAGGCTTCACTAATCTCACTGTCATCACTGGAGATGTCGTAGACTACGAATTCGAGGCCGAGAGCTTCGACCGCGTAGTCTCGATTGAACTTTTTGAGCACATGAAGAATTACCAATTGCTCTTGGAGAAGGTCTCGAGAGCACTAAAACCCGGTGGCAAGCTTTTCCTGCACATTTTCTGCCATAAAGACACTCCATACGACTTTGAAGGCGGCTGGATGAGCGAGTTTTTCTTCACCGGTGGTATGTCTAGAATCACTTTGACGTTTCATTCGAGGGATCTAATCTTGTAAAGGAACCATGCCGTCAGCAGACCTCTTGCTGTACTTCCAGTCCAATCTCTCAGTACAACGACAGTGGTGGGTAAATGGACAGCACTACGCCCAGACCTGCGAAGACTGGCTCAAGACTATGCTTCGCAACAAAGACAGCATATGGCCCGCTCTCGTGGAAACATATGGCGCAAAAGATGTCGTGACGTGGTGGAACCGGTGGCAGATCTTCTACCTGGCGTGTGCGGAGTTGTTCAAGTGGGAAGGTGGCGATACGTGGGGTGTCACGCATCTGCTGTTCGAGAAGAAGGCATAGTCGGTGCCTCTGCGGTGGTGTAGTATAACCTTATACACTTCTAATCTCGCTAGACATGCGATCAGCTTTGATGGTTCAGAAGAACAGACCCTCGTCCCTAAACCCATCAGCTTTCTTCTTGTTGTCGAGTACTTTCAGACTCGAAGCCCACGATTCAAGATCGAGCGTGCTCGGCGCTTTTCCTCGCAGTCTTCTCCGCTCTAGTCCGCCCTCCGAGACCTCTTTCCTCAGATCTCTCCTCTTTGCGAGCCCGTTTGATAATACGTCCATTCTCACAGCTTTCATCTTTTCAAGCCCGATTTCTGACATCTCTCTTTTCAGATCTCTCCTCTCCTCGAGCTCGCTGTCTGACGAATAGCTCGCGATACTGCTGCCACACTCTTCCGCAAGCGGCAGGACTTCCGCTAGGCTTTTCAGAAAATTCCCATATTCCATCATGTCGTCATCGCTGTTGTCGGCATAGATGTCGTGTAGCTTCAGAGTTCTGATCTTCTCTTCTAGGATTTGCACAGCGTAGACAAGGTGGTATACCCGCTCCGAAGGCTCAATTCCCGAGTTCCTCTTCGTCTCCTTGATCATCTTCAGTCTGCCACGCACCTCATCGAGCTTCGTCAACGGCTGTAGCGAGCTCTGCTCGAAGCTCAGCCAGTTATACGATTCCTGCATGTCTGCAAGGTCACGGATCGGGCTCAACTCAAGCGCCTTCTTCTCTTCTTGACAGAATTCTTTGGTTTTGGCAAGAACATCGCCTGGTACAGGCCAGTCGTCTTCACCGAAGCCCGCCTTCATTTCTTCCAGCACCGTCATCGCGGCGATAACATCGCACTCCGCGCCCGACATCTGCTCGTCGCCCTGCATAGTATCAGCCTTGACCTCGAGCGCGCACTTCTCCACATCCGCGACCACAGAGTCATAATAGCTCTGGCGCGCGGCATCGCTGTGCGCACATCCACCTTCTTCCCACATCGGACTCGCAGGCACCGACTCGCAGAACTCCGGCTTCCAGAAATGCTCGCCAGACCACGCGTTCCCCATAGGACTCCCAGGCACGGGCCATACAAGTGAGTCCTTGAGTATGACAGGCGCGCTGACCGCGAGGCGCGGCGGTGGACGTGACAGTATGTCTGCGTCTGCGCGTCTTTCCGTGGGCATGGTCTCGCGCTGTTGGCGCTTTTCGACCTGGAGAACTGCCCATCCCGTGCGGTCTCCACGTTTGGGGCGTATGTGGGACTCGTCGCGGACTTGGATGATGTGTACGAGGGCGGTACGGATGCGGGCGTCGTCGAAGTTTGTGAAGAGGTGGCTGGCGGTGGTTTCGGCGCGCTGACGCTCTGTGTCGGGAAGCTCCTTGACTTTGATGCGAGAGGGCCTTGTGTGCTGTGGGAGGTGGTCGACGTCGAAGTCGACGTCGGGCGCAGGCACGGCCGTAGGTACAGATGCGGGCGCAGGTGTGACAGTACGAGCATATGCGGGTGTAGGTCTAATTGTACGAGCAATTGAGGGTGTAGGTGTGATTGCACGGACAAATACTGGAAGAGAGAGGGGCGACGAGTCCATATTGCTGGGCGGGTCGGTTAGCAATGCGCCCTCTGGGTGGCAGCGGGGTAGTGCAAGGCTATAGCAGTCGCGTTGGTGGTGGTGGTGGACAAGTGGACGGAGAGTGCGAGAATCAAAGCAGCGGTGGTCGACGTCGAGGGGCGCGTGCGCGCGTTTGTTGAGTTGGGTGAATGTAAACAGTGCAAACATAGGCGCGTAGCCTCAGCGACTCGACGAGCACTGTTCATAAGCCTATACTATCTGGTAGGTCCTCGTTCCGTCCATCGTTTTATTAATCCTCTAAAAGTGTACATGATGGCACATAGCTGCGGTTGTATGAGAAACTGGCGTTGACCTGCTGGCATACAACGTCAAAAATACTTGAGATCGACTATTTGACGTGACGCACCAGACTCAATTATTACCTCAGGAAACACAATCATTACGGCTTAAGTTGAAATTTCATGAACACAAGACTATCCTAAGCAGTTGCGTGGTTTGACAAGCTAGAAGGCGGCGTGGAGCAATTGTTCACATACTCAAACAAAGAACCAAGATCCCAAAAGCAACAGCGCCGTATCGGTATGAGACACACTATCTAAGAAAATATCTCACAGTAACAGTAAACTTTGGTCAGCATCTGCTGACAGATGGCCCGGAAGTCCTTTCGATAGTATGTCACGCGGAAGAGCATACGCCTCCATACCACGGCCACAATTGACTTCCCGAAAAATTTCAGGATGATTGCACACGTAATATTTGAGGCTGTTAAACGGTGACGCTCGATTGTGACGTTGATAGAGGCACCTACTGCCCGAGCGTGGGAAGTCGTTGAATCTGTTGCTAGTCTCACCACAAGACCTTTCCTAATCCTGGAAACGTCATCAAAATCTACTATGAGTTCCAGCATTCCATACATGAGTTATGCTGGAGGCCCTCGTACCAAGCACGGAGGTGATTGTGTTGACAGTTCGGGAGTGCTGAACCCGGCAACCGCAACAAATGTATGAATCGAAGGCTATCTCTCCGAACGGATATTTTTGGGACGAGACTTGAAATCTTGCGCTATGAGATATGATCTCGTATATACCCGTGCGGTGCAGCTCGAACTTGAGCAACGTACCGGTCACGCTACGGAGATCGCTCGGACACCACTTGCTGCACGAGTTCAGGGCAATCAGGCTGGACGCGCCCTCGTAAGCAGTTGCTCTCTTGAACAGTTCTGTATCACGTTCCAGGGTATTCCGACGATATGCGGGTAAGGCTAGAATCTAACCTAGACCACGGATGTAGCTGCCATCGGAGCCGGACCGTTTCCGGGCCTAAGCACGCACTCATACAATTCAATTGGCGGACGGACCAAAACTTGTTCACGCCACAGGATCACTATTTGAGTTGATCTCATGCAGCAACGGTCCTGGCCTCAGGCTCTTCCCGAGCGTGGCCTTTTGCATCGCGTTTCACTTTGCCATCTCACATAATCAGCATTCGAGTTTCCCGATCCGGAACATGCATTGTCGGGGTATTGCAGGGGCCTAGATCGTAGGGATAGAACAAGTCCACCAGTGGGTCTGGAATACGGGAAGAAACTGGGGTGGTGGACCAACAGCCGTGTCTACCGTGGTATTTGCAGGCAAGGTCTGGACGGCAACGCCTGAATTTCGGCCTACATCATGAACTATCTAGAAATACACCAGTATAAAGTTCACGGCGGACCCGTTCAGTTTTCATCAATAGCAGCTCCTTCCCCGTGCTTCCTCTCAAGAAGCTTCGGAGGCACTCAAAACATCGGTCATCTTTGTCGTACTCCGTACCCCACCGAGCAGTCTTGACCTATAGGACTGGTCACCCAAAAGCCTTCCATCATGCTCTCTCAACTTTCTGGAAGGACATTGTATAAGGTCATGTCAGCATGTTGTGGTTCTGCCTTCATGCTTTACGGATATGACGCTGGAGTTTTAGGCGGTATTCAATCAACCCCGCAATTTCTCGATGCTATCGGTAACCCTAAAGGGGTCTTTATTATCCCCATCATTGCATCGATCTACAACCTCGCCGCCGCTGCCATGTCTCTTGCGGTGACACTGTTCGGCATGCAACTCGGAAGACGCAAGACCATTCTGCTGGGAGACTTACTCATATGCATTGGTGCAGCTATTCAAGCCTCATCCTACTCAGTTGGTCAGATCATCGTGGGTCGTATCATCTGTGGCTGTGGTATCGGTTGCATCGCCAGCGCCGTGCCCACTTATATGGCAGAAATGTCTCTCGAGGCGCGAGAGCGAGGCCCTGAAGTCTGCTGGCAACTCGCATTGCTGATTAGTGGAGTTGTACGTATGCGAGCAGAATCTTTCTGTTCTCCCGACTGACATCAACAGGCACTCGCATACTGGATCGATTTCGGCTTTGTTCAAGGTCTCGAAACTCGACCGTACCTGTGGCGCGTTCCCATCGCTATGCAAGCCTGTTTCGCCATCTTCTCCGCTGGTGGCTTGATATTCCTCCCTGATACTCCGAGATGGTACTACTATCGCAACCGTATTCCCGAAGCTGATGCCATTTTGGCAAGGCTTCATGGTCTCCCTGAAGACCATCCGACGGTGCAGGCACAGAAGAACGAGGTCCTGGCATCGATTAACGAAGAAGATAACGCGAAGTTCAACCTCATGCACCTCTTTTGGGATAATTCGGACTACCAGGTTGGTCGCCGCCTTCGAACCAGCTTCCTCATTCTGTTTGCGCAACAATTCCTGGGTAAGCGGCTTCCATTTTGAACAAATTTTTGAACGCCTGCTCAAAATTCTGTAGGAATTAACATGCTCGTCTATTTCTCCACGACCATATTCCTGAAGCTCGGCTACAGCCACTTCCTCTCCGGAATTTTGGCCGCTGTACTGAATACCGTCTTCGCTCTTGCTTCTTACCCGCCAGTTTGGTACATTGAGAGGATCGGACGTCGCTCTATGATGTTCTGGACATCCATCGGCTGCGGCATCTGCATGCTCGTCTACATTGTTCTCACGACTCTTCCCGAATCCTCCCAAAACGTAGGTACAAACTGGTCTGCGGTCGCCATGATCATGCTCTACATGGTAGTCTTCGGCTTTGGCTGGCTGGGTCCTCCGTGGATCTACGGTCCCGAGATCGCTCCGTTAAAGTATCGACACGTTGCTGGTGGACTCGCGGCATGCGGTGAGTGGCTTTCTACTTGGGTCATGGTCTTCGGTGGCGGAACCGGCATCGAGGCTGTGGGTCCTAAGATCTTCATTTGGCCATTGATCTGCTGCTTCATTGCGGCAGCTTACGTGTGGTTCTGCTGCCCCGAGACGACTGGTCGCACGCTCGAGGAGATTGATTACTTGTTCGCAAAGCAGCATGTGCGCGATCGCATGGATCAGATGGGTATTGGTGCTGCAGGAGACATGAGGAGACATTCCGTGCAAAGTATCGAGAAAGGAACGGGCGACGCACGGCACACTGAGAAGTTAGATTCGTCGAGTTCGGAGGAGGTTTAATTCGACGAAGTCAAGTTCAGTCAGGTGTAGACTGCGAGTAGAAGAAGTTACCATACATGAATTATAGCGGGCCTGGGGTGATTGCCAAGTTTGTGAATTTGGATTCAAAAGAGTTCAATCGACCGTATCAACTCCGACTAGATGACAGCGAATTCAGTGACTTGCTTATTTGTGCACGTGATCGTTCGCATGCAGGTGGTCGTATGCGACCATGAGAAATTGCACATAATGTACCGCCGCCAGAAGAGCATTGAGGGGTTGCTGGCCCGACTACTGTAAGCCGGTGGTGCCTTATGGACAGCAGACAAAATAAGAATGACGTAGATGACCTTGCCGACTTGATTATTTATGCTGGTTTTCACTAACGCTGAGGCACTGCCCGTGGATGGCGAACATTTGCAGGAAGGCGCTCTGCCGCATGCCATGCGACCGACGACATGCCAACTCACCCACATCTTGAGTTTCCATCAGCAAAGCTTGATTGCCAACAAGAGTGAGATGCATACCAGGAGCAGCCTCCGCCTCAAAGCTTCGCCCCGGTCGCGCGCGAGGCAGGGCAAATTAGGCAGATACGTTGCCTCATTTGCTCCGCTAATTGTGCAGCTGTCCGACGCTCCGAGGCCACCTCTGGTATCGGGCTGAGTGAAGCTGAACGACCTCTTTGTGGATGGTGTGTGTTTTCATTGGTGCAGAAGAGCGCAAATACCATATCCGGCGCCGCGTTTATCATCAGCACAGCCCCAGCCTCGCAGCAACCACGATACAGCAGACTGCTGCCGCCAATGATCTATCCGCGGAGTGTCTGCGTATACCATTCAAATAAGCGGCTGTTGGGAGAACTGGACGGCATTCGCAAGAACCCAAAAAAATCGATCTCACGACGTGTATGTTGAGTTATACTCGTAGATCATGTTTGACCATTACAACGATCGGCTTCTGAATGATGAAAGCAATTTCGGACGGCCTACAAATGATGGAGAGTTTAGCGAGATAATCGAAGTGTACGGGAAAGACGTCGTGAGTGGTTCGTCTGACTATAGGCTTTTCGGTATGACTAAAGTATCGACGAGGACGACAAGCGACGATTTCGTGAAGAACCGATCACGGAAGACAAGATAGTGACTTGGCTCAACAAGGTCTCGTTCAACGAAACAACTACATGACATCAAGCTAATCGGGTGACAGTACGACTCCGCAGCCTCGAAACCACTGCTTCGCGTCTTTGTATGCGCACCAGAGCAACATAGATCTGACGCAGAGGTCATCGCTCTTCCATTTTCTTGCTCTACACTACAAGCTATACGCCAAAATTGGAATCTGCCGAGCGAGTTCCTTCGAATGCTGCTCAGTACTATGCCTATTAAGGCGAAATTCTGTGTTGAACATTTAGGTACTACGTCAGAGGGCATCATGCTTCGCGGTGGTCGGTCGAAGGATTGGAACTACTGTGTCGCAACAACGAAGTGTCCAACAACCGGTATCGTGAATTGCTTTGTACATGGCCTGCAGGCCGATGAGATCGTTGCCATGAAGCGATGCCTGCGCGAGTCGCAAGACTTTGCGCACCACGCGATGCTTCTTCCTCTCATCCTAGTAGAGTGGAAACTTCATCATTTCGCTGTGCTACTCGAGCTGAGATCTCAGTACCTGGCAAGCGTGGAGAAGGACACAGGTCTCATACACGGTGCCGCAGATGACCCAAACGCGAACTTGACGCCACAAGAGCGTACCAAGCGCCTCGAAACCATCGATTTCGGGAACATTACGCAAAAGTTGACTGGCCTTCTCGGAACATTATACTTCTGTGGCTTGACTTTCCAAGGAGGCCTGAATTCATTGGAGCTAATTGAAGAAGTTTCGAAAAATTGCCAAGAACTACCTGATTGCTTCGTCCGGCGGATAACATACCTGAAAGGCCTCATCGCAGGCGCGGAAGATTCCAAACGGCTACTCGAGGCCAGAGCGCAGGCACAGGTAGACACTGTCAACAGCTTGATTTCGCAGCGACATGCTGAAGCTGCACTGAATGAAAGCTATGTCATGCGCATCATGGCTGTCGTGACGTTGATTTTTCTTCCAGCTACCGCCGTCGCCGTAAGTCAATTATGGAATGCCCAAATCGAACACTCGCTGACCAAACAACAGACAATGTTCAGCACGTCATTCTGGAATTGGATGCCCGCTCATGAGGCGAAGAAGGATGACAATTTTGTATCGCCTTGGATTTGGATATACTTCCTGTGCAGCATCATACTGTCACTTGCTGTATATCTCCTCACTTATGTCATGCATCGACGAAAGAGAGAGCGGCGGAATCGAAGACTTGGATCAAATAGACGGAGTGTCGCGAGGCCGGACAAGAGGCTAAGAACTCTATCCACGAAAGTCCTAGACTCAAATGTGTAAACCGACCTACTTGGGGAGATCGAGGAATATGACTAGAGTGAAGCTGACCGGTATATAGCCTCCACACCCTTAATTATGTTTCCTTGGCAACAACGGAAATGAGAATATGCCGTGGCTACAAAAATTGTCCACTCACATGTTGTAGATCCGTATACACAGAAGGCTAACTGAATGGAGGGTACGTTCTGCAGCCTGGCAGCGCTCAAATCAGCGGTGGACAGACATGCGCTCTTCTTTGAGCCGAGCGGGGATATTGTGATTCTTGGCGGGGTGAGGTATGCGTTGACAGCATTGCCGGTCCTTGCGGTGGGCTATGAGGGCGCTACGAGTACGCTAAGTCCTGGTGGGGGTGCTGTGGTAGCCTCTGCTTCTACAGCTGTGTTAGGGACATCGAGTGCGCGGACTGGATTAGGGTCCGCATGCGATACGACCAGTGCGGCGACATCCAGTGGAAATTGATCTCCAAGTTCTGGAAAACTCGGTGAGAGTGGTTCCAGCGGGGATGTTGGCCGATATGTCCCAGCCAGGTGCCGCTGCTGGGATAGCAGTACCGCCATGGTTGGGGAGCTTGCTCCTGCTACTCTTGCTCTGCTACTCTTGCTCTGCTACTCTTGCTCTGCTACTCTTGCTCTGCTACTCTTGCTCTGCTACTCTTG
>NW_017253364.1:54785-243836 GCF_001642045.1 Paraphaeosphaeria sporulosa | reverse complement strand
CTGCTACTCTTGCTCTGCTACTCTTGCTCTGCTACTCTTGCTCTGCTACTCTTGCTCTGCTACTCTTGCTCTGCTACTCTTGATCCTGTATGCTTGGAAATGATCCAATAAAATGATGGGAACAGCTGTTTTGATACTGAATCTTCTCAAGAGGAAACCCATCAAGCCGAGCAGCATGCAAGACGCCGCGGCGGCAAATCTCTCCCGCAGCACCTGGCACCTAGCACCTCACATCAACAATACCCCCGCGAACCGGAGTCCTCAAACCCTCAGTCTGTTGAAAATTTTAGTGTAGTGATGATGTCTTGAGCGGCTTGCAAGAGCTGCGATCAATACGATGATGATACCAGCCTCCGATATGGTAGTAGATAGTACACCAGCAGCACAAGCAGAAGGCACGAACAATGGAAGTTGACAGAGCGTGAAAACCGAGAAAACATTTTGCTTGCAGTGAGTAAACATTCTTAGTGGCAGACAGATTGTTGCTACTAGCGCTGTTCCATACCATAGCTCATACTCAATACCGCCGATCCCCGCCAAATCCGGGACATGGTGGAGCTACGACCGCCCTTGTTTCCTTCACCAACACGTCTTAACACCACGCCAAAGGACTGAGAGTGTTCTCAAAGGACTCGTGTCAAACAATACTCGACGTTAAATTTAAACAAAAGGATCTCTTTGGTCAGCTCTCTTTGGTGCAAAAGTCACGTGAGATGGGTCTTGGCGCATGGTATAAATACCGCCCCTCGCATCGGAAACCTCAGCGCAATTACATATTTCTGAGCGACACTCCCTAGCCATACTTCAACAAGTCGACACTGCAATCTCTAGCTCGCGCGAGCGCCTGGCGCCGAGGCTGCAAGCGAACTCGCCTAGCCCTACACTGTCTGCGGCACTTCAAACGCTTTGCAATCTTTAGCATGAATGAGACGTCGTTCTGGGGCCTTATTATCGAGGTTTGGTAGACACTGTAGTTCTATCCAACACTTTCCATCGAAGCAGCCAAACGTTGCACATGCCACACCATAGTTCCTATCTCTCGATACCCAATGTTCAAAGCCCACATCGGCCTTGCCTGAAGATCATCAACAAGAAAAATAGCCTCGTCTTTGCTCCCACCAAACCACCAACCAGCCCAAACCATGCCAGTTCAACTCCCTCTCTCGCCTAACGCACTGACTGATAGCACATGACACAGAGATCTATAACCCCGCCCGGAAGATGCCCAAGCATCGGATTTTTAGCCGCAAAAGGAAGAAGCTGAGAACTCGAAAAACCCTACTGGGGTATTCGCGAAGAAGAAGTAGGTGAAGGAAAAAAAAGCCTTGGGTCTCGGTCCCGGAGACCATGTCCTGCCCGTCATGTCATTGCGTCGTTCATTCGTCGTCGCATGCACTGTGCGTGACCACGCGAGATTACCGTCCTGTAATACGGCCCGACCTCCTGTTCCTGGATGATGTGAAGAGCCAGTACTTGGTTGATGCCTTTTGGGAAGCAGATCAGTAGTCTGAGTCCTCGCCCCGTGGTTTGTACATGATAGTAGTAAGGAACTGAGATTTGTTAGAAAAGACAGCGTGTACGAAAGTAATGTTATCAATACCTTCTGCTTGTACCTGGTCGTCGCACTCGTAGCAAGGATGTTATCCTTGATACTGCTCGTTGCCAGGTGATTCAATACCGTGTGATTAGGCATAATCAACACACTGCTATCGTCCTTCATCGGCGTCGTCCCGTTCAAGATACTCTTGCTAAGAAACATTGGAAGCGTGGGAGGAGCCGGCAATGCGCCGCCGGCAGCATTTGCACGTGCGAAGCGCCGCGAGTCTTCGGGGGCATCTAAATCGAGCAGGTAGCGCGGTATGCTTTGGTGGTACTGTTTAGGCGCTGGAGCTGGCACTTTTGGCTTAGGTTCAGGCAAGGGCTTCTTGACTGGCTCATGTTCGGGCGTGGCTGGTAGTACCTGCGGAGGATAGATACCGGCGGGCGCTTGTTGATCTTGGACGGGAACGGGAGCGGATTCTGACTTCTTCGATTCGTCCTTGGTGTCGGCTTCCGGCTTCGGAATATCGTCGTACGACACTTCAATATAATTGACAAGGATGTTTGTGTAATCCACCGCCGTCGGCATCTTGTCGGACGTCCGCATGTCGTTGTCGACGATGAACATGAGATGGTGAGTGCCGGGTGTGATATGTACATAGGCAGAAAGGACATCTTTCTTCTTGCTGGGGCCACTATCAGGGAATGCATGTTAGCATGTCGGTGTGCTGTGTAACCGATGGAAACGAGGCAGAAGTGACGCGTAAGAAATAGAGTTCACAGATGCAAGCCCCAGAAGATCAGCTCATGATGATTGACTGGGTCTCCGTGGCGCTGCACAGAACCACAGCCACCCGGGAAGATGCAGGCTGCCGGCAGATCATCTGCCTGAGCTCTGAAACCGGCTGGCGCTGCGAAAGGAAGCGGAGCACTTACTCTGGATGCAGTTTAAACTTCCGCTCCCAGCCTGCAAAAGTTCCAGTTACAAAAACTCGCTCACCAGGTCCGTCCCATTCAATAAGCGTCGGCACCGTCACCTGGCCCTGCGGGCCCTTGAACTCGTCGGCCAGGTCATCGTCGTCTGCGTCTGCAGTCCGGTCGCTCAGCATGGAGGACCGGCGCGGCAGGGCGCCCTCAACCTCGTCATGGTTTATGAGGCTCGTGGGGTCTGCGGGCGAGATAATGGGCGAGCCCGGGCCGACTGGCTCCTCTTCGATGGGCAGCGGCAGGCGCGGCGGGCGGCTGTAGTGCGACGAGGGGACAACGAAAGCCTCCTGCGAGGCGTCGGCGGGCTCGAGTGAGGCGGCGGAGGTGGGCTCAAACCTGCTGCTGCCATGCGAGTGCGGCTGGTCGCGCGGTATGGGCAGCGGCATGGGCGCGGTTTTCGGCGAAGGCATGGGTTTCTCGTCGACGGGCGCGGGCGCGGGCGCGGGCGTGGGCTTCGGCTTGGGCGGGGTCAGGTCGCGCGGATGGTGGCCGCGGGGGCGGCTCTGGTCGTTGCCCATCTTCTCGTTGGAGGCCGCCTTGAACGTGTCCTGGGCGGCGCGCAGCGTGTTCGTGACGTGGGCGGTGGTGGTGGCAGCCGAGACGGTCTGCGAACGGCTCCGAGGCCGGGCAGGCGCGGTGAGGGCAGCAGCGCTTTCGAGCGAGGCCGAGGGCGGGGCGACGCTTGCCTTGCGCTCGAAGACGGTGCTGAGCGCCTGGATCGACTCTCTGCGCTTCGGGTTGTGCTGCTGGGCGCGCTCGCGGTCATGATAGGGCCCATGTGACGTGGGAGACGTCACGCTGGCGACCGGGCTCTGCGGGTGACTCGAGCTCCCTCCTGGCGTGGGGGTGCGCGACGGTTGGTTGCCCATGGCGAGAGCGTGCGAGAAGAGGCGGCTGCGACTGTGGCGCGTTCCATCCAGAAGGCAGAAGACTGTCTCGAGCGCACACAGGAACAGGCGCTCGCCTGCCAATGCAGCCTGCACACGATCGATCTGCACGGCGCACAGGCCATGACCTCTATCGCGGGGCTCCCACAGTAGCTCCCCTGGCGTTGAGCTCCGCCGGTACCCTTGGAGGCTCCAGGCCCGCGACGCCGACACCGCGACATTCACGCTGGTGACGGGCAGATGCGACGGGCCATGTTCCTTTCCTTGCCGGAACCGATGCAGCTATTCTGGGAAGCAGCCGCCATGTCCGCCTAGCATTCACTCGTTCCTTCCATTCCTGCCCCTCGGTACACTACGCCCTGCAGCACCTCGCTATAGGCCAAATACTGTTCGTGTCTGGAAAACAACAAAAGTGGCTCCACAGGTCCAACTGCCATGGCCGACGCACGCGCTATCCTGTCCATCATCCTGTACTGCCTCTGGCTGCCTACGAGCAAGATCCTTTCCGCCATCATCTTCATCCTTTCACCCTTCTGGGCGCTCGCGCAATTCATCCTCCTTCCTGCGGTTTACCTCCTCAAGTCCATCTACGCCGTCGTATCATTTCCATTCCGACTACACCTACTGGAACGCATTGAAGTACGTCGAATCCATTGTTCTACAATACTAGATCAGACAGATCAAACAACACTGCCAGAGCAAGGGTATCGCGTTAACACAGCAGCAGACTATATACATATGGGTCGGAGTCGCTGGCTTGATAGGATGCATCGCCGGCACTGCCCTCTTTCTGCTCTTCAAGTTCCTCACATCGGCTTTCCACATCGATGGAACAGGGAGTGCTTCTAGGACTAGTGGCAGGACAGTGAAGGAGTTCAGAGCGACGAGGCGGGTCAAGAAAGAGCCTTACACTAGCAGCCCATCCGGCCGGAGAATCGACAAAGTAGCAGCACTTCGGAAGGGGGTTCTATCTTCGCAGCCGATTCTGGAGGAAGAGTCTGAATATTGATGCCGAGGACTGGGTCACCTCTTGTACTCTATTGCCCACAGAACACCTGATCGAATGCACCACTTCTATCGGCATCTGGCACTTCTCCAGTATCAGTACTTGTTGAGTGACGTGCCTTGGCTGTCTCATGTGCATGTGATGGCAGTTGTGGTAGAACATGGCAAGCGCTGCTTGCGGATTCCGGCTGCGCTAGCATCACCAATGGCTTGCCATCAAGATCGGTCGAGCCTATCGTTAACCAGTTTACAACCAAGACGGACCACGTAACTGAGCAGCGTGAGCTTGTGTTCCAGAATCTGGGGTTAGTGAGGGAAGATGCTTACCATCGAAGGCGCAGATGGTCAGACACACCCAGCCCAGCTCCTGTCCGTGGAGTGGTATTAAGGTCACGAGGTTGCCGACGGTCGGTAACATGACCAATATGGATCCCGTGAGAGACTTCCAGAGCAGTCTTTCGATCGACTTGAAAGATTGGTGGTTCATCGCGTACACGTCGAGACTGGTCGGTCCACCATGCGGCCTCAGAACACGACGCACGCCCCTAGCGAAGGCTGTGATGGGAGCTGCTTCGTTTGCTTGCACGTTAAATCGAAGCAAAGGCCGCAGAAGATGAACAAAAATCCCAGTCAAAAGTGTGTTGATGGCCACGTCGAAGGAGAGTAACGGGATTGTGACGCGGAAGGGTAGGCCAATGCGGCATCGTCCATCGATCTCTGACAGGTTCGCAATAGGCCATGTGAAACCGCATACAGCAATACTTCCGAATCCGCAAGCTATTGTCATCATCCCGCCAAGCCAGATCCAGTCCCGTGAACGTTTCATGTAGGGTGCTCGGAGTGCATGGGCGCGCTCGACTAGGAAAATGTACCTAGAGCTTGGTCAACATTTTGCATGGTGGCACAATGGCTCACACACAGTCATAATATACTGTATATACCGGGGCTTCTCACATTACGGCTTTGCAGCTCACATAAAATACGAGACAGATGATGATGGCAGCATGACAGACAGCTGAAGTAGACAAGCCGAGCCCACTCTCAACGATGGTTGCAGACGAGACAAAAAATATAGCCAGGCATCCGAGGATGACGACCAGAATGCGTGTGAGAGTGAGGCTCCTGATGTGCTGGTGCTCGATTTGCCTGACGCGATACCCTGTTTGTGGTCAGGTCATGTTGGAAGGTACGCAGGTAGCGCCTACCCAAGATTCCGGTTAGCAGTGCATTGCACATCAGACCACCGGCGAGGAACAACGTCCGCGACGTAGGTGGTTCACCCATGATAGTAGTTCGATGTGGGTCACCCCTGGTATTCATTGCAGTGCTGCGGTCGGCGACCAGAATGGGGCGCGTAACTGGCGTTTGTAAAATGTTTGCTGTTGCCGTAGACGGCCCCAGTAGAGCCCAAGACGCTGTGACCGCCAGCAGAGCATGACGAGAGCAGATACTCTGGATCATTTGAAGGCGGAACGTCTTCAAGCGCCGTGTGACAGGAGCATATCAAGTCGCGTTCGAGGTGGTCGAAAGAGAGGTTCGACACGCTTTAGGATAATGTCAAAGTGGAAGTCCAGGAAGGAGTGACGCATATCAACATCCACTGGAAGACGACCCGAGATCCAGGCTCTTGGCTACTGTTCGGCGATCAATTTGAGATCGAGTCAACATGCCCTAAGGTTATACGCTCGGAACAGGAAAAGATAGGCACTATGCTCCTCCGCAACTGACCATCAATGAATGGCGTGTTGAAAAGCAACGTGCGTGTAACAGTGATCAGAGCAAACAGTGGCCACTGAGCCCTTGGAGGCGTAGCCAGAACGAAGGTCCCGACTTTGTGGCGTCACACCAGAACGCCACAGAGAGAATAGGCGAATGCAAATCGGGCTCGTCGAACTACAATTGAACGCACCCAGCTCGAGACCAGTATGAAGGTAGATCTGGGGTTGCTGCGACGGGTTGTATACAAGGCCGCTGCCTAATTTGGCAGTGACTGACAACTCTCGATGCTCAATTGGCTTTTGTAGGCCTGAGTAAACCGAAGAATCCAAGGCACATAATTCATGCCTCAGACAGTGCATTCGAGAGCAACTTGATCCATACCGCATATTGAACCCTGGAGTAAGCAAACTGCCTTACATGCCCGAGAAGCGTATTCCGGGCCAGAGAAGGCGGAATGAAGAGCTATGGAGGGTAGGCGCAATTGACATTCCCTCACATTTCTGATAACGATCTAGCCACCTTACCCTCCACGTCCCTGGAGGCCAACTTTCTTCACTGCTATCGCATTATGCACTACCACCTCTTGACATCTTGCTCTCATGCGGAGTTGATGATATCGCCCAAATCGGCCGTCAGGTCTTCAGCGCCATAGCGACATCGCAGCGTGCGGACATATAGGCCAGCGTTTACCAATGCGCACAAAGGTTCGCAACGTCGGCAACGAGACTGAATTTCACAAAGGACAAAATTCAAAGTACCGTAGGCTTCACAATAAATTCCCGGGCTCTGTCGTGTAGTTGGCCACATTTAAAGAAACAGATGTACTGCTCGATAGACATGATCGACCTACAATGCTTTACGGTACCCGCTTGTTCACCCCAAATGCGGTCTGTGTCCTGGATTCATATAACTCGAGAAGAGAGATTCCGTTGACCTACCCTAAGATAAAGGTTCGGACCTAAAGCATGAGTCTGACTTACATGAGGTGCAAGACACGGTGATGCGGCTGGTCTTGACCAACTTGAAATGGACACGACAGCCTATTGATCTTGGGCAGCTGCGATAAAGCTTCAACAGGGGGTTGAAGTGTTGTTTGAATCGGTCAACTGAGAGTTCCTCTCAAACATGCATTCAACTCGGTCCTTTCGGCGTAATCTCAGATAGATGTCAGAATTGGCCGAGTTCGTCCCAGAGACTAGCGCTACGTACACGCGTCCGAATGCGTTCTGATACGTGCAGTATTGGTCGAGTTGATGAAGCTTGGTCCAGTTTGCTATAGGCTTCGGCAACTTCGGTACGATGCTTTGGCAGATTCACTGCGATGCTTCGATAGCTCCGGTAAATTCGGTATGTTCCTTCGTCGCGAGTGCAGGCCATGTATGCGGTGTTTATTGGCTATCAGTGGAATGCTCCTTTCAGCTGGATTTCGGTGTCCGCCGGCTGTCATGCGGGAACAATGTATGCCCGTTACTGGACATGCTTGCGAGCCGACGCACGTCGCCGTTCGTTTACAATGACAAGGTGAAATGAGTTGCACGGCATGACGTTGGGCGATGTCTGCTGCGCAGATATCGTCTGTCATGCTCCCTGCAGTGGGCTTGTATGATACGTAACCTCACCGGACCAATCAGATTCCAGCGGTGAGAATGCTAGAGCTACTAGGGCTTGCCTGCTATTCGTGAGACACGTTGAGTGGCTCCGTTGTGCGGGCGGGTGGCCATGACGGCGACGGCAGAAAAGACAGGCCGCGGCAGGCGCAAGGAAATGGCGCACTTCATGACGCCAGTGTTGCAAGTGTCAAGACGACGGCGGTGGTGGTCTTGAGCAAAGAACGGGAGGCCAAGCGACATGCAGGCCGTCGTCATAACGGCGATTGGCACGGCACAGCCTGCTCAGCTCGCATCAGACACCCAAGATAGACGGGCTTGCGAGGCGATGAAGCAGCACGCGTTGGTGTTCGCGGTGCTCACGGCTGCGGTGAAAGGCCGGGACTCGGACGCGCAAGCGCAACAGTCTGGCGGGCGTGCCGCGCAGTGTCAGAAAAGGCGACTGGATGGAGGGCGAGGTCGATGGTTGATGGCGGCTGTCGCCAGGGTTCACCTGCAACGCGGACTGCGCGCGGACTGCACCAGCTGGGCTTGGTCGCCTCGGCTGCGCCATAGCGCCTAATTTCCCTCTGCAAGTGCCTTCTGCTTAGCCCTGTGCTCAGCCAACCCAAGCTCTTCCAACGCCTTCCGCTCTGTACCTTTTCTTCTTCTTCGTGCCGCCCGCTCGCCGACGCACCGCCGTTTTAATACACTTCATGTCGCAGTGACCCGACATCTGCCCATTACTACATCGCTCTCAGACGCCTTGACGACGCCCTCAACCCGGACTACCGCTAAACCGCCCCCCAGCGAAAAGGAGGCCCCAGCCACGATGCGCAGAGGCATTCTCATATTCCTGATAACCACCATCGTGGTGCTCGGCTTTGCAGTACACCATGTCTGGACCCTCCTGGAGCTGCTTGTCATCGACGGCAGGGAAGATGCGATTCTGCGCGCCGAATTGCCTGCGCCGAACTCAGGCGCCATCAGCGAACGGCCGCAACTGATCCCCAAGATCATTCACCAGACATACATCAATGAGAGCATACCCGAGCACTGGAAGGGCCCGCAGCAGAGCTGCATTGACATGCACCCCGACTACGAGTACAAGGTACGCGCCGTCGCCGTTTGAAACGGATGAACATGTGCTAACGGGGACGCAGCTCTGGACGGACAAGAAGTCGCGCGAGTTTATCGCTGCCGAGTGCGTATTGAGTACGCGTATTTTGGGCGTGTGCAGTGACTGACCCCAGCAGGTACCCGTGGTTTCTCGAGACATTTGACGGCTACCCGTACCCGATCCAGCGCGCCGATGCGATAAGATACTTTGTGCTGCACCACTTTGGAGGCATCTACATTGACTTGGACGACGTACGTGTGCTTGAGTTTCTACTAGAACTTGGCTAACATCTTCCAGGGGTGCAACCGCAGCCTCGACCCGCTCCTCGCCTACCCCGCGTGGGTTCGCAAGACGACCCCCACCGGTATCTCCAACGATGCCATGGGCTCCGTGCCGCGCCACAAGTTCTTCCTTAATGCCATCGATCGTCTACCTGACTACAACCGCCGCTGGCCGCTGCCATACATCACCGTCATGGCCTCGACCGGTCCTTTGTACCTGAGCGTCATTTGGCGCCACTACATGAAGGCCCAACCCGAGGAGGCGGACCGCGTGCGCATCCTCTTTCCCGCAGAGTACAACAACCACAGCTGGAGCTTCTTCACTCACCATCTGGGGAACAGCTGGCACAACAACGATGTCAAGCTCATATTCTGGATGGCCTCGCACTGGGTCATCATCACCGTCATTGGCTTCACTCTGGGCCTGGCCCTGCTCTGGTGCCTCTACTCGACTTTTGTAGTAGCCCGCCAGGCGAACACCCACAAGGGCAAGTTTGCGTACTCGCGGATACCCTTTTACCGCCGGATAAGCAGCAAAGACATCGAATTGAACGACCGACACCAAGTCTAGCAGCCTCACTCTCCGTGCGGACCTTTCTCCCGATCTTGTTTAATGACCACATCCTTGTAATACCATATTGCTGCTGCATTTTCCGGCGCTGCTGTTGTCCGTTCGCTAGCATTTCTACCTCGACGTCTCGAGGAGTCTTCGATTTTCGATTCAGAGCTGTATACACTAGAAGATGTGGTTTGGTGTAGGCAGGCAGCTTCGGCTCCGCTATTCTTTTTATCGTCTTTTAATTGCTCAACCTTTGGGAGAGACTGGAGTCTCGAACACGCACATAGAGTACGACCATTGTTAGAAAAAGGGTGCAGATGCCCAGGGGAACGACACATCAGAAAGCGGAGGATATCACGACCTGTCTGGGCTTCTCTCAGACGCCACGAGAGCAACTGTCGTTACAGAGCCCGTGCGCAAATATCTAGTATAGCAACGCCCATTGTTGACGAATTGATCAATTATTCGGTCAGCCACCTACATTCTTCACCTCCACCTTGAGTCAAGTTGAGTGCAACAGTCTGTGCATTTTGTTTGTTTACATGTTCTCTCAGATAAAATCTCGTTTTGTCGTTCCGAAGCACGGTTCTGAGCTGTGGAACCTGGCGGCCCCGCTTCTTTGCCGGGGGCTTCCGGTCAGAGTGTCAGGAACAGGAAAGGATGGGAGGGACAGGGCGATTGCTTGTCTCACATTGGCGCACTGGTACGCGGCCTAGTATAAGGCCGAGGAGCTTTGACATCTAAGATCACTGGTTTGTAGTTCAGAAAAGGCAAGTCTTGCTCCTGTCGGTGAAAGAAGCGGTTCGTACACTGATATTTGTGGGAACGACGCTGCTTGCAATACAAGCTAAGCCAGAGTCCCAAAAGTTTCGGATGCCTGATCGTTATGCACGTCAGAAGCGAGCTCAGATACGACGCCGCTCGTATCCGTATTGAGCTCACGGCTGACCATTGGAAAATGCGTATAATTCTTTCCAATACGGAGTAACGGGAAACGAACGCCCAACCGAATGAGCTATGGCTGATTAGAAAGGCCTAGATTACGATGGACCGTGCACCAAGGAAGGTGCTACGGATCTCCTCCTTCAGACGGTCAAACCTATCGTTAGTCGCCGCCGTTCTCATCTTCACAACGGTCGCGCGTCGATGCTCAAGGCGCTGTGCGATAGTCCACTATGGTGAAGAAACGACAGCGATCACAATCGGCTGAGCACGCTGCAACTTCATCACCTCAGCCTTGAGGTTGTGATTGAGGAAGCAGCACCCAGCATAGCGCCACTTCCACGAGCTGAATCCATGGCAGCTTCGAGCTGCAAGCCACACTTGACCTAGTCATCTATTCAATTGAAAATCGTTCCAGATGGCCTACATGTAGCAGAAGAGACAGATGTGATCATGTCGCGTTTGTTGTCGAAGACTCACATCCTACATTTTTGGCGCTCACTTGCCAGCCTGTTGAATGGTAGGTCTCGCCACGGTGGGACCGAGAACGAAGTTCCACGCAGCGGCGCAGAGCAGACTCAGCCTTCCAGCATAGAGAGTGAAGACGACCTGTGGTCACAGCTCCCTTTCGCACCCGATCCATTATACGACCGGCTGTTTTCTCCACTGTCGCAAGGAGAAATTCGATTGGTTCGGATACACGGTGGGAGCAAGCACGAAGTCATCAAATGCTCTTTGAAAGTAGTTTCCCTCAGCGCTTGTCCTTCCTACGAGGCCCTCAGCTATCGGTGGGGTTCGAATCGTCAGCTTGAGACTGTCCAGCTGGATGGACATGATTTCGATGTAACACCTAACCTGGCAGCGGCGTTGCGCAAATTTAGGAAAAGGAAGAATCGACTTCTCTGGATCGACCAACTGTGCGTGAACCAAACGGACATGGATGAGCGCAATGAACAGGTGCCAGTAATGGGCCAGATCTATTCCCAAGCCAGAAAGGTGCTTGTTTGGCTCGGGGTCGATTCACATCAAGAAGCACCACTTGCTCAGCAACTGATAAGAGACCTGTGCAGCAATTTGAGCGATAAACAAAATCCGGGGGGCGATGACGGTGTCCGAAATCCTTTCGGTGGACTTGCGCTCATTACAGATCAAGTACTCCAGAATTTGCACCTGCCTCCAAGAGCATCACCTATGTGGCGAGCCCTAAACCATCTGGTCGAGCTTCCATACTTTGGACGCGTGTGGATCGTTCAAGAGATACATTTCGCTGCTTCAATGGAGATGCACTGGGGTGATACCAAGATCAGTTATCAAAAGCTCTTGAAGGTGCTTCCCTGGTTTCTCCAAGTGCAAGCTCGTGCGCTCTTCCGCGACTATCTTCTTGATCCTTCGGCGGTCTCTCTGGTACTGGACTTGAAGGCGTCGCCTAAAACTTTTGAACAGGCCCTATCAATGACTGCTCAACGGAATTGCGGCGACGCCCGTGACAGAGTATTTGGCATTTTGGGCATAGTCGCTGGAGGCGCCCCATTTGTTTCGGACTATCATAGGTCCCTGATGGAAGTGTACCTCCATACGACATATCAACTCCTGAACAAGACAATGGACCTTCGATGCCTCACTCATATCGATAATTCCGAACTCTTGAGCGACGCTTCTGTCGATGACTTCAAGCAATGGCCGAGCTGGATCCCAACGAGCTGGCAAGGAGTTGTCGGTCAATCAGACTATACCTTTCACGCTTGTGGGGTACGGGAGCTTGCCACGTTTAGTGGCGCTATGATCGATCTCGATACTTCACCTCCATCGATGACGATAAAAGGGTTTCGGCAGGGCAAAATAAGGACCCTTGGGATGTTTGCAAGTGAGGGGGCAATAATCACCCGTGATAATGAGCTCGAAACTACCATTCTGAAAATCACCGAAGCATGGCAGTTGATGCTCCAAGAGAAGGACAACAGCATCCCTTTATGGCGTTACACAAATTTCCCAAAAGTATACAAAAAATACTTCGAGAAAAGCCTCAACGACCCTCCCCTGATGGCTTTCCTTCGGACCATGCTGTGCGGTACGGAAGATCTTGAAATTTTGGGCCGGGATAAGGAATCAGCACGAGGAAGAGTCCACTTCTTCGACTCAAACCGATACCTCTCCTTTGCGCAGTCATGGATCACTATTCTGTCGGCATACCTCGGCGTTAAGGGGCCCATGGCGACTAATCAAGTGAAGCAAAGCCTTTGCATCGCTAGAGTTGGCTTGGCTGATATTGTCGGAATCCGCATTCCCTTACAACATGACGCGCTCGAAGGACAGCCACTTTTGTTGCCGCTTGATGATGATGACTTGCGGGAGAAGTATGAGTCCAAAGTACGCGAGATTGACCAGTCGCGTTTGGTTCCTCGAATCCGTGTGAGCAATGAGATCTTTTCAGCCAGTGAAGGTACTTTTGATGCTAGCTCGCCCGAGATTGCCGACACCGTGGATGAGCTGGTGTATGCAGCCTGCGTCGGCATGTGGCGCGACAACAGTTTCCTTGAAAGATGGCGCCGGACAGGCTTGTACAAAAGGTTCTTCATCACTGACAACGGATTCATGGGTATGGGTCCGAAGGCCATGCGGGAGGGCGATCTGTTTGTGATCTTTGGTGGTGGTACCGTTCCTTTCGTCATTCGACCGTGCGACGGAGATGGATACAGAATTATCGGATCGTGCTATATCGAGGGCGTCATGGGTGGGAAACTTGTAGAAGAGCTCCACTATTTCGATGACCTCAGAGAGATGGTAGAGATGTTTAAGATTGTCTGATCGCGGTGAGTCACCTTCCACCGGATCAGAACGTTGCATGCAATTCCACGTACGGCATTTTGTCAGTAACATTGTAGGACGATCGACCTTTGGTTTCATCCAGAATACGCCTCCGCCCGTAAACGAGATGTGACGAAGGTAAAATTGGGTATCATATTAGTGAATCTTCGCGAAACAGGTGACGAACAGTAGTCACTGAGACATCCTGGAAGACTACTCCCTCCATCCTACGTAGACCTCATCCGTTCTGAAACGCTGCGTGCATGTACTGTCTTCCAGCTTAGTCGTGACGCCAGTCTGATACTCCAACAGCCCCGCGTGTGCAATCATGATACCGTTGTCTATGCAGAAGCGCTCGTCGGTCGCAAACACACTTCCTCCTCTATCTCTCGCCATGATGCCCATCATCTGCTGCAGCCGTTCGTTAGAGCCCACACCCCCAACCACAAGCACCTGCTTGCTCCCCACATGCGCCATCGCGCGCTCCGTAATCTCCACCAACATCGCATAAATCGTCTCTTGCAAGGAGAAGCACAGATCTTCCTTGGTAATCAACTCTCCCTCCTCCGTCTTCAACCTCTTCTCATCCGGCAGGCTCTCATCCAGCCCCTTCGCCAACACATCCGCCGCGGCTAATATCCCCGAGAAACTCGCATCCATGCCCTTGACGGCATACGGCAGCTCGATGAAATTCTTCCCCTTCTTCGCCAGCTGCTCGACATTGTATCCAGGGAACGGATCATTCGGAATCATCAGCGTCCTCGCAAACCGATCGATGCAATTCCCAATGGCAATATCCAGCGTCTCGCCAAAGATCCGGTACCGGTTCGCCGAGTACGCAATCACCTGCGTGTTGCCCCCAGACACGTACAGCACGACGGGGTTCTCCGCACCCGTGATGCTGCGCCCCATCTCGATGTGGCCGACGCAGTGGTTCACGCCGACCAGCGGCTTGTCCCAGAGCAGCGCGCAGGTGCGGGCGGCCAGCGCGACGCTCTGCAGGGGCGCGCCCATGCCCGGCCCTTTCGTGTAGCATATGCAGTCGAGGTCGGAGATGGTAATTTTGGCCTGGCGGATGGCTTGCTTGATGAGGCGGACGACCCAGGCACGGTGGTGCAGCGCGGTGTCTTTGGGGAGGAAGCCCTCGCCTGGGGGAGAGTTGTAGGTATGGCGGAGGTTGGCGAGGATGACGGGGGGTTTGGAGGGCGTGTGGGATATTATTCCTATGCCGATTTTGTTGGCGGAGCCTTCGAGGCCGAGGGCTATCATTGTGAGGGTGTTGTTGTGCGCAGTCGAGAAGAAGTTTGAGGGCTTCGTTCCTAGGATAGAGGTATACAGGGCGAGGGATCCTATACGTGGTTACTGTTGTAGGGAGCTTGGTGGTTGTGGAGCGAATGAGGGGTCATTGGTGGAGGAGCTTGAGATGTTATCGATAAACTTTTCGCAGGGCTGATGACGAATGGAAGCGAGCGTTGCTGCTAGTCAGTGACTTCGAGAAAATGAACTTGGTCGGAAGGACTCAGAGACATTAAGACATGAACTAGAATCCGTAGCATAAGCGTGATAGAAAAGCCAGATACTACGCGTCTTCTTGCAGGCAGAAGAGGTAGGTAGGAAGCAGTGTACCTCTGTGATCATGAAGCCCCACGGCACAGTCAGCCAATGCCAAGTTCAAATTAGTGAGCGACAGAATTTCGATCCTGCGTCTTCAGTGTACAAGGCCGTGTGCCTTTGTCGAAGTTTCCACACTGCACTGAAATTGTGGCTGGTCATCAGTGCTCTCGTGGTGCCGCTACGCGCACGGCCAATCAGTGCCCGTCAGAACCCGCCTCGGTTGGCCGACTGACCGCAATATTCAGTCGCATCCACCACTCCACTCCCACACACCGCTCGCAGAACCATGGACTCCTTCGACGAGGCCAGCCGCGTCTTCCTCGACTGGCTCAAGCGCTCTGGCGCCGAAATCAGCCCGAAGATCGAGCTGAAAGATTTGCGGAACCACCAAGCTGGCCGTGGGGTCGGTAAGTTTCAACGGATAGTCCCCGAAGACGTTCTCCTCCGCCACACGCACCCTCCCACCTCTGCTCTGAAAGTCCAAAAACCTACATACACAGTACAGCTAAAGCACCCCAGTTGCGACCCAAAACATTGCCGAAGATGAAGTTCTCTTCCGCATCCCCCGCTCCGCCATCCTCTCCGTCGAGAACTCGATCCTCTCAAGCGAAATCCCCAAAGCCACCTTCGACGCCCTCGGCCCCTGGCTCTCCCTCATACTCGCCATGCTCTACGAGTACTTCAACAGCGACGCGTCCAACTGGGCGCCCTACTTCCGCGTTCTCCCGGACGAGTTCAACACTCTGATGTTCTGGTCCGAAGACGAGCTTGCTCAGCTCCAGGCTTCCGCCGTGGTGCACAAGATCGGGCGCCAGAGCGCGGACGAGAACTTCAAGAATGAGCTCATCCCGGTTATCAAGGAGTTTGCTCAGTTGATCTTCGCAGGGGACGAGAGGGCGCAGGAGCGTGCGGCTGAGATGGAGAGCGAGGCGGGGATGCTGCTCATGCACAAGATGGGCAGTCTTATCATGGCGTACGCCTTCGATGTTGAACCAGCGCAGTCGCACAAAGAGATCGACGAGGAGGGCTATGCGAGTGAGGACGAGGATGAGGCCCTGCCCAAGGGTATGGTGCCCATGGCGGACATGCTCAACGCAGACGCAGACAGGAACAATGCTCGCCTGTTCTATGAAGAAGAGTCACTCTCGATGAAGGCTCTTAAGCCCATCCAGGCCGGAGAGGAAATCTTCAACGACTACGGACCCCTGCCGAGATCCGACTTGCTTCGCCGGTACGGGTACATCACGGACAACTACTCGCAGTACGACGTTGTGGAGATCCCGTTCGATTTAGTCGCGCAGACTGCATCCGCAGCCAACGTCTACTCTGAGGCCCGGCTTGAGTACTTGGACGAGCAGGACCTCATCGAGACCGGTTACGACGTCTGCGCAAGCGAGCCATTCACGTTCCAAGAGAGCGTGTCTCCCGAGCTTGTTGTCGTGGTCGAGACCCTCTTGCTGGACAACGACGAGTTCGAGCGCCTCAAACGCAAAGGGAAATTACCGAAGCCCGAGAAGGTCACCGCCAAGGGTGCAGAGTTCTTGCACAGGCTGGTGCAGGTCAGGTTGCAGCAATACGCTACTACTCTGGACGAAGATTTGAGCACATCTAACGGCGCGTCACTTTCGGGTGAAGCCATGTCGAAAGAGCGTCGATATACTATCGCGAGGCAAGTCCGCATCGGCGAGAAGAAGCTCCTCAAGCAGGCTGAGCAGGCACTGGAGCAGCTGGGAAGAGACCTAGTCACGGCGAACGGCTCCGCGAAGAGACCTGCAGAGGATGAAGAAGCAGGGCAAGGCAAGAAGCAACGCGCAAGATGATGAAACTGGGGAAGAGCGCAGTAGACCTCATTCTACCGCGATCATCACTCATAGCGAAGACAAACATATGGGTGGTAAGTTTATTTTCATTCTCCAGCGGTCAATCTTCCCTGCATACATCTTTCCTACTATACATATCCAATATCTCACAGCTGCTAATCCGACCTCTGAGCAGTTCACCACACCATCCTGGCGCTTTGCGATCAGTATAGTGTACATAGAGGTGCGGTATGCTAAAGGCACCTTTGAGCGAACTTTGAATAAAAGAGCTTGGGACTTCCTCTGTTCGAGTAAAACAAAAACGCAAATGGGTATAAAATCGTTTCCTGCAAGCAACAACTCGTCTCATCATGAAAAAGGCAAACCAGAAGGGGGTAAAGAGAACGGTGCCACTTCTCAGTGTCCAGCGCTGGGTGGAGCCAAATGGCCGGACGAGGATCTCTGGTGGTTCTCGATCGCTCTCCGATTCTGGGCCGCCGCCGCGGCTGCAGCTGCAGCTTGGTGTTGAGCATGTTGCTTCTCGCCTTGCCGCTCGATCATGATCCTGTACCGGATGTGCAGGTTGTCCGTCCAGTCGACAGGATATATCTGTTCGTCTTCGCTACTATCGCCGGCGAACTTCCACCGATCGGCCGCACGCTCGTCAATGGGTTCATTGTCGAGCTTAGGACGCTTGACGCCACGACGATCTATCATCACGCGACCACCACGACCTGTGCGCCGGCGGTACCGCGACTGGTCCTGATACGGAACGTCGTCTGGAGGAGTACCAAACCGTATCCGGGCACTTCTGCGCGGCTCGGGTTGCCTCACTTGTTGGACGACCATCGCATCACCGGCTTCCTCAGACGACACCGATGCCGGCGGCGTCGGCAGCTGCGAGTCTGTGAAGACGCGACGGAAGTCTGACTTTGCTGCGGGTTGCTCTAACGGTGGAGTGATGGGGCGCCATGTCGCATCTACCCATCCGACATTCCACTTCTGGTGCTTCAGGAGATTCTCTTCGACGAAGGCATCGATAACCTCGGACTTCTTCGCAAGCTGGTCATCAAGATAGACAAGATCGGAATCGACAAGACGACCATCGGGACGAGTGACTGGAGGTTTCGAGCCCATTCCAGGGATACCTCTCTGAAGAGCTTGAGTGTCGACTCTTGGCTTGGGCTTGGGGGCAGGCTGCGATCGAGTTAGCGACGTGGCAATGCAAACATCGAACGGAACGCGAACCTTCTGGTTGATGAGGAGCTCTTCGTCATCGCCCTTGATGCTGAGCCTCCTCTTGGTCTCCTTGACTTCGCCCCGTTGTTCGAAGATCAACTTGTCGAGGGCTAGCTGCTCCCGGATCATAACTTCGCGGCGCTTCACTTGTGCCATGATGAACCGAGCCTCCTCGAGCTCCTTCCTCAGCTTCTTCAGCTTCTCAGTCACTTGGGCATCGCGACCGCGTGTCTTTCTCTGCATGCGCACCTCGCGGCGTCGGAAGCAGACATACGGATCAGAATCATCGCTGTCGAGATTCTTTTCGAATTTCAGCGTTGGCATCAATGGTTTATTCAGCCTTCGCTCGCGCTCGGCTTTCCAGTGCACGTAGACATCTTTGGCAAACCTTCGAGCATGCTCCGGAATTCTCTCGTCGAACAGCGCCTCTAACTCCTCGTATGCAAGGACGGGGGTGTTATCCACGTCAGCATAGGGCTGCTTCTCTGCGGTGGCTTCCTCGAAGAAGTTGATGACCTGCTCAAGATCGTCCTCGGAGCACTGTACACCTTTGTTCTTCTTCTGGTTGTACGACTTGAGCCAGGCAGCATCTTCGCTGGTCATGCAATACGGACATCCTACGGTGTCTTCCACAGTAGACGAGAAGCGAATGTAGGTCGACGGTTGCGTGAACTGTCTAGGGTAAAGGTCCTCGTATTGCAGCTTACTTGCAACAGCGTCAGGTGTAGGAATGTACAGCTGGGCAATCTTGCCTCCACTTTGAGAAGCTGCCTGAGCGGCAGATATCACAGCTTGCAGATGGTGCTCCTATGCATTGTTAGCAAAGCCTCTAGCAACAAGAGAGGACGGATACAGAGCAGCCGTGCGAGCAAGTCACTGGGGCATTCATAGTGCATCGCAATGCCGGCTGATATCGATGTGGTGACAAAAGAGGACTAGCGTGAACTTACGATTTCCTCTCCTTTTTCCACGCCCGTCTCGACCTTGGGAATATGGCGCGTCGCGTCATCATCGCCGAGCTGCTCAACCTCGTGCTCGCGCAGGATAGGTAGGTTCTGCTTAGTAGATAGCTTGCGCTGGCGAAAGCGCTGGCCGGTAACCCTCTGCGTCATGATGCGCGGTCGTGAAGAGATGCGCGTTCAAAGAGATTTGCGCACACGTGACCAGCCTGGCTGGGGCGTTGGGTGCAGCTGGCAAGGGCCAGCGCCGCGGCTCTGGCTGCGACGAGCAGCGGTTCCTCGTTTGCGACCACTCCCGGGCGTGAATATTCACAATATGGGTGTCAAACGATTTCGCATGCGCTGTTTAGATGGAAAATCGACTCAGGCCGGATTTTCCGATGGTGTTGGGCGAGTTTCTGATGGAGAAGGTTGGGAGGGGCGTCGCGGTTTGTTGGTGGGAGGTGGTCAGGGCCGCAGGCAAGATACACCAAGCGAAAGACGATCGGACCCTCAGCGCAACGCCGTGGCGAGTGCCTTTTCGCTAAGGCCGCAATGCACTTCATACGCTGCCTGAAATCGAGCGAAGTGCACGACGGGCGTACATAGGCACAGATGATGGTCTCCTGCAAATTCAGGCTCGTCATTGCAGTCTTGCGTTCGCTTTCTGGAGGCGTTGAATTGCAGGTCGACCGTGCGACGGTCTTCTGATTGGCAGCTTTGCCGAACAAATCAACCAATGACAACACGAGAAACTGTAAAGGCCATGCATTAGCGCGATGCATTTCTCCGCAGATTACGCACTCCAGCAGATCGTGGAGTCGGAGCGCAGGAACAGAGTAGACTCATAATATCCATAGTGCAAGTTTTCGCATACATTGAGGATCACACGTGCAGCCACGGATCGAGTCTGTTATATCGAGTGAATGAACACTGGAGTCAGGGAAGCATCACCTTGTCTCAACACAGTCAGTCTTCGAAAGACATTACGTACTGTCTTGGTCGAGAAAGCTTGGAGTTCCAAGATAACGTATAAATCGGCATACAATCTCTGCAGGCTTCCGTTTCAGGCAGGCGGCGATAGAGGCCAACGAAATCCGCCTTATGGCTATCCTTGCAATGCGAAAGCTCAACTCAGCTTGATAACCAAGCAGATTCCTACAGCACTACCACACTCAACCGCCTATCCGGGAAGAATGGCTCAAAGTTTGTATGCCGGTTTATATGATATCGTAAAAGATAAAACGCAGGTCTTCGCTTTCATGTTGTAGCAGTATAACGGATATCTGTGTTAGAATAGGTTAACATGCTAGACGGTAAGAAACGTTTTCTGACTAGCCTAGCAGTCAACCGTGTGGTCTAGATGGACTATAAAACAGTGTGGGACTGTGAGGATAAGCGTGGGATTATCGGCAGAGGTACAACTTAGGCCATCACATCGGCGCTCTTAGTTGTTTGTTCACCCAGATGCCCAAGGTAGCTTTGCTCTAAAGATGCACAATGTTCTCGCTGAGTTCGCATGGTATAGCCACGAAACTAGAATTCATTCCGCTGCCGCGCGCGGACATCTAGAGTCGTGTAAACTCCGCTTTACATGTGTACCTGCGAACTACTTGGAGAGATGCATCACGATGCATAGCTAGGCCGCCAATAACAACAATGTAACGGCCTCAGCCTCTTCATACAGCCTTATCCATAGAGGTGCCCGGCGTTGTTGCGTTTCTTTTCCGTAAGGAAGGTGTAGGTGATTAATTCGGAAGGACCCGTGAACCACAGCGGCTCCCGTTTTGGGCGGGCCGTTACGGAAACCCGTCCAGCAGCGGCGAGAACATTTGTAATCTCCACGTGTCAGTAAAGTACTGAGTGTAGTGAAGAGTGTTTGTGTCATATGATTCCAATAGTCTCAAGATTAGAGCGATTGTTTCAGTAACCGTGGTCTCGTAGTGTGATAAGAATTTTTGCTAGGAGGGTAGGACCATTGCAATTTCACGCGGAATATACTCATCTAACAGGTTATAATTGAGACTCCGAGTTTTCAGAGATCGTCTCGCGCGCATCTTCATAGAGTGTGAATGGTAAGGACCTGGCGTTACTACCTAAAACGGCATACGGTTGCTAACTTGATGCGGCATGCAAATCGTGGCTTCAGCAGCGCTAAGCTAGCTACATGCACAAGAGGTCCAGCCGCAGCCGCAACGGACACTTGAGCCAAAGTGGCAAACCCTCGCACTTAACGGCAGGGAATGTTTCTAGTGGGACTTGGTCCGCTATCGGCAACATGGTAACGACACATATGGACTCGTCTTAGGTGAAATTCCAAAACGGGAACGAAAATCCTCGGATGAGGCTCAACATCAGGTGGGTGGCTTTTCAATTCTTGTTCAAAGTGATCAAGAGTTCTATAAAATTAAAACAGCCAGTTCACATACTCTATACGGTCTATTATGGGTAAGCTGTGCTATACCAGCAGGCGACGCGGTGCACATGAAGGCTTGTGTGTGCTTATCCGAGCCTACGTTTTGTTGTCTTTGGAACCAGCCAAGGTTTAAACTACACTAGGCCATTAGTTCCCCCATGCTTACGCCGCTTACAAAACGGAGATGGCCGATTATACGGCCACCCAGTTTCCTGAGCCTTGCGGACTGGTCTCACTCGCCAACGACAAAGCCACCGGGCCACTGCCCCATGCATCCCTCACGTGTATCTGCATTAGCCATCCGCATAGGGGCAAAGCTCACTTGGCGGAATTTGTTCTGGCACCGATTCACTCCTCGCACAGTCTCTGGTTAGCTCCCCTATGAAGGATTTATGGTTATGGTTTCGATGTTAGTGTCCATAGTGGAGAAGACGGTGAACAAGCGCGAAGTATTTGCGCTGTCTACTGTGTAAGGACACAGTCAGCTTCGATCCTTGCAGGCCGGCTCATGCTGCTAATACGGACGCGGACGCGAAAGCAAGAGTCGCGTTTAGTCGTGGAGACAAGACTCGACCGCAGCTCTACTACTGAGCCATCAGTGCGTGAACAGATAATGCATGCATACGAGGTGAAGAGCTTCTAACATTCGCGGACTAGAGCACCTAGCGGAACTCAGCAGGACTGTTGTGACCGATCGCTTGCGATCTTGACCCAAAGCAATATCGAGTTACAACATCTATTCCAAATACTTTGATCGACAATATACCTGCCGCATGTGTCACTACTTTTAAGTCATGCATCATAGTAGCAGCACATGGGAAGCCGCGCCGAGTGCCTGATACTACAGCCACACGGGATTGTCTCTTCTGGGCTATCCCTAGAATCACGAAGCGTTCCTGGAGATTTTTATATACCGGTTAGAACATCCCCTTCGAAACAGCTTCATCAGAGTGAGCATCGGGTTCCGGTTGATTGCAAGGGGACCAATAGCTTTACAAGAACCGGATCTTCCGAACTGAACGATATTAGTTTTGCGTTGATGTTTCGGTGCGGCGTAGCTTAAGGGAGCTCATCACTAGCCTTCAACGCTGTGAATGTATCAAGACTGGGAATAGCTGCACCATCCTAGCAGTCAAGGTACTCTATATTATGCATGCGTCGTCCACCGAGAGAAAAACACAGCAAGCGATGGGTTAGATGATCCGATCGTTGTCTGTGCACTTCGGGAGACACCCTGGACCAATTCGCACTGCAGAAGAAGGTCAGATATGGGTATGCCCGAGTGGGTTTCTGGATGTGAAGATAGCAGGCGTTGCAGGTTGCCGTTGCAATACCTATGGTCAAGATACAACCCGACCAAATCAGTTTACCGGTATGATGCGCGTTCAATCTCCTCAATCGCTACTGGTGTGTCCACTTCGAGTCATTCGCCGGTCGTAGATTGCATCTTAGGCGCATTAGCCCGAAGAGTCGATGCATAGATTATGGCCGGAGCACTATGAATGATCGTTTCACGACCCTGAAAGCCGTGACCACGGTTCGAAAAATGCCTTCGTTGCTTGATTGCGGTGATACTGCGCTGCGTGAAGCAGTTGCTAAGGTTCGAATACTCTGTTGTGGCTGCGAATGGAGGACATTGTTATCTATGGAGACGATACTGTACTTCTTACCACTAGTAGGCGGCAGTGCTCGCTTCTCCTTTTGGCACCTGCGCAGTGGCAACTTAAGATTTTCCACGTCCGCCTGAAAGTTGTCAAGCCTGAGGTGGATCTGCGGACGCCAGCGAGGTGAAGGCCCGTATGTACTCGACAGACAATTGGCCAGCAAAGGGAGCTCCCGGTATGGCGCGTCAAACTTTTCTTTCGGATCAACAGTATCGTAGATGCATGCATTGTTTCTTTGATGACAGTGATGATTTGTGCAAGATCAGAACCAGGGAACACCTGCGGGTCGTATCTCCATACCCGAAGCCAAAGAGCTGGATTTACATCCGGTGAATCTAGCCTCAGGACAATGCCTTGCGCACTAGATTTAGCGATTGATGCCGTAGCGTTGTAGAGATGCAGGAGGTGGCAAGGAATGGGCGGATACATGCTGTTCGGCCGCCAAGGCGCTGCTCAATGACCTGGTCTCTACCTACCGGTTTTCTCCACCACCCTGGCCACGGCTACCCACCGTCAGCCACCACCAATGCTTTCCAACATCTGAACCTGGACACTTCAATGGGACGTGCTGTACCGCCTTTCAGGCATGCTCGTCCGGGTTTCCTCACTTGTCATGGAACGCCTGAGCTGTGTGTATTGCGCCCGGCTATCTGCACATCCAAGACTTTGAACCCTGGCTTTCTGCTTAGATCAATTCGTGAATATGCTGCATTACCAGCTTCGAGCTTCGAGCTTCGAGCTTCGAGCGCCAGCGAAGATCGTCACGATGTTTTCCACTGCTAAACTTTAGCAATTAAATAATACAGCCCTGAAAAAGAAACACGCGTGTGGCGGATGTAGCGGTTTTTGATCCGGGGAGCGGCGCTGGGGCGGCCCCTCAGCCTCTCATAGGCTTAGGGTTGACTCTCATCGCCCAACGAGCCTCAGCCCTATCGCTTTTCCAGCGCTAGCAACATAAGCAAGGGCTTCTTGCATCCGCGGGACGGATACTCTGTCATCACACATATAATATCTTATCCAACGCGTACCTACCCTGGCATCTTTGCTGGTTACTTACTCTGTCCTGAATTCTTCCAACTTCTGCTTCACATCCACAGTTTTTACTCATGGTGGTCACACATCTCCACGGTCCTTTAAATCGCAGCCCTTCGCCCTTTCTCACAATTGAGCAGGTGTCCCCGAGCAACATGTCTTCGACATCCGCAGAAGGCAAGGGTACAGTTTTTCGCTCCTTTGGTCGTTGCCGTGTCTCTAACAGACATAGTCTACAAAAAACGACCGCACCGTAAGGTCAAGAGTGGGTGTCACATCTGCAAACGAAGGAAGATCAAGGTGCGTCGCTCCGATTTCCCTCCAGTTATCCGGCTTGTCTCTTGGGGTTGAAGTTGGTAAACGCTCCCATAACTGTATGGGCGCAAGCCAACTAGCAGAACCTCCCACGAAATCACACATTATTTGTCCTTGTTGTGCTGATAGTTTCCCAGTGTGACGAGCTCAAACCTCAATGCTCAAACTGTCATCGATATGCTTCCGAATGCGTTTATCCTGCACCGTCGGACAGTGAGCGCCTGAGACCATCAATGAGCCCAGTCGCTCATAGTCCGGAAAGCAACGGCGAAGAGTCTTATAGCAGTGGCCATGATCTCCCAATGAGAGACCTTGCGCTGATGCATCAATGGTCTGTCGCAACATGCTATGGATTTGGAGATGGATTCGTCGACGATGCAGATCCCTGGCGAGAACAAGTACCGATAATTGCACAGCAATTTCCCTTCCTCATGCGAGGCATCCTCGCTTTGAGTGCTCTACATCTATCCAAGGACACTTCGGACCCAAACATGAGGATCCGATATCTTCGGACCGCCGCTTATCATCAGGATCTCGCTATTCCAGAATACCGAAGCACGCTACTCGACGTGACGAAAGAGAACGTCGTGGCAGTCATGATCTTCTCTGCCATCCTCACCATATACTCTTTTGCGGCACCCAAAGACGCAGGGCGGTCGTTTGCTGAGGGTCCACCCGAATGGATCTTCCTGCACCGAGGAGTTGGCGACATGCCATCACACTGGCAGAGCTGGCTCGAACACAGCTTCTTCGAACGACAACTGCATAGACGAAGACTTCAGCCGGTGGATACTTCTTTGAATCCAGAAGACTATAGGCTCCACTGCCTCGAATCCCTTATCGCATCACTTCCTCTTGAAGAAGCGAATGACATACCAGCGTACGAAGGCGCCCTCTATTGGCTGCGACAAGCATACGCCCACACATACAATCCCGTCAGCATGCTTGGGGGCAAGTACGCTCTTTTGTTCTGGATTGAGCGAGTGCCGCAGGGCTACATCGATCTGTTGAGCTTACAACGGCCCTGCGCAATGGTCCTCCTCGCGAATGCAGCGGTCTTGTTAAAAAGGGCGTCCCATTTCTGGTACCTGGACGGTTTCGCGGAACACATAATCACTGAAGCCAAACAAATCATGGGTCTCGAGTATTGGGCTTGGCTTGAATATCCTACACAAGCTTGCGGTATGGTTGAACGATGACAACCTCAAATCAGTATTGGATCTGAAAGAACTGGACATGGTACCCAAAGGCTGCATTCTATATATGGTTGGCCAGCTACACCATCGATTGGTTGTGGTTAATGAAGCACTTCATGGCCGATCGCACTAATTGAAGTCATGGTCGCCCTGAAACCGAAGTAGCGAAAGCCATAGGAAAGCTATCTCGCAGATACAAATGGTGGAAAAGCTGCGACCAAAAGGGCAGAGACAGCGCAGCAGGCGATCCGACCTTGTACACGGTGACGTAGCCTGCACACACACACACACACACACACACACACACATACATACATACAATCACAGAGACAGATTGCAGCAGTGGAGCCTCTACACGCACTAGAGCATGTAATGAAGTGAAAGACCACTAGAGAACTTTGGGCGGGCACGGGCTGCACGGTTCGACATTAATGTGAAGCACCTGATTCTAGAATCATTGGGTAGTAGAGCAAGGACTGGAAACGGGCCCAAGGGAACCTGTTCATATATTGGCTCAGTATACCTTCAATAGGCCGTTGGCCCAATTTACTGTTGTAGAAGTTCATTTTTGAAGCATATGCAAAGCGCCCTGTAGGTGCCTTTGTGATGTCTCCGCCCTAGCTTTCAGGATGCCCAAACACAAAACCTTCCAAGACCGGTTCCTGTGAAACCTCAAAAGCAATGAGACTTCGGTACTGCCTGCTACAAGGTTTCGTACAAGCTGCATCCATGATTGTAAACGCTCCGAGCAGGTGCTGTGCCGCCAACATGCTGTGTGGATCTCCGTGCGGACAAGGCGGCTCGGGCCGGTGGCGTTGTCCAATTGGATGGGGACCGCTCCGCTGACTGGGGTAAATGTGCAGGCGAGGGATCTGGCTTGCGGAACGTTTGTTTCACTGGCCTCGCCTATCTTCTCCTAACGGCTGCGATTGTGGGCACAGCGACCATCACTTTGGACAGCGAGGCGCTGGGACCCGCTTATCTGTTGGGATACGATGCACATGGCCCCACGCACCGCTCTCGCCCAGGTCAACACCAGCAGCCTCGAGCGCGTCGGCCATCGTGCGATATTGCTTTGCTGCCGGGCGACAAGGGAACCTTGCAGCAGCAGCAGCACGACGCACGTTAATCAATCGCAATTAGTAACGCGCGGGGACCGCAGGGTAACAGGCCACCGACCATCACGCCTGCCTGTCGCTCGTAGTTCCATCTCGCCGCTCCGATCCACCTGCCAGTTTACGACTTGTCACCAATGTCATTGAGGGTGGACTTGAGCTTGGTTCGCTTTAGCCCAATAGAAAACACTTGTACGTTGCCCCATCCCAGGTGGGAGCGCTGCTTTAGTCTCAGCCTGATCGCAGACGCCTTCTCTTCACTTGACCGGAATGAGCATTGCTCACATGGAACCCGCGCCATTGCGTTGATCTGTACTGACCCTGTCCTCGCGCCCTTAGACTACTTCTACGACCAAAATTATCCGACTGCGATCCAATTCTTACTCAATGGTCAATGGGAATCGTGGGACGTCGGCTGGGTCAGGCAGTGAGTCGCTCAAGCAACCAGAGCGACGCTGATATTTAACCTCGAGTAGCAATGCGCATGATCCTGAGATTAAAAACATCGCCGCTGGTGCGGAAGCACATGCAGCCCGCAACTCCTCTTACAAGCAATGGCCTTCGACACCGCTACCCCGTGTAGTGCCCGTTGTCCAGCCACTTTCGCCGAGCGTCATAAGCGATGTATCGAGGCAACGGGACCCTTTTGACCGACCGCGTCATCCCCAAGAACGAGATTCTCCCTTATCTCCCCAGTTCTCGCCAGGGCTAACTCGCGACTTCTTTCCTTCAACCGCCCTGAACGCGTCCTTGCCGCCTCTTGCTAAATCGCGTCCGGCTTTCTCTCCAGCGCTCAACTCGCATTCACCGTCTCACTCACTGACTATCGAAGCAACAACACCATCGATTAGCGAGCATAGTCATCATGATCGACCTCTGGCAAACCCTTCGCCAGCGAGCCACGGTGGCACTGCATCAGCTCCACACAAGTGTCCGCAAGGCGTACCTCTGGCCTTACCTAAAATAGGTCAGCTGCCATTGATCTCTTCACCCTCACCTTCTTCGGATGCTTCTACGCTTGCGTCGTTCCCCCCACCCTTATCTGTACCTACAGACACCGCCGTATCAGTCCCGATCCCAGTGCAGCAACCAGGGCCGCATGCTTCGCAGTCCCGCAATGCGCGTTACAAAGACTATCATTCACCTGCGGGCCAATCAGACCCAAATACTGATCCGCAGCTCTCAACGGTCGCAGCACCTATCACTCTTGGCCCCCATACGGCATCTCGGACCCCTTCGCGTACTTCGTCCCCCTTAGGCGACTATCATGACATCTATCAGGAATCGGGTGCGGCTCCTTCTGTCCAAACTCCTCAGCCTCCATCCCTTTTACCGCGCAGGCGTCGAGACTTCAAAATCATCCTTTCGTTGGACGGCGACGGCATTCGCGGTTTATCGCAAGCATTTTTAGTGGAAGCGTTCGTCGGTGCGATATGCACAAAGCTTGATCAAAACATTGATCCCTACCAAATCTTTGATCTAGTCGGTGGTACATCCTTGGGTGGTGTATTAGGATTGATGCTCAGCCGATTGAGAATGCAAGCACACTCAGCCAGGGAAGCTTACAAGCTCGTCGCAAAAGAAGTCTTTCAGGATAAAAAGGCTTATTTTGTTTCGCTCGACCCTCACGCAACGCCCCTTCAGTATCACGCGGAAGGGGTGGAGAACGCCATCAAGGCAGTCATTGCTGGAGAGCTTGCACAGGTAGACGCGCGTCTTTACGATGACCGGGAGGAGTCTGCCGATGCGTAAGTAGTACCACTGACTTCATAGGCAGCCAGCTTATCAAACATAGCTTCACCATTACCACTCAGGTTAAAATCGGTTCCAATAAGGCTGCAGTACTTCGTACATATCCTACCCGACGAATTGCTGGACCTAACCTAAGTGATGATGTCCTCATTTGGCAGGCAATGAAAGCTGCTGTACTGGCTCCACGTTACACCGCTCCACAGGATGGGAGGGTCTCCCGCTCTGTCATTGAACCAGGACAAATGGACTACGGTACAACAAAGGACAACCCTACTCGCGAAGCCAACTACGAATGTCGCAAGCTCCTCAGATATAGCAACGATAAGGTGATCATAATTTCTATAGGCACTGGCTCCGGAGTGGACTCAGAGCGAGAGAACGGAGAGATGATGAAGAGTGTTCTTAGACGGACCGCTGATGCGGAGCGACAGTGCTTCGAATTCCAGAGGGACAACGCAGAGCTGATAAACGCCGGCTGGATGAAGTATTTCAGGTTCAATGTGCCTAACCTGGACGATGTGCCCTTGGAGGAGTGGTGTAATGAAGAGCAGATCAGGGATAGGACAACGGCGTACCTCGCTTGTCCAGATACTGGCGGAGCTTTCCACCAATGTGTGGATGACGTTACGGCGGTGTTGGTAGGTGTTCCGCGATAGCTCTAGTTGGACAACGATACTTTGACATGTGGGTGGGAACATAGTGGGAGGCGGGAGTTACGACAATGCCTGCTCAGAAGTTGCGAGGTATCCAAAGAAAGATGCTGGCTATGGTCTATCTAGGTCGTGTCACTGAAGGAAGTTCAATACCCTTATGCGGCATTCTGATGCCTAATTTACGGATGCATACATCAAGATGGATGACCGAAACGAGAAACTGTGATTAACTGCGATGCAAACGTTCAGGCATCTGGCGTCTGCCATAGATGGCCTCGGATAGACTGCCACAGGATGACTTTCTGTACTACCGCAGCGTGCCACGCAAGCTTGATCCCAAAGCTTGAGATTATAGCGTGAGACTACCTTCTACACAAGCGTTCAGTCAACCTCCCAAGCATCCACAAAGGTCTTCGCGATCGCTTAGAGCAATCGAAGCCTTGTCGAGGCCTAGCGTATGCAAATGCGGGTCACCTACGCTACGCAACCTTACTGGTACATTCCCACGACCATCCACTACAAGTCCGGGGAAACACCCAGCATCAGATATGTGTGAAACATGACATCACACTTCATTCCCACGCGACAGCGATAAATCCAGAAATTGTTGTGCGACAATCGCAGCCCGCGCCCCGGATCTTCGCTATGACGCAATACGCGATCCTCTGGCTTGGCCGCTCACCACACACGTTCACGCGCCGCGCCGAGTAGCCGTGCATCGTCCGATGCGCAGCGGAACAAGCTACCTTGCGCGGGCGCCATGAAAACGCCAGGACGCCTTGTGCGGCTTGGCGGGTTGGGGGTGGGAAAGGATGCGGGGAGATTGGTGCGGTAATGGGTGAGGGACAAAGGCTGGGGAGAGTTGATGTCAGTGAGGCAGGGGTAGAAAGTGCCTGATGCGGAGGGGGTTCTGGCACGGGTGAGTTGAGTCTCTGGAGGGTATATACCGTGTGCTGTTTGCTCGCGGCGAGTCCGCTGGTACACACCTCGTGTCTCCGTTGAAACTTTTGTCAGGCTCGAGCTTACGAGCGGAGGGAGCGTCGTCCCTTCCTGACCCCGCAACTTGTACATACTTTGAATGCACCTTTTGCCTATACGAGATCAACCTTCTCCCAGCTCGCATAGCCCATCCATCATGGAGTCCGTCCCCGAGACCCACCGTGATCCCACTACCAAAGAGGGTGCGTCCGAGATGGACCAAGAAAAGTCCTCCAACACCGACCGCATCGTCACCTCCGACTCCAAAATCGAACTCACCGACACCGATGCCTGGGACAAGCTCGGCTACTCATTCCCAACATGGCGCAAGTGGCAAATCCTAGGCGTCGTCTTCTGTATCCAAATCTCCATGAACATGAACGCGTCGCTGTATGCCAACGGCGTCGGTCGCATCGCCGAGGAGCACGGAATCTCCAAGCAGGTGGCGCGGATTCCCCAGATGGCTTTCCTTGTGGCGTATGCGTTTGGCTGCGAACTGTGGGCGCCGTGGAGCGAGGAATATGGCCGCTGGCCGATTCAGCAGCTCAGTTTGTTCTTGGTGAATATTTGGCAGATCCCGTGTGCCCTGTCGAAGAACTTTGCAACGTATATCGTTTGTCGGACATTGGGTGGGTTGTCGACGGCTGGAGGGTCGGTCACTCTGGGTGTGCTTGCGGATATGTGGGAGCCGGATGAGCAGGTATGTATCTGTCGCCCTATTGACTTACGGAAAGGCTGACATTTTCATTCCCAGGAGTATGCTGTTGCATTCCTTGTGCTGTCTTCCGTAGGCGGATCCGTCGTTGGCGCCATTGTCGGTGGTTTTGTGGAAGAATACTGCTCCCTCCCATGGATTTTCTGGGTCCAGTTAATCGTTGGTGGCGCCACACAGTTCGTCCACGCTGTATGCAACCCTGAGACGCGGTCAACGATCTTGCTTGACCGCGAGGCGAAGCGGAGGAGGAAGACTGGCGAAGACCCAAATGTGTATGGTCCTAATGAGATCCGCGAGCGCCGACTCACTCTGAAGGAGTTTGGCACCATCACTGGCAGGTTAGTATACTGCACGGACCGGAGTAGCACCTGGCTGATCCGAGCAGGCCCTTCTACATGTTTTTCACAGAACCGATCGTCCTGTGGCTGAGCCTTCTGAGTGGTTTCTCGGATGCCCTCATCTTCACTTTCCTACAGTCCTTCCAGCCTGTCTACGAGCAGTGGGGTTTCGGCACCATCGGTATCAGTTTGGCATTCATACCCATCCTGATAGGATACTTCCTCTCGTACTTCTCTTATCTTCCATCGATCCATCACTTCCGCGGCAAGCGTCGTATAGGCATCCCACTCGAGCCCGAAGTCCGTCTCTGGTGGCTCCTCTTCCTCGCACCGCTCGAGACCATCGGACTCTTCGGGTTCGCATGGACATCGTTGGGTCCCGATTATGGCATTCCGTGGATAGCCCCCATGATCTTTTCCACCTTCATTGCGATTGCAAATGTAAGTAGCATCTCGTATCCAGTGTAGGCAAGAAGCTGACGACGCGATAGTACGCCATATACCAATCCTCGATTGACTACCAAACTGCTGCCTACGGCGTCTACGCCGCCTCCGCAACAGGCGGTAACGACCTCGCCCGTGACTTCCTTGCTGGTATCGCAGCCCTTTACTCGGCGCCGATGTACGAGAATATCCCTGGGCGTCCGCTCGAGTATGCATCTACTATTCTCGCGTGTCTGGCGTTCTTGGTGACGATTCCGATCTACATTGTGTATTGGAAAGGACCAGAGATTCGGGCGAAGAGCAAGTTCGCGCAGAGCTTGGACAAGAGCAGAGAGGTGGGGAGGGAGAAGAGGAGGAAGGCGAGTTTGGTGGATGCAGGTGAGACGGAGTGGAAAGAGCATGTTTGAACGTCCAGATGAGCATGCTTGGTTCTAGTCCCTCTGTGTGCAAGAACGCTCCTTCATGCAGAGTAATTGTACGGATTAGCTAGGAGCGTGTACGACATGTCACGATGAATAATGAAATGATCACGGACACTATTTGAAGAGTGCGAACAGTTTCCCGCTCCAAGTATGAGTAGAACGAACAATCAATAATGGGCCATTGATGGAACCTGAAGTATAACCATGAGCGGATAGGAGATTGGTATAGTCTGGAAGAAACGTCAGAAGAGAGAAGTTGACATAGGAAATGTGGATCAGTAAAGGGACAAAACGAAAAAGCCGCAAGGTGAGAGTACCTCCTCTTCCACAATCCAAACCATGTAAATCCAAACCCAGAACACCCGCTTCCAAATCGACCACAGACCGAACTCCAAAAGCCAAAAAAAGCGCTTGCTTGCAACAATGTGACCACAACAAAATCCGCGGTATCAAAGTGTGAAGGTCATCCACGCCGCTGGTTGTTGGTTGAACCCTCTCCACCCACTTAAGAAAAGCTTACGAACTTCGGGTCGCGCGGCAATCCGTCCGGCCCGATGTTGTTCTTCTTGAAGCGGTCTTGCATGTACAACCGCCGCGCCTCATCAAAGTCGACTCCTCTCCTCTTCATGATCCTCTGTACCTCACGCTTCCCCGCATCGTCCAATCCTTGTCGCGAATCGCCGGCCTCCAGATTCGTGTTCAAATCGAAAGCCGAGGATGAAAGCCCGGCTTCTATATCATCGCGGAAGGAGGTGGGAAGGCGCGTGTAGAGGGGTTCGGGGATGGGTATGCGGTGCAGCCAGTGGTGTCTGGTGAAGTACGCGACTGAAGACTGTCAGAGATGCCTGGTCCGGGCTAGAGAAGACATACCGGTTGCAGTGACAAGCACGAAAAAGGTGAGAGAGTAGAGGACGTAGCCCATGATTAAGGTCGGCGCGTCAGGTTTGGAAGCGACAGCTCGGGTCAATCGGAAGCCCGGAGTTAGCGTCGAGCGTGCTGGCGGCAGAGAGGAGAAGAAAGAAAACAAAGAGAGGAAGGACTGTAGTGTGGGTGCAGAGCTGCTACAGCAACTGCATGTGTATTGTTCTTTCACCTTCAAAGAGAGGTGGGGGACTCGCGGAGCTGGAGATGGACACGGACAAGCAGCGCATCAAGCCCCAAGTCGTGGCTGAGGCCGTCGTCAGCATCAGCGGGGGGGCCGTGCGCGCGGACACCGCGTTCTTCCGGCACCGATTGCACCTTCCCGGAAACGGGGGCATAGACGAGCGGTGAATTTCGACCACACCAAATCGACATCGACGCCGACCGAGACAATCGACACACACAACCGCAGCAATGGCCTCTCTTTCTTCCGACCTGATCTGGGAAGTCGTCAAGCAGCAGGGTAGCTCTACCCTTGTGAAGAGGGCGCAGACTGGCGGCGTCTCGTTCTCGCGCGACCCCCTCAACTTGAAGAACTCGTTCCAGCGCAAGGTGCGTTTCCATGCATGCAGAGACATGAACATTGGCTAATTTTGCGCAGTATGAGGGTCTCGTAGACGACAGGGTACGCTTCCAAATCCCGCCGCGATCGCACACCCAGTCGAATGGGCGCCGCACAACTGAAATCGAGATTAACACAGACTCTAGGCCATTGGTGTCCAGCCCGGTGAGGAGGGTGGCATTGTCCTCCTGACCAAGAAGGCCGGCAAGGGCCACCAGCCCGCCTCGCACATCCAGCAGTCTGCCATCGGCTCCAGCCGAAGCACCCGCAAGACCTACTCCGCCATCGTCAAGTCGACCGCCAACCGCAACTACCGCACCGATCTCCGCAAGGACGCCGTCGCCCGCGCCTCCGCTATCCGCAAGTCGCAGAAGCCCGTCAAGGATAGCAAGCCCGCCAAGGTCAGGGGTGCCAAGGCCCGCGCTGCCACTGCTTCGGCATAGAGGAGTCGAAGAGATGGGAGAATGAAATGAAGGCAACGGAGTTCACTGCATAGGTTCATTCGGGTCATGGAGCTGGTGAATGATTGCATGGGACGGCTAGGTCTATTACGATAGAAGATCAAGCTGACACAGGAATGAAAACAATTCCGCCCAATTGATGTTTCGCTTTCTCTCTACCCCAACTTTCAATACCACTCGATCCTTTTGACCTTGGACCCCCGGCGCTCCGAACGCACAGATCACATATTTCTCATCGTCCCTCCCCATGCTTTTGCGTCACTATGCCTACTTCCAGATTCGGATTGTCGCGACACCGCTTGAACGCCCGCATCACAGATTCAATGTCCTCGGACTTCTCTTGTGACGCCAAAGTCGATTCGCTCGAACAGTCTCCGTCAAAGGCCCTCACAAACTGTACGCTATCGCTATCGCGTGGCCTGTATGGCTTCGGAACCAGCTTCTCTGATTCCAACAGGACCCGTGGAGTGCCGCAATCCCAAGGATAAATTTTGACTTCGTCTTTGTCGCCGACCTTCCGTTCTGGCTGCGGATCTCTCGCGTCCTTCGGCTTGTATTCGTCAGGTACGAGCTCTATGCTTTCGCACTTAGGATCGTTGATCAACAGCTCGGTCCGCATCGTGTCTTCCGATAGCGCCGGCCCGCTGATATTGCTATGTCGTGTGCTGCGGGTCGGCTGATCCACCTTCCACAGGTAATGTAAAATTTCGGCGCGTCGTCAATTCAAGTGTCGTGACGCCATCTCGTATAGGTAGTTGAGAGGAGAGATGATATGAGAAGTCGTCTTGGTCACGCTCTTGTGGTCGCATGCGGTGTCATCGCTGGAGTAGGACAAAGGGCTTTAAAATAAGAAGCCACTAACATCGACCCCCAAGACTTGTTAGTGTCCGCGTCAAGTCGTGCCTTCCTCGATATATCGCGCCCTTCTAGCCGTCACTTTGCGGGACCTCTCGTTCCGCCTGCCATTTCTTCACTTGCCTCGTCAATAATTCCGACTCTAGCTGAGATCCTTGAACGGTAATGGAATATGGTACCCAACTACTTTCCTTGGGTCATGGCTTTTTATGGATTTATCATGTTCGCCCAATTTGCTGTCACCGTTGTTCACGACTTACATGGTTCGGAAGCTATATTGCTCAGCTGATGAAAATATTGTGTGGATTGTGCCAGAAGGTGAGCATAATAGATAACGGATACATGATAGCCTCACAGAAGTGACGATGCAAGGCGGTGTTCAACATGTTCAAGGACCGAATGAGGTTTCGTTTGCAGGACGCAGAGATCGAACACTGCTCATATGAAACCCGGCCACTGGAGGATCAGCGCGTATACGCGATGCCGACCACGGCAATTGCGCAATTCTCCGATCCAAGCCACTAAACGCGGGGCAGCAAGCTCCCCACTCTTGGGAGATGTGACTGGTATGCTGATCGCGCACTACAACTGGAAGGTAGACCATCGATAGCCTTGGCAACGACTATCACGGCATGCATTCCGTGGAGTTTGCTTGTCTATTGACACTCGAACGAACGAGAGCCATCATACGTACCCTGCTTCTCCACTGCAACCAAGCATCTTATCTCCAAGGCTTGCTGCGACCTACACTTCGGCTTCGTTTTCCCGGAGTTACCGTCGTGTTGGCCTTCCTAGGCATCTTTTATTCTTATTCGAGCAGACAAAGTTGTTCAGTGCATGCTATATAACGTGACGTTCATCACCTCGAGAGCAAGATGCATCCCGCGACACACGTCTTCCAGCAGCATCTTTTACAGTCTTCGCCAGACACTCAGGTGAAGATGAGCTACTTCGAAGCACCCCAGAATGTCATTGTCATTGGCGGCGGCATAGTCGGCTCCTCAATCGCCTGGCACCTCTCCAAATCACCAACCACAAACACCACCATAATCGCAGAACAGATTGGAGGCGTCGCCACACCAAATTCTTTCGCTTGGGTCAATGCTGGCTCGACCGACAAGCGATTTTACTACAATTTCCGACACCGATCCATGGCCCACTGGCACGAGATCGAGGAAGCTGTTCCGGAACTGTCAAAGTACATTCACTGGGGCGCATCGTTGAATTGGGACATTGCCAACGAGACGGAGAGGGCAGAGTATGGCGAGAGACTGATGAAGTGGGGCTACGATGTTATCACTGTCAACAAGACAGAGATTCCGACATACGAGTCAGAGTTTGAAGAGAGCTTCTTGAAGACGGATTGGGCATTGAGGTATACAGAAGAGGGACAGATGGAAGCGCATATCGTTGCTGAGAAGCTTATTGACGACGCGCAAACAAACGGCGCAGGATTGCTCAAAACGAACGTGACTTCTTTCTTAAAAAAAGATGGAAAGATTGTGGGAGTTGTGATTGATGGCGGAGAGGAAGTCTATGCCGATCATGTCGTGTTGGCCGGTGGATTGGGAAGTGTGCCTTTACTTGCTGCAGTGGGCGTGGACCTGCGTAAGTGGATCAGCACAACGACATCAAAGCTACCTACTAATTATCCAAAGCGTTGACACCCAAGGCGGGTCTTCTCATCAACACCGTCCCTACCGAGAGGAAACTACTCAACGGCGTCGTCTACTCACACGACCTACATCTCCGCCAAACCGCAGACGGACGCATCCGTACTGGATCCGACTTTGGAGGCTCCGACCCAACCGATAATCCGCAAGCGGTAGCTGATGATCTGTTTGTCAAATTACAGGCAGCCTTCAAAGGAGGTGATGAGATCAAGTATGACTACTATACCATTGGGTACCGACCTACACCAGAAGATGGTCTCCCCATTCTAGGCGAAACAGGTGTCCATGGCTTGACGGTGGCCACTATGCACAGCGGTGTATCCAACGGCGCGCTTGTCGGCAAGTTGATCAGCGAAATGGTTTTGACAGGCGAGAAGGACCCCGCGCTCGCTGACTTTGCGCTGTCGCGCTTCAGTAACGGAACGACATCCGCTTCCAAGAGGAGGATTAGAGTAGACCACTGAAACCTCCTTGTTTTGGAAGATGAGGCGTCATCGGTCGGTAGATGATCATGATGATGCGGTGCTTCTAAGTACGTGGAAGTGGATAGCTGTTGATCGGTCATGGCTTGATCACAACATGGATAGCAAATCCCAGGTTCAGTTTGAGTTTTAAGCCACATACATCTCTTTGGTTGCAGGGCTCCCCGTGCTTTTGCAAGCTGCGGTAAACGCAATACAGGAACGTGACGGGATTCAAAAATGAACGTTTCAAACAGGCAAACACACCATTCTTCTTTGTGGCCTCTCCAGTTGAGAGAAATTTACGTTTCATTACGGCAACAGTATGTCCAAATTTTCAACTACCAGTTGATTTGTATAGATCTAGACTGTCCTAGAACTCATGGCCGAAAGGGCCATCCTTGGAATAATCTGACTTCTCGTCAGCTATCAATCAATCTAATCCAAGGGCCTTTGCTCTGACCATGACTAATGCCATCACTTTTTGATGCCGCTCGCTGCGCACCTGCCATGCGTAGCGCGAACAGCTTCTGCGTCGTGGCTTTATAAAAATCCCACCCACTCTACGATCTTTCTCTTCCACATTCTTCCGCTCCGACTCGCGCAACTTCTCGGTCGGCTCTCAGCTCCCGCCTCTGGCTAAAGTCTTCCCCCCAAACACCTCGGCGTACGACGTCGAACACAAGAAGCAATCTGTAGCCTTCCATTGGGCTTGCATGACGGACTGCTAGAGATTTGTGAGGTATATAATTGTATCTCTGAAAGCACTGCAAGACATTTTAACAGCTTACAGATTTCTCTCTTCGTGACGTACCTGGTCATGTGCTTGGCGAGTTCTGTATAGTAACGGTGTATGAGATCACAAGAACATGAAGGCATAGCAATAGGTATAGCCGTCACAGTGATCTTCCAACTTCAAGATAGTATCCGGCGATTCACTTTTTCACTCGATAAATTTAATGAACCTATTTTTCAGCTTACGCCATCCCAATAGCTCTTTCGCGAACCTGATGGTGGTTTTGCCATGAGCTCGTCGTGTATCATGATTATTCAAATTGGGTTGGAATTTCTTAATCTCCACTGGTCACTATACTAGCGGCACTAGAAAATAGAGTGCTCTCCTCAATACCTTACACGTATACTTGAGTCCACTTTAATCTATCTCGAACCTGTCCCCATTGTTCGTGTTTGGATCAAATGGCTCCGGATCCGCATTGATTACGCGGAAACCTCCCATACCCCCATTCCACATGCCGTCATCCGAATCCCAGTCAGAGTCAGAGTCAGACCAGGTGCCCTGCGGTCGACTCGGTTTAGCCTGCTCGTTTGTAAGCTCGACAATCTGCCCAGGCTGGAGCTTGGTGACGTTGATCAGCTTCTTTGCGTAGATTTGGCAGTTCCATGTCAGGACGTTGTACGGTTTCTCGGCCATGAAGACTTCCTCGCCTGAGGAACGGTTAGCTCTATACGAGTGTGTGAGAGTGAAAATGACGACTTACCTTTTTGGATGAAGTGCTCTGGGTCGGCGAACTCGACGGCTGCACCGCTGACGAACTTGTATTTGCCCTGCATCCTGCCGCACTCAATCCTACGGTACGGGCCGGTATTGCACACGCCACCCACAGCAGAGCCACAGAAGACCTTCGCGTTGGGATGTCTCACTGCATTGCCGTTCTGGTCTGTAGGTTTCCCAAGCTGCTGCATAGTCGCCTCCATGCCGAGCTGGTTGCCGACCTTCATGACTTTACCGACAACGACGGCGTGGTGCTTGGCTCCAACCGTCGGCCCTTGCTTCACGAGGAAGAGGTACATTCGTTTGTCCTTGAGTGTTTCTCCCTTCTTCCTTGCTGCTCTTTGGGCAATCTTGAAGTTCTCGATCATGATCTTATCGTTTTCGTCGGCGGGGCGACACGGGTCGGGGTCGATGCGGGCTTGCAGCTTTTTGTTGACTTTGCCGCCTTTGGCGCCTGCGGTACCGGCTTTGGGCTTCGGACTGAATTTACATGCTGCTGCGGACGTACTAGTTGGAGCGTGGGATTTGGTTGGTGTAGCGGGACACTTTCCAGCCTTCTTCATCGCCGCAGTGCATTTGGTGGCCGTCTTGCACTTTCCAGCTTTCTTCATAGCAGCGGTGCACTTGGCAGTAGTCTTACATTTGCCCGCTTTCTTCATTGCAGCAGTGCATTTCTTAGTCTTCGTGGGCTTCTTAGTACCCTTCTTCTTTGTGGTCTTTTTGGGTGTTTTCTTCTTTTTGGTCGTCTTCTTTTTTGCCGGTCGCTTCCTCGCAGGCCTTGCGGGCCTCTTCCGGGAGGTGCGAGAACCTCTGCTCCTGCGAGCCTCGAGATGTTGCAGACCGACGCCTTCGACGCCTTCGAAGGTTGAGACAGCACTGCTGTCAACTTGCATCATGTCATTGCTACGATGACTGGGAAGCGATTAGTAGGACGTTGTCGATATCGCATGCTACAATCTTACCCAAAATGCGGGAAGAAGCTGAATGCTCCTCCCAGGGTGAACAAAATTCCCACCAATATCACGGCAAATTGTGCGCCCTTCATCTTCGTCGACCAGTCGGAGAAAAAGAGAAGTCGAAAGAGTGGGGTGATACAGATGTCTGCAAGGACTGAGCGTAGAAAGAAGTGACTGTACAAAGGAGTGACTATGGTAATGAATGAATGTTTGAAAGTAAAACGAATGGAATAGAGCAATTGCTCCTTGAATCTGGTTGGAGAGAGCCTGCGAGCGGAAAAGAGCGTTTATCATTGTTGCACAGCCAGTCGGGACCATGAAGTGGCCAGCCTGAACCGGACCCAAAGCCTCATAGGGTGCCTACCCTGGGTGGAGTAATGTCCGTCACTTGTATAGGTTAGGTTGGAGCTAACACTTCTGTGGTGTCCTTGTGAGGGCAGTAACAATGCGAAGGAAACAGCTACCACAGTGAGGCCGGCGGCCATTTTACCATGAACATCGTGTCCTGCGAACTAATTGATTGCATGCCATGAACCTCAGTTGCAATAGATATCGCTTGCCGTCAGTGTAGACTCCTTGATGCCGAACTCGTACGCACCCCGAGGTCGAACTCGTGACGCAAGGCCGACTGAATGCTCTCGTTTCGTTTCATCGGACATTGGGAGAGGCTCTGCCACAAATATGAGCTTGGCGACATATACAGACTTAATTTAGAAAGCGTTCAGCAGCTGCAGGTGTGAGAGCCGGAGGGGTGGGCTGGTGAAAACTAGGGCCTCGCCTCGCCTCGCCCTTGCTCAACATGATTGGCCCACTCATGCACGGCAACAGGGATCCACGTGGGAGGCTGGCAGATCGGGGACGGACTAACTTACTACACGCGCTAGACACGCACGATAGCCGGAGATTGGCATCAGGAACATGCGACAGTTGTTCGCCGACACCAGCACGATTGCGCCGCACAGCCACCCTTCTTACGGCCAGCCCTGAGAAGATCGGAGGGCTACTCATTAACAACCCTACACCCACCGACTCCCAGGGCGTGCTGGGATAACATTCGCCTCTCCCTTGAAATGGACCGACTAGCATCTCGCTTAGGACTCTCTCGCTCTCCTAAAAGTCAATCTTTCAAGGAATGGAGTGATTCGGCAACAGTAGGTATGACAGAATGCACTTAGATATGGTTGTTGGGCATTAAAAATTTCGCAGACGACGTACATGGTCTATTAACCAATCTCATCAAGTCTGGCACCGACGATGGACAGTCAGCTGCGTTTAGGCCGGAAAGACTCGAAGCCCTGGAGGGCGTACTGGAAAAGACACTCACTAATGCTACAGGTGAAGTCGCCATTGAAGGTGTGCAAGCCCTACTCATCAAAAGTCATACATCTCTCGCCAATGAGCTGGAGGCCGCATCCCCAACAATATCTCTGCTGTTGCATTCGCACGCATGCTTCCCGTTCGCAAAAGAAGTGCCACTGACCAAAGATGCCCTTGTCCGCTCCGTCGGCTTGATCACAAAGGGCAGTGATTACATGTTCTCACAAGAAGCATCATTTAGTCAAGAGCCCACCATAAGAGCGCGCTCAAAAACTGCGAGAATGGAGTTCGTCTTTTCAGCTCTCGCGCATCCCGTTCCATGCACCGGAGTTCCGACGAAAGAAGACGTGCTTGATGTGCTATGCCGCATTCGCTACCCGCACCCAAAGTCCTTTACGGTCCAGCAACGCAGGACCATCACAGAACTGGAGCCGTTAGCCGAGCGTCTTCTACCACCATCATCTGCTCTACCTTCAAGAGATTCTCTCCGCATTTCGATCAGCGCGTTGAGACCTCTAGCCAATATTTGTAATTCAATGAGAGATGACAAGGGTGTGGAAGCGGAGAAGGTCTTGGCGGGTAAAGAAAGTCTTGATCGGATTGAATTTAAGGAGTGGGCTAAGGCCGTAAGTGTGACTATGGCTCTGGCTCTAACATCGATAGAAATTAACAGACACCAGGCGAGCTTACCTGGTGTATTGGATAGGCTGATTGGTGTACTGTCTACGCCGTCATAGGAGTAGTCGCCTAGTATTTCTACGGCACAAGCATGGCATTGAACACGCCGTCTATGAAATGTGTAAGGCAGAATCAAGATCTATCTCACCTCGTGCCTCCTCCACCACTTTCCCTACCCGCTCACCTCCATCTTTCCCTTGAACCATTCAACCAGATGACCTACCGTCGGCTCCTTCCACAATAAGGTAGGAGGCACTTTGATGCCCAAGACACTCAACAACTTCTGCCTCAGCGAAACAGTCATGACACTATCGACCCCTAGATCTGCAATCGCAGCTCGGACATCAATGTCCTCCACGTCCATGTGCAGCACTGCGCCAATGCACTCACGGATCTTCGTGCTAAGCCAAGCTTTAAATTCGGGTCCTGAGGTTGGGTGCGCCGTTTTGCCATCGCTCGCAGTCACACCATCCGAAGTGGACATGGCAGGACGAGGACGCCGGGGCGCGATCTCCGTCACGAGCGGGAATGGAACCGGTTCTTCCGCGTCAAGGATCCTCGCACGCGTCACGACCGCGTGGTCAGTGTCGTGCTTGTCCAAGTGCTGCCACGCCTGAAACCCTTCATCACGAGTAATGTCGGTGATGCCTTTGCTGCTCAGCTCCACCGTCAGGAACTCGGAGTCTGCCGCCAGCCCCATCCCTCGCCAGGCTGTCCACTGCATAGCGATGGCGTTGTCGCCCTGCTTCCTGCGGTTCGTGGCGAGTACGTCGAGGAAAGCATTCGCCGCGCCGTAGGGTGCCTGGCCCGAGGTACCAACAAGCTGGCCGATGGAAGAAAACAGGACGAAAAAGTCGAGAGTGGCAGGCGGGAACAGCTTGTGCAGCGTGAGTGCACCGGCAACCTTGGGAGCAAAGACTCGGGAGAAAGACTCGGATGTTGTGTCTTTGATTAGACCATCCTCGTTCACGCCAGCCGCGTGTATTACACCAAGCACAGGCGGGAGATGGAGGCGATCAAGTGCTGCAAGTAGCTGGGCGTCTGCATCTGGTATGCTGATATCCAATGAAATACCGTATATGCTTGCGCTCTTGCTCTCTAAGTGCTGAATCTTGTCCGTGATGACTTTCACTCGGCCATCCACCCTTGCCCACTCACGCCGAGGTGGAAGGCTGCTACGCGACACCACCACGATGCGACGTGCGCCTTTCTCGACGAGGAAGTCTAGGACCTCCAGACCGAGATCGCCGAAGCCACCAGTTACGACATACGTGCCTTGCGGCTTGGGTAGCAACGTACGCTGATAGTCAGACTGATGTCGCTGGGCCTTGGTGAAGGGCCTCATTCTGGCTATTCGAGGCAGTCCATCCTGAACACGGACTACGTCCTGATCTTGGACATACTTGAGAGCCAGTGTAGGAAAACTCGTTCCCTCACTGTCCAATAGTCCACCCCATAGCTCAGGATGTTCTTGTGCCGCTATTCGTGCGAAGCCATATAGCGGTCCTTGCGTGAGCGCTGTGGGTGTCGAGGCTTGATAGACGCTGTTCGTGACAATGAACAGTTTTGGGGTAGTAGGCAGAGTAGAGAGGTGCTGCAAGAGACGAGTTGCCTCCCAAGTGAACTTGTGCGCTCGATCACCGATCACATCCCATGATCGGACATTACCGGGGGCGTAGACTACGATGACGCCGTTTTTGCTCAATAGGTGCGACACCCCTGTATCGCTCAGGTCATCGACTGAAGCTATGTGAAGCAGTGGATTCGCGACAACTTGCTGAAGATCATCTGCGTAGGCTTGAGACAACTCTTCGTCATCGCATACAAGCAAAACGTGGTTGATGGACAGGGGACTCTCCGAAAACACAGGTGGCACCCATGCGAGCTGGTGCACCAGCGCATCGACACCTGTAGTCCGATCTGAAGCTGCCTCAACATCCGAGAAACGCATCGCCTTCAATTTCGCCAGGAGTTCGCCTTGCTCGTTCAAGACACTGATATCTGCAGCCAAGCTCTTCAGATCGTTGGCTTCTTCAATATACAGGTACCCGACCTTTGGCGGCGGCTCCTTTGATATGAACTGGACTTGGTCGATACCAGAGACAATGCGCATCTTCGGGCTGTTGAAGAAAATCGAGGACCCAACGGATGTGGCAGCGTCTAGGAATGGAGCCCAAGAGGTGGGATCCCAAGTCAGTGTATCTTGTTCAGGATCCATGTCCATCTTGACAATCATCTCCTTGTCGTTTCCATAGTGCTCGATGACGGCCCATGGAAATGCTATCCCTGAGACTCCTATCTTCTGCAAGAATTCCCAGGCGAACCCATTAGGAAGTACAGTCCCTATGCGTGCTTTGATGGAATCGATATCATACGTTTTGTGATAAATCGTCACATCGTCTTGAATCCACTTGCAGGAGCTGTGATCCAGCCAGGGATGGCTCGAGTCATCAGTAGTCTCTTCTAAAGATTTCAAGCGTGAGTAAAGATGTAGCGAATTGCCCTGGGCGACAACTTGAACTTCACGCAGGTCTGCGGTCATAGGAGTAGGAACACGCAGTTGTAAGTCGTTCAAGATTGTGGCGTCTGTTGCGTGATGGAATGTGTTGCAGTAGACAGCGGCAGGGATGATCTCCGTATTATCAAGTGGATGCGTGAGAGGATAAGGCTTTGTCCTTTCGTCGAGAATTGTTGCAAAGACTCGCGTTCCTGCCCCGGCAACATCAGTATAATGGCCCAGAAGCGTGTGCTTGTCAGTGTCGTGCTGCTGTAGAGCACCTGGAGATCCGGTTTCGACCTCTTTCCAATAAGGTTTCTGTACCCACGGCGTACCCGGTACGTCTGGCGCCCAATGGGTCGATCCAAATTGGGTCTCAAAATCCACGGATGCGCCAGCTGTGTATAACTGGGCCATAGCATGTGCCAAGGTTCTTTTGGATGAGACGTTGCGCTTCATGACTCCAAATGTGGCCGACTCATCCAATCCTTGTGTCACCAGACTTTCGCTGATTGAATGCGTAACAATAGGATGAGCAGATATCTCTAAGAAGATCCTGTAACCATCATCAGCCGCTGCACATACAGCATCATTGAGCCTGACTGGCTCAATCATGTTCTGCAGCCAATATTCGATGTCGCGGACAGCCTCGGTGCGTGGATCGATGCTCGAGGTGGAGTAAATTGGGATGGTCGCAGGACGAGGGAAGATCGAATGTTCCATGGCAGCTTTCAGGGGCTTGGCCAATTTCTCAAGCATGGGAGAATGGAAGGCAACATCGGTATTGACTCGGAACGTCTTGATGCTCCTTCGGACCAATTCATCCATGTAGTGTTCCAGCTCTGCAACCTCGCCGCTAATCACGCATGACGAAGGAGAAGAATCGATTGCGGCGACAATGTTATCTTTGCCTCTGAGTTCTTCCATGGCTTGCGTGAAGGGTAAGTTGACCAAAGCCATCCCGCCGTGGCCTTCGACTTGTGCGTACAAGCGGGATCTCCGTGAGACCAGTATCGCACCCTCTTCCGGTGTCAAGCATCCCGCGACAACGGAGGCTGCAATCTCGCCCACCGAGTGACCGATGATGGCCTGAGGCTCTATGCCCTGACTCCGAAGTAGTTCTGCCAACCCAATCTGCATGAGATATGTCATCACCTGGATCTTGCTGGCGGAACCGAGTTCACCCGTGTGAAATGCAGATAACGCGGAGAAACCTGCTTCTCGATCGACCAGCGCCTCTAGGTTCTCAATCGTCCTGTAGAAGACAGTCTCATTCAGAAGTTCTTTCCCCATGTCAGGCCACTGCGCTCCATGTCCAGAAAAGACCCAGACGACGTCTTTCTTAGTTCCATTTCCTAAAATCCGACTGCTGGTTGACCACTGACTGACTGAGCCAGCCGCAAACTCTCGAAGGGCTTGCACAGCCTCAAGATGGGTACTGGCCAGGAAAGCGACGCGGTAGTCTTGTGCAGCTCGACGTTGCGCAAGCGTATTAGCGACAGCCCTCAAGCTTGCTTTCGCTCCGTCGCCGGCTAGCCAGTCTGCAAGCTGAGAAGCTTGGTTCGCAAGCCGTTTCTCCTGGAAAGAAGATAGCACCAGTGTCACCAACTGCTCATCGATTTGCCCCAAGCTTTTCTTGGCGATCTCGCGGGTATGTGTGTAGAAAGTTGGAGCTTGCTCAATAATAGCGTGTGCTACAGAGCCGCCATATCCGTAAGAGCAGATCGCTGCTCTACGAGGTCCCTCAATCTCGGGCCACCTGGAAACTTCGTCAACAACTTTAAGACCCGAGGTGCTCCAGTCTACGCGCGTGTTGAGCTTCTTCAACAGTGTTTGTGGCGCCAATTCACTTCGGTTAACTGCCATGACGGCCTTGACGAAACCAATAGCCCCGGCAGCTGCCTCCAGATGGCCCACGTTGGGCTTGATCGACCCGATGGCGCAAGGTGGTCCTCCATCTCTGCCGACACCGTAGACACGCGAGATGGCACCCACTTCCGTTGGGTCTCCCAGTGAGGTTGAGGTTGCGTGTGCTTCCACATAACCAATCGTCAAAGGGTCAATATCACCTGCTCGCGAGAGTGCTTGTCTTGCTACCATCTCCTGAGCTTTGGCGTTCGGTGCCATTATACCATTTGTCTTCCCGTCTTGCGCCGTGGCAGTTCCTTTGAGAACCGCCAAGATGTTATCGTCGTCAGCGATAGCGTTCGACAACTTCTTTAGCACGATGATTGCGCCACCTTCGCCTCTCGCATAGCCATGAGCATCATCGTCGAAAGAGATGCAAAGACCATCAGACGCGAGCGCACCGGCCTTATCGAGCATGTACGTAAGCCCTGGTGCACAGAGAACGTTAACACCTCCGCACAAAGCGACTGAGGATTCGCCTGATAGAATCGCTTGATGGCCTAAGTGGATCGCGATAAGCGATGAGGCACATGCTGCGTCGACTACGAATTGATTAGTACGCACACTCTCTTCGCCAAGCTTGAACGACAGTAAGACGCCCTCAGGGGGTAGAGATCTTACTGACCTGCGGTACTAGGTCCCATTAGGTCAAGATGATATGAGATCCGATTCGGAATTCCATGGTAAGCAGTACCAATCCCTGACCATGCTTCGACATTTGGAAGGTCTTCCATAATCAGCCTCGAATAGTCGTCAGAGTCGACACCCATGAATACAGCTGTATCAGACTCGGACAATTGTTTTGGGTCGATACCGGCATTCTCAAGAGCCTCCCACGAGAGCTCAAGAGCAAGCCTCTGATGTGGGTCCATGAGCTCAGCCTCTTTGGGTGAGATACCAAAGAAGGCCGCATCGAAGTTCTCCAGATCTTCGATGAAGTAGCCTTTGCGAGTCGTGTTCGCAATAATCTTCGCGTTTCGTGGGTCTCTGCGCAGCCATGGCTCCCATCGCTTCCCGGGCACTTCACCAGAAGCATGCTTCTGTTCGATAAGAAACTTCCAGAGCTTTTCAGGGGTGTTATTTCCACCGGCAGTTCGACAGGACATGCCGACTATTGCAACATCATTGGCATTGTGCTGTACACATGTTAATAGTCAGTCTGTACGTGATCATCCTTGGAACTGACCGCTTCCGGTGGCGTGGGCGCTCGCTCTGGACTTCTGGAGGCCGTAGAAGCGCTGACAGGTGTGGGAGGATAGTCACAACTTTCCTCAAGCGTTTTCGGGAGCATGATTGGAGATGTGAACATAAACCATGTGCCGAAGTTTGGCTCTGAGTACTTTCCAGAGCCATCATATGGTGTTTTTATACCGTTCTGAAACTTCAGTTACCAATCGTTGCGGACTGTCTTGCGATTAGAAATCCGTTGCGAAGTCAAAGACGACAGGACGACCTCAATATCGAGCACACCAACCCACGCATTAGCGCTGGCCAATTGTCACAACAGTGCCTTGTTTTGGACGAGCGCATAGATCTTCCCTTCCAAAAGGATTGCAGCCCGCGTCTCACGTAAACGTAGGAAGGGCCATGTCGTGGTAGCCAGGCGCGTTTTCCACGACTGCGACCCTTCAGCTCGGGTAAGATAGGAGGATGCATTGAAATTTTGAAGGAATACTGAGTCCGTACAGGAGCGAGGGTGGTTGTCAACAAACAGGGACAAGGGCAAGGTGCATATGGGTGTACATATCACGCGAAGAGACCTCGGACTGGTTGTATCAAGCCGAATGTGAAGTGAAGTGACTGTGTGAAGACCACGTAGACGCATTGCACTGGTCCTTCGGACTCATCCTGTCGTTATCTTGCATTCAGATACCGTGTCTCCGGTTGACTTTCTCTATTGATTCATCCGAGAGAACAGGGTAGACGTGTGTGAAGTATGCGAACCAGCGCGGGAACCGCATTTCCATGCGGTTGTGTTTCATCATATCTCTAGGCCACTTCCGTGAACAGGCTGCAATTCGATAAAAGGCTGTTTTACGTGGTGCTTTCCAAAGGTATCTGGAGTAGTTTTCTGGCCTGTTTTGCACGTGCTGTCAGAGACGGCTGTGGGAGACGTAGTGATCCGCGGAGAGTGTCATGTACGCGGTGTCCACGCGGACCCAGGCTTATGGTAGTATGCGCGCGCAAAGCATGATAGCCAAAAAATGCACCGAAGTCCGGCGTTGTCCATCCCACTCTGATCAACACTCGCAGCCGAGATTGCCATTATAGTGTACAATGCCATTACAAGCAGGTTATTTCCACTCGATGCTGTAGTAAGATCGTGATGGAATTGGTAGTATAGAGTCGAAATGTTGTAAAATGGCATCTGAGCGGATAAGCGGAACGTTTTAGGCCAGGTTTCTGGATGCTGTAGCTGATCTCAGCCTGACAAAGGTCAGTCCGCAACGAGGCGACACCGCTCGGGCGATCTATATCTTGCTATCTTGTCTTCTCTCTGCTGCGCTGCACAGGAAAGAGACGTATGTATGCGCAACCGTTGAGGCAGCCAGGAAATAAATGCACCGAAGAAGAAGTGAATGCGTGCATATGCGCTAGGCGTAGGATTGGACGATCCTCCATCCGTCACCAAGCCCTAGGGCATGCGTTCAGCTTGCATGTACCATAGTCCTACAAATTTTAGCGTGATATTGGACATGCACTAAAAGTTTTGAGGATACATGAGACCACTCTATTACTGTGGGGCCTGAAAGCTATCTCGTGTAATTCCCAGGCAAGCGAACACCGAGGCCCACTTCACCCAGGATGTCGTGCCTATGCCGCCGGAAAGCAGTCTCGAATGGAATCCGACTGCAGGTCTACTACAACATCACTATCGCACTGCCTAGACCCACTGCTACTAACGCACTGCCGATAGCTCTGAATTGCAGGCCGAATGATGGTGCAACCATCCTTCCACTTGCACCCCCCGTATTACCAGTTGGCTGAGCCGGCCCAAGCGACGGCGTGGGGGTACCCGTACCCACAGGGCCCGTCCCGTTACCCGTCCCGTTGACAAGATCCGGGAATAGGTAGCTAGTGTTTCCATCCACGACGATCCAGTTCTTCACCAGCGCCGTGCCTTCTTCGACGGTTGCCCATTGATCCGCAGTGCACTGATCCTTGTCCAGGACGTAGCACTGGCTGCCAGGTAATTGAACTGGCTCGTTCGTGATGTTGTAGACATTGTTTGGTCCTTCGGTCGCGTAGTCTGGGTTCTCGGTAGTAGAGATATTGCCCGTGGCAATATCGAAATTGAAGAGCGCACGAGTAAAGATCCTGTAGATGGTCTCAGGCTGATACGCGGGTCCCTCGTGGCCGGCTTCGTAGACGCGAGTAAATGACAAATTGCCGTACTGACGAACCTGTCCACCGATGTAGGACTCGTTCACCTGTACGGGTGCGTAGCCGGCCGAGTGGTAATTTTCGGTGTTGCTATAATTAATTGCCAGAGACAGTAGCTCTCCGCCGTACCAGTTACAGGCGTAGTCTCGATCGCCGTAAACCAAGGTAACTTTGATTCCTTCCTCAAGCAGGTATGCTAGATCCTCTTTCCAACCGGGACGAGGGTAGTCTCCGATGCTTCTGAAAGCTACTGAGACAGCACTGTTCGATTGCGTCCAATTGAGCGGCACGCCCAAACCCTCTTGAACCCAGGGCTGGTTCAGAAATCCCTCATACCACGGCGGTGGGAAGCTGGCCGCTCCAGGAGCGGAGATATCGTAATAGTTCACGTCGCTATCAAAGTAAGGGTCGCGGATTTCTTCCGTACAGAAGGTCTCGGCTGCTTTGCACACTTTATTTACTGATGCATTATAGCCTTGGTTCGTCGGGTCGTAAGCAAGGCTGAGGTTTCGACACTCTTCGATCTGTGCAAGGCAACCATCGTCTCCGTACAAAGCTTCCATAACTTGATCGTATCGGGACTCATTATACGCCTTGATGCCGTAAGTGTTGTTGTACGCCATCATAGGATACCCAGGCCACTGGGCAAGACGATCGATGCATCCATTGATGATAAGCAGAGTGTCCAGATGCAAGATGTGGGTCTCACCTGCATCGTCCCAGGTGCCGTTTTCGATCCTCTCGTTCTGTTCCTGGAAATATGCTGCAAATGCAGGTCCATAGCGCCCACCGTAGGACTCGGTAGCGATGGAGATGCGGTTGTCGTTAGGCTTGTAGCCTGGGAATTCTTGGAACCACACCTGGGCGAAATTCCAGAGGGCTCGTGCGGAGTTCTCTGTGCCCTGAGTCGTAAGGTTCTCGTTCTGGCTAGGGTAGGTGCCAACGTAGAAAGTGTTGTTTTGCTCGGGTACACCGTCTGAGAAGTCGGCGATTTCCACGCCTTCCGAGCCGGTGAGCGAGGAGACCGTGACATTCACGAGCTTGTCGTATGAGAGTCCAACCTGAACAGGCTGATCGAGGTAGAGCATGTTGACTGTAGCGCATAAGAATTAATCGTCAAGACACACAAATCGTCGAAACTCACCCTCATTATTCCATGACCACTCATTCAAGTATGTGGAATTGGAATCCGCATTCACGTGGCAAGGCCCATTCTCTCGCAACAAGCCCAACAAAGAACTACTTCCTGGGCCGCCGTTCATCCATATTGATAAAGGTGCATTCTCAGGATCCTTTCGTGCCTCGAAAAACCAGAAGAAGGTGTTGATCTCATACGTCTGGTTCCTCACTCCAAGATCATCGAGAGCACCAGCAGGTAGATGGACATACCCTGAGTAACTCTTCACGCCTATAATGGCAGACGAGTGAGCTTATGTTTTGATATGCGCTGCAGGAAGAGCAACGTATATTGCATACCTTCGGTTGTTTCGCAGATGTTGTTCTGCACAGACGACTTAGTATATAATTTAATTTCATACTGAAAGTTCCAAATACCTCTTTGTAAGAGATTCTGATGCCCTCTTCAATCTGCGACTCGAGCACCGTAACGCCGCTGGGTGTTGGCGGAAACTGGGCTAGCACGGTAACCCCGCTAAGCGCACCCAAAGCTGCAACGAGCGACAAGGGAACCATGCCGAAATCTCAAACGTGCCTTTCCAGCCCAGAAGCCTGGAGTAGCTGCATTGCAACGGGAGAAGGCGGCTTATATGGCCACACGGCATGTATGCTGCCGACGAGCTTACTCTACGACAAGTACGCCGTACAGGCACCCATCATTAGTTCAGTATCATGCTTGAACGTGCTTTTGAGACCTTGTAGCTTCCTAATGGGTTCCTAGCGCACATGCAGTGCACGATGGATACGACCGGGTATAGAAGTTGTGATCCCTATGACGTGTGTATTTCCAGATAGCAGTCGAATCGAGCGGGGAAGCCAAGATCGCCAAGAACATCCGCTATCAAGACGTAGGAAGCTTTTCCCGAGCGCGAGACCTGTGAGCTTGATCATTGTGCCGTCAAAACTTATTAGTCATTAGAGGTAGGACGGCAACAGCTTCCACGGTGAGCTGGTGCCGGGGAACCGTGAAAATGGAGAATACTCCCCAGCCCCTCGGTTTCCTTTTGTAGCAACCCTAGGCATCTTCACAAACCGCTTGCAAAGACAATCGCTCGCTTATTGTAATGAGAGATCTGCAACAATGTCATCCTAGAGAATATGTTCTGATCTAGCCATAGTGGACTCTTTCTATTAGAGATGACCCTTTCCGACCTCGCCTCTTCAATACTCTTATGGCCAAACTGAAATAAGAGTATTCTAAGACACACCCTGCAAGCGCATTTAACAAGTCGGTTGAAATCAGGTAGATGAAGTCCGATACAGAGGCCGTTAGCATTAGAGAGCGTTCAAGCTACCTTCCATCCCTTTCTGTGCAGCCCACGCCTCCAAGATGAGCACAGTCTCGAGGTGATTACCTGCCCTGGCTAGTTCTACAGCCGTTCGCCCCATGCTACCTCCGCGGACGAAGACATCAACATCAGCTCGTTGCAAAAGCCTTTTCACGATGTCGCCTTCGCCATATTCGACTGCTATCATCAGGGCAGTTCTCCCTGTAGGAGCACGTTTGTTGACTTTGAGATCTTTCCGCGACAGCAGAAGATTGATTATCTCAATTGAAAATTGAGATGTAGCTTCAATAAGTGGCGTGATTCCACGTACATTTGTGGCATTGACGTCGACATCCTGACGTTGCACAAAGTATTCAACCCCTGGTGTGAAATTGCGAGCCACTGCTTCTAAGAACGGCGTACGGTGTTGACTGGTGGGAACATTGACTTTGGTGAGAGGGCAATCGCCGAGAATCTGTAGCAGAGGTAGATCGCCGCGAACAATGGCTTTCTCCAAGGTTGATCGAGAGTCGGTGCCGGACGTGGAGGTGGGATCCGCCCCCAAGCTGAGCGTGTGCTGTACGGCTGCCAGATCGCCTTCATCGATGGCCACGTGCAATTTGCTTGTCAGCTCTAACGTGCTGAGCTTGAGGAATTGCGCCACCTCATCATGTCTTCTTGTGTAGAACAAGGGAGTACGTCCGAACTCGTCGATCGGGTTGACATTTTGGTTGTAGTCCTTTATTAGTATCCTGCAAATAACGAGGGATTCGGCTGCAGCTGCCAGATGTAAAGGCATGGCACCGCGGATTGTGCGCGTATCGGGTAAAGCACCTCGATTTAACAATAGTTCCACGAGCGGGGCGTTCCTATTTTGACAGGCGACGTGCAAGATTGAACGACCTAGTATATCTTGATGATTGATTCCCGATATTACCCTGTCATAGGCTTCGTCACATTCTGTAGGACGGTCGGAGACCAAGAATTGGCGGACTCTGGAGAAGGCGGCCTCGTCATCTAGATAGTCAACGGAACGGATGAGCGCATTACGGCCTAAGCAATCCTCAACGTCATCAGGTGTGGTGGACGTTGCTTGTGTAAGTGGAAGAGCAGTATAACCTCCGGAAGGAAGGACGCATAACGACGAGCGGTATGAGGTAGGAATTCCCAGAGATCCCGTGCCCTCAACACCTGTTCAGCAATCTTATGAAACTCATTGGACATCTCCTTGAAGTAATTGCTGGGTTGTAGACAATATGTGCAAGAGCAGGCGCATTCGAGCATCCGACAAGCAATCAGGAACGCATGAGAGGCGTGGTTGTGTTGTGCAAGGCTATCCATCGCAGGGAGACCTTGACTTCTGGGACAGACGCCGCTTCCTCGAACAGGGTATTCACTCAAGATATGGCTTGCAAGCATTGTTTTGACAACAAATGATGAGCTTGAAAGCGAAGCATTCGCCCAAAGCCTGCGAGCACCTCGCGATATCTCAGAGTCGAGGCGTTGCAGGAAGGTTTCGAATTCACGATGGTGAGAAGAATGAGTTGTGCCGTACAGAAAAAAGTGCTTCCTCATGGTTCCCTCAAGTGACTTGAGGTAGTTGATGGCTGGCAGTACGATTGCGCGGAACATTTGGAGGAAAGCCCTGGATCGCTGAGCTATTAGTCAATTAGCTTGTATGGGAGCAACATACCACTCTTCAGCCTCCTGTTCGACATTGCATGCTATGGGCAATAATGGTGCAGTCGCTGTTGGTCGAGGAGACTTGCGGCAGCGTTGCGCTCGATCGCCCTCTGAGCATGGAAGATGTCTTTCAACGCATCGATCGCAGCGCTGCGGCCATTTACGATCTGTAGGCAAACACTATATCTAGTCAGATCTACACCGTTGAGAATACAGTCTAGTATGAACCTTTTGCTTATCTTTCCGACAGCTCTCGCACTTGATGTAATCCAACCGACGTTTCTTCCGTGGTACAGCGACCTCACCAGTGCCTACGGTGTGACTGGTGAGACCTGGTAGTAAAGTTCGCGATGAGTTCACTGCCGGTCCCGGTGCGACTCTGTTATCATGTAATGGGAAAGTTGAAACCATACGAGGCGCTAGTGCAAGTGGAAACATGGTCTCTGGCGTACCAGGCTGATGGAAAGACATGTCGCTATTTTCATTGTACCCGTGACGCTGAAGAAGGCTAGTTGAGTCTTCAGGTGTTGGGAATGAGAAAGATACCTACACGTATTTATATCTGAAGACCGTCAGTGCATTCGCAAGGTTCAACAGAGGTGTGGCTTTCTGGGCGTAGAATAACCTGCGAAGGTGCGCCATTGGCCAAGTAGCAAAACGCCTGCTGGAGGCTGACGTTCTTCCAGGCCAGTGCGATGGTGCGCCATTGGACAGATCACAGCCCTGTACAAGATCAGGCTAGAAACTCTCCGCATCAGTGCGAGAGTGCGCGATTGGCGGACGAGGCGATATCAGTCGATACAGCCGTTGTAACACCAAGTTCTCACTGTGCTCGTCTGTTGAGCCCTAGAATATGCACACCCGATGCTTAGGTGATAATTGCATAGACCAGTATACTACTTCCAGTAATGTTAGACATTTGATATGGATATTCAGACCCTTTCCAAGACCACGGACCGTCCAAGACCACGGACCGAAGATCTGGGTCTGGCTCAGTGTTCGCGGAGTCGCGGAATTGGACATAGAACCCGAGCTTCCTGTAAGGTTTCTTGCTTTATTGCCCCTGCTCCTGGGGTCCATGCGGGATATGCTGATTCTCCGAGTGAACCTGCGATTGCGCTGTTAGACAGTACGTCGTAACGGCAACCAAACGATTGCGATGCTTATAGATGAATGCATAATTTTATCAGGAAATCCTAGATGCTCTACAAGCACGTGGTATTGCATCCTTGAGAGGTGAGGATCTCGAATAGACCCAAAGATATGAACTCAGTGAATGATGCGGATGTTGTGTGCCAGTCGGCTAGAGGCTTCCACGTGTAATTAGACCAGTAACAGGTGATAAGGTCAAGAAGGAAAGGTTGTTAAGAGACGGCCATGCGTTCGCATTTGTAACTGTAAAGCCCAAGGAATAAAGGTGAAGGGTCCACAGGTCTTGGCAGGTACGAATGACGTGAGGGTCGGAATCGGAAATATTCCGCAACTGCCCGAAAATCTTCTGTACTCTCCACAACAATGCGATCGCTATATCGAAGCCTGCAACCCATCTGCGTGCCGCTGTTGCACCCGAAGCATACGACACGGATAGCTTCGACGCCATTGCCGCCATGGACGCGCTCCTTCCACGCGTCTGCTACTTGCAGAGCGGTTGACCTTGTGTACACACTCCACGATGAACACGGCAAAGCAAAGGGTGCGCCCATACTCATTCTTCACGGGCTGTTCGGCACTAAGAAGAACAACCGTAGTGTAAGCAAGTAGGTAACTTGATTCCCAACTCCAATAACGCGCACTAACACTTTGCTCAGTGCGCTGGCCCGCAAGCTGTCTAGGCCCGTCTACGCTATCGATCTTCGTAACCACGGCGAGTCACCCCACGATAAGGAGCACAATTACACCGTCCTCGCCGAAGATGTCGAAGCATTCCTACAGAAGCACAATCTCAAAGATGCTACCCTCATCGGCCACTCGATGGGTGCGAAAACCGTCATGGCAGTCGCCCTCCGCAACCCCGACTCCTGCGCGAACATCATCCCCGTAGACAACGCACCGGTCGACGCAGCCCTCGCGTCCGACTTTCCCAAATACGTAGAAGGCATGCGCAAAGTGGAAGCTGCCAAGCCGATGAACCAGAAACAGGCGGACGAGATCCTGCAACCGTATGTGGAGGAGCTCCCCGTGCGACAGTTCCTATTGACAAACTTGGTACGGGAGCCAGGTCAGCCACTGCGGTGGAGGATACCGGTGAAGACTCTGGCGTATGCGCTGGACGACATGGCGGACTTTCCGTTCAACAACCCGGATGAGGCGCGGTTTGGCAAGCGGGCTTTGTTCATTAGGGGCACCAAGAGCCATTATGTGAGCGACGAGACGCTGCCGATTATTGGGCGATTCTTCCCCAGGTTCGAGCTTGTCGATGTGGACAGTGGGCATTGGGTCATCAGCGAGAAGCCGGAGGAGTTTATCAATGCTGTCGCGAACTTCTTGCAGGAGCCGGATGAGTAGTATGGACTCTAGTAATATGTATGACTATCCAGGCATCAAATGAGGCCAGTGTATCAGATGGTAGACTATAAGCAAAGGACATAGAGGATCTCAAGACGCGAAGCGACACCACTTCGGTCTCGCTCGACCGCTTAATGCGGTCATCTGATTTCCGTGACATAGTTACAGTAGTCCATGATTATGCGTAGTGGGTGCTCCTATGTCGACAAATACGATGATACACCGAGTGTGAAAGGCCAGTATCGCTGTGTCTTTTGATATGCAGCTCTCCTGGCTTGCGGAGTGCAAGGACCAGGACTTCATGCATGCAGTGCCACAGGCAGAAGGCAACAAGCAAAAGCACCAAACCCCCCACCGCTCCATTGTTCCGCGTGGTCCCCTCGGAAAATCTGCCGGCGGCAGATGTCGGCAGGCCCTCCGCCGCGTTCGCAATCTGCACCCAGCAGCGATCTGCTGCTTGGCGATCTATATGTCACAATCTACCCGTGTCGACGAATTATCCCCGAGGACGACTGGAAATGTACCCCAGCCTTGGCCTGTAGCGTGTTTGGACTTGGCTTCCCCACACGGAGGACACCTTGGCAGCAACCTACATGTATACCTTGGACGTAGTGTCTCTCGGCGGGCAGGCATGGTGGATAAAGAAGGGTGGTGTGTTTCGAGGGCTTGGCGAGGGCGGCAGTGGGGTCGTCAAGACGAGACGGGACCAAGAGCGGGGTGGAGATGGATGGCTGCTTCGGTGGGCATGTGTACATCTTTTGATTGAGGTTGCACATGTCATGGCTAATGAGGTGTCGGTGGGAAGGGGATGGGGCGTGGCGACTTGAGGGTCATTGGTAGGGACTTCCGGTGGGAAAACGAAGGACAGGATCACACTGTGATGGAGTTGTCATCGAGCCCGATGACTATTCTTAGCTTTGGCATTGCCGCTGTGGATTTTGTATAAAGCGGGCCTATCCCGATCAGACCGTTGCATCTATCGAACCACCAGTGAATAGCAAGTCTACAGCGCATCTCGAGACAGCAACAATGGTGTCTTTCAAAGCCCTCGTCACAACGGCCCTGGCGCTCATCCCAAGTGCTATCGCCGCACCCGCAGACACCTCCGCCCTGGTCGCGCGCCAGAACTCTCCCTGGCAATGGTGGACTGAAGGGCAGGGACAGTTCAGCTGCCAACAGCAAGGCGGCGGCAAATACTCGTGCAACTGGAACGGGAAGTCTGGCGGCGGCATGGTCGCTGGCACCGGGTGGGGTGCTGGTAGAAAGTGCGTTTCTCCTCTCCATATCGCTCAGTGACAGTCGGCCTGAAGCAGCGCAATGCTGACACCAGCGGTACCATAGGACAGTACGCTACAGCGGGCAATACAACCCCAAAGGCCCGGGCTACCTCTCCCTCTACGGCTGGACACGCAACCCTCTCATCGAGTTCTACATCGTCGAGTCGTGGGACGTCCTCGCGCCGGGCGAGCCCTGGACGCTCCGCGGCAACTACACGTCCGACGGGAACAACTATGCGTTCTACACGGCGCAGCGAGTCAACAAGCCGTCGATCGAGGGGACCAGGACGTTCACGCAGTACTTTGGTGTAAAGAGCGAGGCACAGAAGACGGTGGGAAGTGTGAGCGGGACAATTACCACAGGGAATCATTTTGATTTCTGGTCGAGTAAGGGGTATCGGATGGGAAACTTTGAGCAGAATATGTTCATGGTTACGGAGGCGTTTGCGAATGGGACAAAGTTGCCGAGCGGGACGAGCACGATTACTGTTAGTTAGGTGGTGGTGGAAGTGGTGGAAGGATATTGCTGCCCTTGTGTAGGCTGAAGGATGATGCCTGCGTGAAAAGGCGCCGGTTCGCTTTGCTTTGAAACAAGAATGCTGTTTATTCATTTTGCTGAGACCAGTTGCATCACAGTGAGTGCTGGATAAACTCGGACGCCTTTACTGCGGGCGTCGCTTGAACGCGCCCAGCTTTCTTCAACACCCGCGGTGCATCGATCATGATAGCTCATCAGAACTTTGGGTAGCTGCATGAGGTCAGCCATTGTATGCAATGCTCGATCCGATGTTGCAGTGCGGAACACTCGCGCTGACGCAGAAGTCCGCGTCAACCCGGATCTTGCACGTTCTCAAGGATGTCCGACAGGTCTCGTTGCTCGCACGAGGCTCAGGGGTAGGCGGCGGACCAGAGCGCAGTGCATTCTATAGACTTGGTTTCCAAGGGCATTGACAGTGTAGTGGAGCAGACATTGACGGGACGGCATGACCCGAATGTCACACGTTACAACTCGGTCGAGTTTCCTTGGATGTACCCACAGACACAGCATCGCGCTAGGATGGCCCACACGCGCTTGTACCTGAGCTACGCTTGCTGCAAGTTCTGGAGCTGCAAGACGCTATTCTGGACCGGCGGGAGTTGAACAGGCGTTTCTGCGACCTGCTGGCGTCCAGGATGCGCACGCCGCAACGCTGCAGGAGGGGCAATCGGCGGGCGCGCTGGGCGCTGCTGGGCGCCCACAGCGGCTGTTGAGCAAATCAGCCCGTCGATGACGGAGAGGGAGCCTGGAGGCCGGGAGAAGGTGAAACAGGCCCAGGGCGGCGCCTTTGGGTGCCGTGGAGGAGGCACTGGTGGCCAGCGGACGCAGGGCAGCGCTTACGGGAAGCCGCGGTCGGGCAGCCGTCGTCTGTGGTCAGGCGGCGCGGGCAGGCACTGGGCAGGCTGGCGTCTGGCCGTGCCGATCAGGGCGTTGGCTGCTAGCCGTTGCTAGCCCCTCTGCCGCCCACATCACCGTGGTCCAGAAGGCGTCCCAGAATTAGCACTGGCCCGCCCGCGCGTCCCTCCCTTTGCGCGAAACATATCCACCCCACATCTCCAGCGTGGCCGGCGCTGCCCTCCTGCGTGCTCCTTCTTTCTCGCGCCCTCCGGAGAATCTGCTGCGCCGCTCCCCAGTGCCCCTTCTCCGTCCGCCGCTGACCCTCAAAGAGTCCGTGCCGCTAATTCTCAAGCACCAAGCTCCGCTGCCCTGCTCCTGACTACGGCCCTTATCACAACTTTGTCTCGCGCAATCTGGCTTTAGCCCGCAGCTCCACAGCAACCTTCGCAACACCCGCACTGCAAGCTGCACGCCCATCCACACGCAGCCATGCTCGTCAACAAGAAGCTCGACCGCTTCAAGCAATGGGCGGGAGAGAAGATGGGCGGCGAGGTCAGGACAGGCGTCTCCGACGACTTCAAGGCCCTCGAGACTGAGATGAACCTCCGCCACGAGGGTGCGTGGTGCAATCGTCTGAACTCCAGCGCCAATTAGCTAACCTGCGCAGGTATGGACCGCATGCAGAAGTCCATGACCGTCTACGTCAAGTCGCTCTCGGAGCGCGCCCAGGGCACCGACCGCGAGAAGATGCTGCCGGGTGGCCACCTCGGCTCTTCCATGGTCTCCCACAGCGAGGACTTCGAACCCGACTCTGAGTTTGGCAACTGCCTTTCCTGTGCGTGCCCCGCCCCTGGTCTTCCGTCACCCACACTAATTGTTCCGCAGCGCTTGGACGAGCAAACGAGCGCCTGGCGCGCGTGCAAGAGACGTACGTTCAGAGCGCCACCTCCTCGTGGCTGGAGGGCTTGGATCGCTCCTTGGCCCAGATGAAGGAATACCAGGTACGCACGCGACCACAGCATCTCTACGTGCGGAACATGACCTGCTAACCAATTGCAGAATGCTCGTAAGAAGCTCGAACAGCGCCGCCTCAACTATGACACGTCGCTCGCAAAGATGCAAAAGGCAAAGAAGGAGGACTTCAGGGTCGAGGAGGAGCTCCGCGCACAAAAGGCCAAATACGAAGAGTCGAGCGAGGACGTCTTCAGACGGATGCAGGACATCAAGGAGTCCGAGGTCGAGATGGTCCAGGATCTCACTGCATTCCTCGAGGCCGAGCTGTCGTACTACGACCGTTGCCGCGAGATCCTCATCAACGTCAAGCGCGAGTGGCCCGTTCAGTAAGCATGCGACTATCGAATATGCGGCATGACGCGGCTAACAATATTGACAGGGACACCTTGAACCGCTCGCGCTCGCGCTCACACTCGACCGCGCACGGCTACGCTGAGCGCTTCAACCCCCGCGAGGAAGAGCCAGAACCAGAAGCACCGCGTATTACTATTCCCAAGCTCTCCTCCCGCAATCTGTCGCCGCACGGTAACCCCTCGCCCGTCAGCCGCCCCACCTACAGCCGCCAGTCGACCTTTGATAGCCCGACCCGCTCCACCCGCGACGACTCACCCGCCCGGAACCGACTCTCCCGCGTTCCGACCGAACCGACCGCAATGCTGGCCGGACGCAGCAACTTGCGTCCCGTTCGACAGACCAACACCTTTGCAGACGAGTACGAGGATGATTACGAGAGGTCCAACGGACAGCAGACGTACAGACGAGACAGGTCGCCGCCTAGTCCTGGGACTAGCAGCCACAGCAGTGTCATGTCTCGCGCCGCATCCTGGTCCCAGAACGATTTGCCCCTCAGCAAGAAAGCTCCGCCGCCACCGCCCCCGTCCAGGGCTAAGAAGCCGCCACCACCTCCGCCTCCCATGAAGCGAAGTGCGTTGAGCTCCTCTGAGGTTTCGCATTATTAGCGTCATATCACTAGAGCTTTGTTGCCTTGCTTTGCTGACATCGTGCGCTACAGAGCCCACGAGAATCGTCACGCTTTGATCTCTTTGGGTACGCATAAACGGCGTTCGGGTCGATGTTGTATTTTCGGCATGTTGACATTTGGCTGTTTTGTTTGGGATGGTGAAATCGCGCGTCAGCGACTGCAGCGTAGTGTGGGAAACATGGCAGGCACGGCGTTGGCGCGGAGGCATAACTCAAAGTTGTACACGGCGTTTTTGGGTTTGGAAAGGTAGCGTTGTTGGACCATTCGAGGCATGCGACACATCAAGTTGCTTTTATCTGCAATTAAGAAGCTATCTCCTTTGTTGAACATCTTTCAACATGTCAGCCAGATGTGAACAGAAGGGTTGAAGTGAGGGTATATGAACAGCACTGACCGAGAAGCAATTGCTCAAGGATGGGTATAGAGCCATTCCCGCCAAGCCGTGGTATAGTACAGCAAAATCCCCAATTTCCGTACATGTAAATGCTGAAGCAAGTGTTCGCCCACATCCTCATCCTCATCACCTGTTTTGCGTCTGGTTCGGGAATGTCCAACTGTCCTGTGTCGCCGCATCAGCGCTACAGTGCTAGCGGTATGTATGCCGTCTACTCACCCACTGCTGCAACCCCGGCTGCGCACTCTCCTCCCACTCGCGCGCGCCATTCTGCGCAGCAGACGTGTCGGCCGGCATGAAAATGGCATCGCTGCCCCTCTGCAAGCCCGCCAGAAATCCATCCAGATCGCTCTCGCCCACGCCCGCGCCGCCCTGCGCGCTCAAACTCCCCAGCAACGACTCAAAGTCGACATTCAAGTTGTCCATCGGCGTCTGCAAGCCCGTCATCCCGATACCCAGGTCGGGGCTTGCGACGCTGCTCTGGCTGCGGGTGAGCTGCGGAAGAGGCTGCAGCGTGGGGTGCTGCTGCGGGGGCGCGGCGGCCTTCTTGGGGATGCCCTTCATGATGTAGAAGGCCTCGAGGTTCTCTTTGACGGTCCAGAGGAGGTCGGCGCAGCGCTCGCGCACGCCGACGCCGTAGCAGTGCCCGAAGATGTGGTCGATGATGGTCATCATGCGGTCTTTGCGGTCGAGGTCGGGTGTGCGGTACAGCTCGGTCAGCAGCAGCAGCACGGCATGGTACTGCTGGTAGGTGGTGCTGTACCAGGCCCAGGAGGACAGGGAGGGGAGGGTGTCGAGGGTGGCGCCGATTTCGAGCGTGGTCAGAGCCGCGGTGAGGAGGACGTCGCGGAGGCGGTTTTCAGAGTCGGAGCGCGGGTGCGGCGACGCCTGGGGCAGGTGCCGGTACAGCAGCATGGAGTCGCAGCGGGCCATGAGGCAGGTAGCGACGAGGCCGGCGTAGCGCTGGATGGGGACCGAGGCGTCGAGGTGGTGCAGGTATTTTTGCTGAATGTGGCGCTTCTTGGCCTCGACGCGGGCGCGCAGGTCGTGCAGAGTGATTGCCTTGCGGTCGATCTCTATGCGCCCGCGGAAGATGAGGCGATGGATCTCGTTGCATTCGTAGCGGATGAGGGAGAGGGTGGCGTCGGTCCAGCCTTGCACGGGCGTGGGGTTGTGCTGCCATTTTGGCGAGCCAAATTCGAAGACGTCGTCGTCCACGTTGAGGGGGAGGGGGCAGTCGAAGTCGTCAGATCGGATCGAGGGGTGCGGGCCTTGCGCTTCGGCGGTTTTGAAGTCCAGGAAGCAGATTTGGTACCAGAGGAGGGAGCGGACGTGGCGTTGGAGCGGGGTGAGGGTGTGCGCTGAGGAATGCGACAGGCGGTGGATGCCGATGCACTGGGCCAGCCGGACGAGGGCACCTACGACTACGGACGTGGCGCGGGAGATTTGTGCCCTGCACAGAGGTATGAGATATATGGTCAATGCTTGGAGTGTCCGGATGTTGGAGGTCTTTGCCCAGTTGGCGCGGAGGAGTGCTCGTTCGGTCGCTTTTTGTAGCCTCAAGAACAGATCTTCTTTCGAGATGCCAAATTGCGACTTTGCTTGAAGCGGAGAGACAGATGCAGCGGCAGCCATGCACACAGCTAGCATTAGCGCCGTACACGAATTCGGGTTTGTATTCCCAATCTCGATGTTCATCCAGAAGCGTTCAAAAAGACGTTTGCAAAATGGTATGTGCAGCACGTGGGCAAGAGGACTGACAGCCTCTATGTACCGGTTGAGAAGTGCTTCGGCTTCCATTCTTGATGGAAGCAGCGGCGGTTCGATGTCGTTGTTGGAAGAGTTAGATATTGACCCACCTAGGAGCAGATTGAGCGAAGGTGAGAGGGATGGCATGTGTTCTGCCGATAACAATGCTGAGGCTTGTGATGCTCTCTGCCCCGCCACTGAAGACGTTGAAGGAGGGTGGTCTGACAGAAGCTTTCCAAGCTGCGTGAAATTCAGTAAATGCTTGTTGCAAACCACATGATCTTCATCGGAGAAGTACCTCTTCCGCATACTGCGGTCTGAAGAAGCCAGTGATATTTTCACAGATGATCATTCTTCCAATCCGGATAGTAAGATCAGTCGCGACCTCCATCTCATCGTCGTCTTCATCTTCGTACACATCGTCGGGCGTCTCTTCCGGCTCGGCAGGCAGCTGCTCCCACGCCGCACCTTCAGATTGATCAACCTGCACACTTTGCTGATACGCCTCCCATTCGTAATCTCTAGGTGGCGTTCCCGGCGTGGTCGTGCTCAAAGCCTTATCTTGCTCATACATAGATTCATACTTTTCGGGCTGGACTGTGCTCGAGCTGTGCGTGCGCAGCGGGATCGGCTGGGTCCACTCTGCGCTGCTTTTACTGGCATGTTCCCTCTCCCTCTGCTTCTTGCGCGCGGCGCTCTCTGGGACCGTGATAAAGACACATTCTCTTCCAAAGGCGGTGCAGTTCTGACAAGGGTGTGTTTTGGAGCATCGACTTTTGCGCGTGCGGCATTCAACGCAGGAATTGATGGGGCGTGGATTTCGGCGGCGCACCACGCGTGACTGCGGCAATGCTTGTTCGGACATTTCTGATTACCATGTTGCCAGAGCCATTGCGGATGCAATTGTTGGATGCTATAGTCGCGCGCGGGTGTGGTGGGGGAGGGATGCCCGCCGAAGGCCGGCCCGTCGATTGTTGGAGATCAGCACACAAGGCTGAGCACCACGTGACTGACGGGACCTTAATTGACGCGCCAAGGTGGGCCGTCAATGTGGCTGAGAAGCCGTTCGCAGCCAATGAACCTAGACTTCAGTGCTCAGTTCTGGGCCTCCTGCGTTTGTCGATATCACTCGGTCCCAACGGATTCTCCCGTGTTGCAGAGTCAGTCAACCGCCTCAGCGAAAACATCTCCTGATACGGTAGGTGTTGTGAACTGTTGTCGCCCCTCTCCAAGATCGCCAGAAATCTCCGGAAGTAGGTCCCGGACCTAATCCTCATCAAGGCAATTCTCGATGCAGGGAGCCAAAAAGCGACATATTAACGAGTGCGACATTTGGAGCTCGGGCCGACTTCTAGAATGCCTCTCTCGCTCCAACGCGAGATCTGCCATGACAGTGTCAGCTCTCAACTTTGAACAATCCTTACCGGTCGAGTTATTCTAGCACGATGTTTTCTCCAGGCGACCATCCATACCGCATTGGACCGCAAAGTTGGAGTAACTTCACCTTCATACAAACATTCTGCAAGGAGTTGGGCATAGTATGACTTGAAAACACGAGTATAGAGGCTGGGATTGAACATGCAGAGGTTGGCTAATCACGTTTCGATTAGATAGAGTCGAGTAGAAGAGAGTGGCCGGATTGATATTCCACAAAAGAGAATTTGCTAGATTGTTGGACCTTTCAAGGCCGACAAGACTGCGGCCAATCAAGCAAGTCTCGTAGGCTCGAGTACATGCAGCACTTTCAAGCGCCTGCTTTCTCTGCATGACCCTTGATCAAACCCAAGCCCTTCGCCTCCCCCTCAACAATTTCAGGCAGCAGATCTTCCAGACTCTTCTGTTTGGGCGTCCAGCCGAGCAGCTTCTTTGCTCTCACAGCATCAGCCCGCGAGTTCGTACCAAGCAAGTACCCGCCTGCCTTGACTAATTTGTTGGTCTCCTCAACAGAAAGGCTGTCAATCTCCTCAGTGTCGATGAGCTTCTTATCCTTCGCGATCGTCGCGATCTTGCGTGAAATGTCACCCCAAAGGAAGCTGCCTGCTTCCGCGAAATAGTAGCCTTCCTCGTTCCACGTAGCTTTGCCGCCGCCGGGTTGCAAGGCCGCGGTCACGAGACCGAGAAATACATTGGAAAGATCTTGCACATGGACATGGTGCCAGATGTTCTGTCCAGCATTGACTTGGAACCCCTTCCCGCGCTTGAGCGTGGCTTTAGTGAGCTCGTACGCTTGCACGCTGCGCTGGTTGTCGGGGCCACGACCAGGACCGGAGATGGCCGGCGGACAGACGATGGCGGTGAAAATTTTCCCTGGGTTCTTCTCCGCAGCAGCGAGAATGATTTTGTCGACATTGCGGTGCTCGTAGTGATCAGGAAGCGAGGTGACCTCCTTGATACCGTCCCAGTCATTGTACACGTGAGAGCTTTGCTCGCCGTGCGACTTTGTGTCTGAGGTTGAGGTAGCTAAGATTCCAGTGCCGGATGTGTGGATCAGATAACCTGGCGATTGCTTCTGGGCTAGGCCTGCAATCAGCGCATTTGCGGCACCAGGGTGGTCTGCATTGGCGGTGTGCACAACGACGTCGGCATTGGCGGCTTCGCTGGTGAGTAGTTCTGCGCTGTCCAGGTCGCCGTACACAAGTCTGACTTTCGGGTATTGAGATGCGACCTTCGCACCTTTGTCGGAGTTGCGGACCAGTGCTGTAATTTCGAGGTCAGGGTAGGCGTGGGCGATGGCGTAGAAGGCATCTCCTCCGATATAGCCTGTAGCTCCAGTGCTGTAGAAGCATTAGAAGGCGAAGAAGTACATGTTCGATTGGACTGCTTCAAAGCAAGGCAATGTTCGAGGCTTCATGAAGAGAGCTTGCTGCCGCGGTACTCACATGAAAAGTTTGGTCATATTGCAAAGGCCTAGAATTACCGTCGATTGAGGTGTAGCAGAGGTGGAAGGCTCTCTGTGTATGTCTGAAGTTCCCAAGAATGAAACGAGTGGGTTTATATGCTCACTGTGCAAGAGGCCGGTAGGATGGGAGGCAGCCGTTGCGTGGGAACAAGCTCAGGCAGTAGTTCCCGTGCGAGCAATGATTTCGGTCGAGATTCGGAGTATGATTAGAAATTGACCCACGAGGTCAATGGAAGGTGCAGGAAATTCCGTTGCAAGAAGAACAATCCGAAGAGAGGCACGGAATCGGGGTAGCTTTTAGTCTGCCGTGGGGTCTCGTATGACTGACGCCATCGTTGTCGCATGGAGTCAACACCCAATGAGGATACATGCACCCCGAGCATCCGCGCCAGATACAATGCCAGTCTTCGAGCGGCCGTCTCTAGGCGCGGGGTTTGCGTTGTAATCCGTCCCCGTGAGATTGGTTGTGCAGGGATGGGAATGGACGAATGTTGGCTGACTAAGCGGAATTGAAGCTCAAGCTACGTCAAAGCAGTTGCGACTGGGGATGGAGCTGCCAGCACCGAGCCAACTCCGACAGTCGACCCTTTGCTGCACCTCAGAGTAGCCCGCCTTCACGGACGCCGTCATGGACATTGTACAGGCCGTCTCCGGCTACATCACGAAGATGGTGTCTGCCGGAGACAGCGCTGCGGCAGGCACCTCGGCCGCGAAGATGAAGATACTCCTGCTGGACAACAACACGGTAGGTCTGTCTGCTCCGCCTATGAGTTGCATGTGCATGTGCTAACCTGGTCCAGGTTTCGATCGTCTCTACTGCGACAACCCAATCCGCCCTTTTGAACCATGAGGTCTACCTCACCGAGTACGCGCCCCACAACCCCTCCCTGGGCGAATCCTGACCCTAGACCTACAGTCGAGTCGACAATCAGGCCAGAGAGAAGATGCGTCATCTTCGCTGCCTGTGCTTCGTGCGACCGTCGCCCGAGTCTATACAAAGCTTGATCGAGGAGCTGCGGGACCCCAAGTACGGGGAGTATCACATATGTGAGCTGGCGCAAAGGATACGCCATGTGGAGCGCCACGCTGACTGGGCGCAGACTTCAGCAACATCATCAAGAAATCATCCCTCGAGCGACTCGCAGAAGCCGACGACCACGAAGTCGTCCGCGCCGTGCAGGAATACTTCGCCGACTTCCTTGTCATAAACCCCGACCTCATGTCGCTGAGTCTGGGATTCCCGCAGCACAGGATATGGAGCGCGAATCCGGACACGTGGAATGCAGAGTCTCTGCAGCGATCGACCGAGGGTGTTTTGGCATTGCTCCTTGCTTTGAAAAAGAAGGCCTTGATCCGCTTTCAGAAGAACAGTCCTCTGGCTAGGAAACTGGCAACTGAGGTGCGATACAATATGACACAGGAGGAGCAGTTGTTCGATTTCCGGAAAACCGACACACCCCCAATACTACTGATCGTAGATCGGAGAGACGACCCCGTCACGCCGCTGTTGACCCAATGGACATATCAGGCAATGGTGCATGAGCTGCTTGGCATCAACAATGGTAGGGTCGACTTGCGCGATGTGCCAGACATACGGCCTGAGCTCAAGGTACGCCACCTTTGCGTGCCTGGTATGACACACTAATTTGCCATCAGGAAATTACTCTTTCGCAAGATCAAGATCCATTCTTCAAGAAGAACATGTACCTCAACTTTGGTGATCTCGGTCAGAATGCCAAAGAATACGTTGAGCAGTTCGCGTCCAAACAGCAAGGCTCACAAAAGCTCGATTCGATCGCGGACATGAAGCGATTCATCGAGGACTTCCCGGAATTCCGCAAACTGTCAGGCAACGTCACAAAACATGTGACTCTGGTTGGAGAGCTCAGTCGAAGAGTGGGAGAGGATAACCTTCTGGAAGTGAGCGAGCTGGAACAGAGTTTAGCTTGCACGGATAACCACTCCAGCGATGTAAAGTCTCTTCAACGCCTCATACAAGATCCAAAGATTCCCGCAGATAACAAGCTACGACTCACAGCCATATACGCTCTGCGGTACTCGAAGCACTCCTCCAACTCTACACCGATGTTGCTGGATCTGCTCGAGGTCGCCGGTGGTGTTTCCCGGCACCGCATTAGTCTCGTCAAGAAGCTATTAGCGTATCACAACTCCCTACAGGCTACTAATGTTGCCGGTGGTATCCCTGAGCTCTTCCAGCCAGGCTCATTCTTTGGTGGTGCTCGCGATCGACTAAAGGGCTTGAAGGGCGTTGAGAACGTATATACCCAGCATTCACCGCGATTAGAAGCAACACTGCAGGAGCTCATCAAGGGACGGCTAAACACACAGGTTTATCCGTTTGTCGAAGGTGGCGGATCCACCAAAGATAAGCCTCAGGACATCATCATCTTCATGGTGGGCGGAACGACATACGAGGAAGCGAAGATGGTCGCGCAAGTCAATGCAAGCTCACCTGGAGTCAGAGTAGTCTTGGGTGGCACAACGGTGCACAACAGCTCGTCCTTCTTAGAGGAGATCGCCGAATTCTGGCCAGAGCCGGACCCCGCGGCTGGTCGAACAAGACGATGAAATCGACCGTTCGTGGGAGCCGGGACAGTACTCGCATGTCTTACGCGTTGTCCGGACAACTTGGGTGGATTCTTAGACGGCATGCAGTTAGGTGTCAGGCGTAGCAGGCGTAGCAGGCGTAGCAGGCGTAGCAGGCGTTGGTGCTTGAGCTTACATCTTGTAGAAGAACGCGGTCATAGTTTGCGCATTATGATAGGCAATACCAGCAATCCAACTAAAAGTCTACGTATATGGTGGCTAGCTGTGCCCCTCTGTTGTTGGGCATCGAAATGCTGATGGCTGGTGATGGTCTACCTCACGCTACGATGCACGTGCCCTGGATCGATGGCTTACCATGTTCCCAGCCATTCGATTTTACAAGCAACCCATACGATTGTCGGTTTGTGGCTAGCAGTGTGCTGGGACATTGGCTGCGCTCACACTGCAGCTTCCCCGCACGCCACCAGGTCTACCCTTGGAGCCTTGAACATGTTCGAGCAATCGAGCTGAGTTTGTGCGACTAGAGTGGGCACGCAATGGGCGAGTTGTTACTCTAGTCCGATAAGAGGCACTGCTTGAGGTAGGGTCGGGGCCAGCTGAACAGTCACTTCCTGTGGCGCACACCAGCTCATGAAGCGTTTCAGCTTAGACGTGAACAAGATACAGTATCCCACGGTAAGTCCTCCGTCGGGAGTCTATTGGAAGACATGTATCTTCGGTACCCCAAATGACAAAATGCATATGTAGGCGCAAGTGGTAGAACTTACAGCGACAAAGATTCGCCAATACCTCAGCTGAGGTGTAGCATCTCGACTGTTCTATGACGCTCTAAGAAGCTGAACACGTACCCCGCAAAGACGGTCGCATGCGAGATCATAGAAGCAAAATGAAAAGGCTGGTAAGGGTGTGCTAACTCTCATCGCCTTAATCTCGCGAGAGATATAAAGGCAGCCAAGATCCTCTTCAATTTTCCAGGTATCTACATACTGCACACATCAAAGAACTTGCACTCTCGGCCGCGATCAAGTCCACCAGCATCTTCCTCTTCAATCAACTCTCATCCCATCTCCCGCCACCACTCTCCACCAGCTCCCCAAATGTCCGGCCCCTCGGTCGTCATCCGCGCCGGCACCGCAGCTCCAGCCGACGTCAAACCCTCGGCCGACGACACGTACGATTGGGCAACGATCCAGAAATCGCGGCCGAGCGCCAAACTCCTCAAAGCCACCGCCGGCAGCACCCTGCCCGTCTTCAGCCAGAAGATTCCGTACGACGACCAGACCAACGACCCGCCGACGCCGGCGAACAGCACCTTCAGGGTTGATGCGTCGCCGAGGTGGTTCAGCATCGTGAGCAGCGAGATTGACGACAAGGGGAACATGAATGTGACGCTGGGTGTCCAGGCGGGGAAGACGTTAGCGGCGGGCAAGGTCGTGGGCGTGGTGACGAAGTGGAGTGGGGCGGGGATGCCGGGGAGTGGGGGGAGGAGCGAGTACTACTACCAGCTGCAGTAGGGGGCTAGGTGGTGTGGAAGGGCAGGTTGGTGGTGTAGTCAAGACGAGACCTTGTCGAGGTGAGATTTCATACGCGATTCCATCGAAGTACTGCGGGCGGAGCAATGGTTTCGAAGGACTGACGAGACCGTGCTGTCTTGGCCATGGAACTCGTGAAGTGGTGGTTTGCGTGTCGTTATGCTTGTTGAAGTTGCCTGTGGCCTTTTTGTATCCAGAGACACAATGACTATCACGGCCGATCTGGTTCGGAAAATTCCCTTGGATTCTACGACTCGCGAGGGCGTGATGGTAATGCGTGCGACGACCGTACACGGCATTTGAAGGAAATCTCCGTGGGATGAGGCGCAATAGGCACGTACCGTGGTTCGTATCATGCAGATAGGATCAGACTAGGCTGTACACTCCACTCGTCAGACGGCGCACGGGAGCGCCGTCCATCTTGGTGAGACGAGACTGTGCATGCTCTGCGCCACTGCGGCAATTTTCAAGTCAACTTTCGGGGAAGCCAGCGCACGTGGATTCGGATGAGGGCACTGGTGCTGACTGTGTGCAGATGGCAATGCTTTTCAAATATGCTCCTGACCTTGAGCGAACAGACACACTCGTACACGGAGAAGAGGGGTACATGCGTGCCAATGAGAGCAGTGACTTATTCTTGTAACTCATAGTATGCTACTATCTGTCTGAGCAAGAGCTGGTTGTACAGGACAAGGATACGTGCTTTGAAGATGAGAGTGAAGGGTACTCGGTGTTTGAAGTCTTCTACGCCCGGCCTCATGGTCAGACGCTTGGCCTGTTTGCCCGTCCTTGTTCCCCTCCCATTGCTTCCTCGCATCCTCCAAGCGTGCACGACTAACCGCTCCGACCGCGCGCATGGCACAACATCGTACGTGGAACCAGTCGTCATAGCAGGATAGGAACCGCAAATGCCGGCATCGCCGGGACTGCGGTCGGTAGCGTCTGGCTGGTGGTCGTCGTCGTTGATGCCAATGCCGTTGAGGAGCTGTCCCCGGGGTTTGGCTGGTCGACGAACGAGTCGTCCGAGTCGACGCAGACAAAGTGCTTCCTCCCAGACATAGGGCGCTCTGTATGCGATGCAGCCGGAGACCAAAAAGATCAAGCTTCAACGCTTCTTGTCCTACTGTCGGACAGCTCTGCTACTATTGTGACTACCTTTACTTTGTCACTGACTGGTCTCACGACGCAGCTCTACTGTATTTGCCTCACCCACCTCGGAGAACAAGAGACAGTCCTCCTCTCCCAGCGAGCCCAGAGCCAGATCATCCCGTCGAGTGGTCGTCTGTTTCCTGTAGGGAAATCCAAGGTTGTACTGCCTGTCTGCAGCTGACGCAGAACCCACCCCCACAGCGCGGCAGCGGGACCATCCCGCCTGTCCTTCTCCAAGGAGGCTAGCGCTTCCATGCGTCTGGGTGATCAGATCATGCAATGCGCGGGAACAGCGATGGAAGATCATGGGTGGGGGGTTGCATGAAACGCGAGTCAGTGCGAGTCAGGGCACCGCAGGGCTGCGACGCAGGGGAAGACAAAACGAGACGGAGGACGGGCACGTCATGCCACAGCGTAGCATGAAGAGTCTGCTGTAGAAGAGGGAAAAGTGTAGGCGTCATTGGGACGCCTGCCTCGGCGCTGCAATAGTACAAACAACCTCAAGCACTCGGTCACCAAAGTAAAGCCAACAGCCATTCTGAAGATACTGCAGCCAGCCTCAGCCGGCCGCCGCTTGTATTATACGTAGAGATGCTGTATGCAAGTATGATATGCTAAAGCAACGTATTGGGTATCTGACAATCAAACGCACACTTCCCCTCTCCGTAATCTAACAAAATGAAATAAGCGATTATGCCATGCCTCGCGGCAGCGGTGTCTAAACGTGAGAGTTGCCATGCTGTGCACTGCTCTTCTCCCTGGGTACTGGACTACGATTGAAACGACGGGAAACAGAATGCCGGGACGCCAAACGATGATCGCAAGGGACGGATGGTAAAAGGAAAAGAGAATGATGTTGGAGAAAACGCCCCGAAGGTGTTAGCTCTCGGCGATGATAGGAGAGGAGGAGGCGTGCACCTGGAAGGTGGGCGTGGTGGGGAAGGTTTGCCCTGGTTGGGCGCTGTTCTGGAAGCTGTCGCCGTGGGTATTTGGGCGCGAGGCGGTACTGTTGTCGGGCCCAAGGTGAGGGTCTGGGATTTGAATGTCAAGCTGGGCTGTGTTAGCATGTGCAATGCCGTGTCAAAGTTGTGGTACGCACTGTCAGGTATCCCGTCCGCCGCAGAGGAATGATCCTCACACCCTCATTCTCCCCGAAGTTTTTGTTCCAATTCTCAATCCAGTCCTCGAGCTCGGCCAGCTTCCGCTTGACCTTGGTAAGCCCCGCGTCGTCCCACAGCCAAAAGGTAGCCACTCCCATGACGGCGTCCAGCCACGCCCTGAAGGTGAAGGGGTCGAATGCTTCCACCAGACTGTCGTTGATGCGCTGGACAATTTTCCTGAAATCCTCCTCTGAGATGAGCGGGTCCAGGATTTCAGGATAGAGGTTAGCGTAGGTGGGAGCCAGGTCGCCCTTGACCATCCAGTCGCGCTTTATCCGGATGATGCGGGTAGTGTCGTACAGGGGCGAGTTGAGCGGCACGTGTGGGTTCGAGTGGGGGAAGCACGGGTGCGAAGGGCCCCAGGGAAACTCGGAGGCGTCGTCTTGGTCGCCGTGCTCGTGGGAATGCATGGAATTGGGGCGCGAGGGCAGCGAGGCGCGGGTGGGCTGCTTGGACATGGGCGCGCCAGCCTCCAAGTCGCCGGGGCGGCCGCCGGGAATGGCGGCCTGGGGTGCGTCTGCAGGGGCTTGGTCGTGCTCCAGGGCCATGATGGGCGACTGTGGCTGCGAGTCGATGCGCAGGCTCCTGCGGTCACGCGGCAGGGCGATGCTGGTGCGACTGCGACTGCTGTCGGGGCCCGTGGAACGTTGGACGGCGAGGGAGGACGGCGCAGGGCTCTGGCGGCTCAGGCGCTGCTCCGGCAGCGTCAGCAGCGGATACTCGTCGCGCGTGTCGGGCTGGCGTTGCACGGGCAGGTTTGGCTCGTCGCGGGTGGGCGGGTGCTGCTGCTGCTGCTGCTGCTGCACTGCGAGGGCCCGGGGGGACGAGTTGACGGGGTTCCAGAGGCGCGAGGCGGGCGGGCGGGGCGGCGACGCGTGCAGCGAGCGGAGGCCGAAGAGGCGGTTGGTTAGGGACCAGCGGGCTGGCAGCGCTGCAGCAGCGGGAGGGTCGTGGGACGCCGTTGTGTTTGGTGGTGAGGATTCTGGGCCGCGCCAGCGAAGGGGTCGGCGGCGAAGCGTGCAGGTGCTCCGGCGGGCGTGGTGGTCTGGGCGGGCAGGACAGGCATGAGAGCGACGCAGAGGGAAACACGCAGCACACGACCGCCGGCGAGAGCGCGGCAGACGGGCAATATCTGTTCTGCGCGGTCTGTCCTGTCTGTTCCGTGCAGCGTGGCGGGGCCAGCGAGGGACGGGCGCGGCGTGTGTGCATGCGCAATGCAATGGCAGAGCGCGGAAAGCCACAGCGAGGCTCTGTCCACGTCCACCCCGGGGCAGGCCAGCAGACGAAACAAACTCTGGCACAGATTGGGCAGTGGCAGCCCTGCCCTGCCGTCATCGACGCATCTTGACCCACCAAGGCCTCCGTGCATCATGCCTCGCGCTCCGACGTCCTCGCCGATGCTCGTGCGAGCCCTGCCTGCCACGGCGCCCCAAAGGCCATCGTGACCATCGCTGCCACGGCATGCCATCCCTCTCCGCCCATGACCCCCAATTGGCCGCCCCGAACCCGTACCTGCTTCCGCCCTGCATGTGCCCACCATTCCCCCTCCTCGCCACGCCTCGCCAGCCCAGCCCAGACGCCCACGCTGACGTTTCGCTAGCAAAGACGTACCGGTTCCTGGCCGCCTCCAACGTCGCGCTACCCTCCAGGAACGCCTCATCCGCTTTGGGCCCAACCCAGCACCGTCCTGACGGATCGCTTGCGCATCGCCCTCCGACTGTCTATCGAATCTTGTGCCTAATTTCCTCCACCTTTATGCTCGACACCCACCCCTGCGCTGCCGCCGTCGTCCGTGTTGTGAAATGACTAGTGCCCCTGCGAGCATCATCCTTTCTGGCTGTGCCCATTTCCACATTGCCATTACCCAAGAAGCCGGCCCTGGCCTCACGTCCGAGGCATGCAACAAAATGAATCTGCCTCGTGTACAGCAGCTACTGTACTCCTACACCTATCTCAGGTGTGCACAGCATGGAAATCACTACCACTTTGGCCAAGAATCGTCTCCAACAAGCCATCCATTAGTGTGCTACGTAATTACACGACGCAGATATCCATAGTATCCCGTCGCTGCCGCTGCATGCAGTAGGTGTGCGTAACAAAGCAAGGTATACATGTCATGGTAAGATGTGCTTTTAGAGCTCGTGCCATCCGTAGCCCATCGAAGAAAAGTGCTCGCCGTCCATAGCCCGTCATGTATTCCATCAGCCATGTGCATACACAACAAAGTCCGTGTGCTGGAGTCAGAAAGCGCCCCTTATACCTCCGAGCCCCAGAAACTGCCTGCTGATCCGTGTAGGGTATCGTGTCTTCCCATCCTATATCCGTCGTGAGCCCCGACCGCCGCTAGAACTTTGTACAGTAGGTCCGCTGGCATAAGACCAAGGGTGCGAGATTGCCTGCGTGCTGGTGCACCTCCGCGTATAAGAGTGCCATGTCTACGCCGTTTTGTTGGCGGCCGCCTGCATGCGTCGCATCGCTTCGCGGTGTACGTCAAGCATCTCGTTGCTCCTCATCATGTTGTGTCTCATCGACTCTCGATGATGCGCCATCGCAGCCTGCTGCTGCTGCTCCATCTCCTTTTGTCTCTTCGCGTTCATCATGGCCGCCCGCTGCTGCTCTTCTCGACTCGCTGCATTCTGCAAAGGCACACCGGTACCGGTCGCTTGAATCGACCCTCTCCATCCCGCAAGTAGCTCCTCCCGTCTCTGGTCCGAGCCCGACCCGACCGTCCTCTTCGGCTGATGAGAATCGAAATTCTCCACGGGAGGACCAACTGCCCAGCTGCTCTTCTTCCACTTCTGCGCCGCCGAAGGGGGCTTCTGGTGCTTCAGCACGCGCTTTCGTTGTGCCAGCGTCATGTCCTCGTCGGCTGTCGCTGTCAAGTCACTGGATGAGCTGATATGCTGGTTAAAGTTCTGCGTGGATACACGGTTACGCATCAGCGACTCGCGGTGACCCATCAGAGTCTGCGTCTTGCTGGGGGCTTGGATGGGAACAGACGAGACCCGCCTTCCAAGTTCCCCCAAGGGCTGTTGCGATATTGCTGCCGGAACTTCACTTTGAGACTGCCTTGCCGAGTTTGAGTTGATCTGCATGAAAGCGTTCTTCCTGTGTACGTTGCTATCGCTAGATATTCGCTTCGAGGCTCGTTTAGCTACTGCAAACGGCTGTGCGATGCCTTCGCTCACTGGAGCGGGTTGCTCATGGTCAAGCTGGGCGCCAGGCGAGCTTGGCTCGGAAATATCGTCAACTTCTGGTTTGTCGGCGACTTCGAGATGCTTCGCCCATTCGTTAGTCCGGTAGGATTGTGCGACCTTAGAGAGACGAGGTCGCAGTACATTCGGAAGGTCTTCGACACCAGATTGCGCTGAAGCAGACTTTTCGCTGTCCTCTTTGACCAGAGTGTCGTGTCGTAGACGAGGACTTCGAGGAGAGTGGATTTCCGATCCTGCAACGTCGTGTTTCGGGTCAGTGCTGACGGTAAGGGACTGGCAGGGGCCACTCTGAGAAAGCGAAGACGCCGATCCATAAGTGTTTGATCCCTCGTCCAGTGACTCCGCGGATTGTACGTCGATTGTCGGAGTGCTAGAGGATATTGCTGGATCTTCCCCAAGAGCAAGACGGTTGCTATCTCCTACTTCGCCTTGATCGTTCAACTTCAAGCTCGACATGTAGATTGTTGGATCCTCCGTCTTGCTATCATCATTCACAAATGACGAAGGCCGGGATAACTGTGGTAAGGATATCCTATCCTCTTCGTCCAATGTAGCCGCAACAGAAGATCTGCGGTCATCCTCAATCTGCGAAAGCATCACTACATCCTCCGCTTGAAAACCATCGACTGATGATCTAGCTGTCGACATGCGCTTCATTGTCGGTTTCCCGGATGCGCGACGAGATATTGATGGTTCATCTGCTAACGGCGTTTCCACTTCAGTATCCGGCAAGGCAGATACGGAGGCATTGTCCGAAGTATGTGACATTGCATCGTCTTCCTGCGGAATCTTGAATGGGAGGGGTATAACGACGGGAGGTGGAGGGGGAGAAGATGATGGCTTGAGTGAACCTGTGACGGAGACAGTTCGAGACACGCGCGAAGAAGTAACTGCCTCCGAAGACGGCCGCGCGCTGTTGGAACGACTGATATCAGTGGACCGAGCGACAGGTGCTCCCGTTGCATCGACTGGTCGGATCTCATCATCTTCGTGCAATGATGCAACAGCCACAACGGCCTGCTTCTTCTCGGACTCTGCCAGGTCCACCTTTGAATCATAAGCGGTTGCGGGGTAGTCCTTCTCGTTCAGACTTGAGGCAGAACCAGACTCGCCACTGGAGCCTGGCGCACCTGTCTCCCCATACGTAGCCTCCCATTCACGGCGTTCCTTCTGGAATTTGTCTTCGATCTCCCGGCCAAGTTCTGCCTCGTGTAGTCTTTGGCTCTGTGCCTGTTCTTGTTCTTGCTCTTCTCTCTTGGCTCGGCGCTCTTGGACGAGTCTCCACAGGCGAAGCTGTGATATAACACCGAAAACTGTAAGGATAACGACGCCTGCTAGTTCGGCCTTGAGCCCTTTCGTCAGTGGGTACGTAGTAGTGTTGAGAGGGAAGACGTCAGGATTGAGGTTCCAGAGAAATAGCCAGAACTCCTTCCAGCCTGCACGGCTGAAGCAGTCGACACCCAACATCGCGATCGTAGCGCCAGAGAATGATATCGCGCCGATTAGCCCGTATGTCCGTGTGTAATGTGAGAATGACAGGGAGTAGCCTGCTACGCTCATACAGCCGATGAAGATGGCCCGGCCGGTAGTCGAAGTAATCACTCCCCCCTCTTTTAATGACAGGAACCACATGCTGACACAGAAACCTCCGAGAAGGCATCCCAATCCTTCGGTGAGGTCGGTGAAGATCAACGCTAGCCCTCCAAAAAGCATTCCTGTGACGAACGCTGCGACGAAGAATGCCCCTTGAACAGCGTTTGAGACTGGGGGACTCATAAGGTAAATGATCAGCACTAGATTGTATTAGTTTGAGTCGATATAGAAGCTATATACACTTACCAGTCACGGCGAGCGAGGCCAGGTATGCTGCGGAGCCGAAGACATAGATCCATTTGTTCTTGATGCCGACGACGGCATACAGGGCGCCTGAAATTAAGAGTATTGCGCCAATCAATCCGAGAGCTGGGGTGATTTTTGGATGAAGTGGAAGAGGGTCTTCTGAGACATTGCCTGAATCGGTTCCATTGGTAAGCGAGCCCGTGGAGATCGCGGTCGCGCTTGGCGATGCTGAGACTGAGGTGGAAGTCGCGATTATCGAAGAGCGGGAGGCAGGTTCCCCAGTTGTTGACTGATGGTTGAATGCTGATTGCGAGACAGACGACTCACGAGGACGAGATGTAGAGGATGATCGTTCGGGATCAGATGTCGTGGTGATGACAGAGGTAGGTTCACTGCCATCCTGTCGACGCGCCAATGGGAAGCGGGGAGCTGCTATGACCGTGTGAAGGCAGACGAGAAGCGCGATTATAATTAGAAGAATTCGAAAGGAGCGCATGGCGAGATGCGTTTAATCGACAATGGCCATGCGAGTCGATGTTGCTGAGATGCTAGAAGTGTGCTGAAAGGTGGGAAGGCGCGGATGCGATCGCGGAAGGCTCGACGGACACTGTGAAGGAGTGACGAAAGGAAGAGAACGGATGGTAAGGACGGTGAGGTAATTATTACTTGGTGTCAAAGGAATGGACGCCGGCAAAGACACGCAGCCAGTCTGTGGAACTGGTCGCAGGAGAGGTGCAGAAGTGCAGCTGCAGGAAAGCTCAAAGTTAAGGATGAGAGGGCAGGGATACCTATCGCCGATAAAGTCCACATGTACGAGCGGGCCATCAATTGGCAGAGCTCAGTGAGCGGGAACCTACAGGGAGCTTGGGCCGTCGAAGTTGCAGAGAGTCAGAGACCGATTCATGAGTTCTCGTCCCAAAGCGCTACGCCGTCAAACGGTTGTATCGAATTAGGACGCGCCTACGCTACCTGGAGTATGGTCTGGAGCCTTGCGAAATTGGACCAAGCCACCTTTGATCGTCTTTTTCGCGCCAAATCTTCAGCTGTGCCTTGTTAGACACGAAGAAGTTGGTCAGCCAATGGTTTCGGCTTCGCGCAGAGTCAAAAGGGAGGGGCCATGGCAAGTCGCATCCGATGCGCCCGCAGCTACGACTGGTCACCTCTTTCAGCGCGATGAATGCCAGAGCGCGAGCACCTGTCAGTCACCGTGGCTGAGCCGAAAGCGTGGCGCCATGAACGACAGGTTCCCCTCGGAGCAGACTGCATGAAGTGCCAGCCTGAAAGTTGGAAGTTGATGAAGGACGCGTCGCGAAACACGCGAAAAGTCATTAGCCAAGGGCCAATCAGGGAACCGGCGCATTGCGCTATTCCTGCTATGGGCTGCATGATTCGCTGGGATTTGCGCCCATCCCGCTGGCGCGTTCCGGAAGAGTGCTTTTGGGAGCCGTGCATGAGGGTGCCCAAGCCCTGCATAAAGCCCTCCCCTCCGTGGAGAAGCCGTGGTGGAACCACCTCAGGAGGCGGTGCTGCGCAGACGTTTCACCGGGAAAGCAAATATCAAAAGATGACGGGTTGGGGAGAAGTGGTGTCATTGCGAACCAAGAAGGTGTGCAGCCGAGTTGACGTTGGTCGCTCGGGAGCGGACCTTATGATCGACGCGATGCCGGAGATCCTGCTCTGTGCTTCCACATCCATGCGCCAAAGAAGCGACTTCGCGTATATAACTTTTTTGGGTTCTACGATCCCGTTGACTCAAACCTACTCACGGACCGTAGAGGTGGTTCTCGTAGTTAGTAGATCGATCTCACTTCCACCCATTGCTTGCTGCATGCATAGTGAGACGGCATTCTGCGTTGTCAGTTGTTTCAGTCGACCATCCCGAGAGGGCAGTAAAACAAATGCTTCTGTAACACGACTCCTAGCTCATGCATAGCTCGATGCGGTGGACAGAACTACGAACTTTTCCGACCGTTGCACGCCTTAGACGTTGCTTTAGACGTGAGCACCATGTTACACTTTCGATCGAATACTGGCCGGGGATTCCGTCATTCCCTCTCTACGTCAAAGGCTCAGGAAAGGACTCCGTAGCAGCAGCCCTCATGCACCGGGCGAGCCGCTAGCAACCAAACAGACGCTGTCGACCGCTCCGAACCCTGCAGCCACACCTCCCTCTTCGCTTTGATCGCCTTTGGTTCGAAGAAGATATCCAGCTTCCCAATTTGCTAAGATCTGGCCCGCGTCCTTGTTATCGGCCCCATTTCGCCATAAGCACACGCCATATACCCCCAGTTCCCCGATCACACCACCCCGCTGTAACTCCCCGTTCCGAAAGATGGCGTTCGTCAGCGGAGGCGGCTCTATCATTTCCATCAGAATGTACGCTGGCCAATGTGTCTGCGGGAGTTTCTCGAGGAAAGCAGGAATAGCCTTTCGGTAGACATTGTTTCCTCCACCCTCGCGTTGCGGTTTCAGTACATATCGGGACGCAGATTCTGCGTTTTGAGCCAGCTTCTTGGCTTCTTGCCCCGCCTCAGTATCGTCAAGCGGATATATCGGTGCAAACGTTGAGAGCACCTTCGAAGCCACCTTGTCGTCCGGCAGAAACCGCTTCAAGTGCGGAGAATGCGGGGTCGCAAGGACTTGCTGGACCTTCTTGCATCCAGCAAGGTGCGTCAGCACACTCGGGCACTTGATTGCTCTGCTCTTCTCCAGATGAAGCCGTGCATCCCACTCTTTCTCCTCTGGGTAGTCGTCCGGCGAGTAGCCGGCTCGGAAATAGATGGTAGTGACTTCATAAGTTGTGGAAGGTGAGCTGGGGGGCGTGTAAAGCAGTGTACGTTCTTGGTCCAATTTCGTGTGCAACAACGTTTGTTCGAATGGCAATCGGAAAGCGCGTACGTCGTTTTCTTCGAACAGTGCATACTCGAGATGCCTCTGATCGAACACGTTCCTCTCGGGATTCTGAACCACGAACAGTACGCATAGGGAACGCCCGGTCTTTGAAGGTCCATACGCCCTGTGCGCTGCAGCAAGGCCTTGGGCTAGGGAAGAAGCTGACTTGCTTTGGCGAAGGGCTTCTTCCTTGATGATAGACGTTGCAGACGATGGATACGCGTCAATCGAAAGTAGGTACTTGTGCAACCTTGATACCTGGGAGGACAGGCCACCAAATGATGAGGCAATGGTGTTGAACTCTACTTGTTTGAGACCGGAGGAGGAAGCGCTGGTCTGGTCCGTGTGAACCATATAATCTGAACGGAATAGCCCGAGCGAGAGGTCCTACATCAGGTAAGATACCATGCATTTGATGGGCTTACGATCGACATACCTGAACGTATCCCTCTTTCTTGACTGCCAAGTGGGTTTGCCAAAGTTTCCCCACAAACTCATCGATGTCGACAAGTCTGCAAGCAGAGTCAGCCCATAATAACCTTAAATGGGTGTTGGACAACACCACATTGAAGCAAGTGAAGCAACACATCCAGATTGGCATTCCAGACTCACTCTTCAACGATGCCTTTCAGCCAATCTTCATCTCGGGCTATTGCGGAGTACAACTCATTGTAAGCTGTCTGAATTGCCAACCCGTCTTCGAAGCAGTTTTGTGGGAACAAACTCGGGAAAAGAGTGACTGGTGCTGTAGCAGCAAGCACTCCTGCAGGATCTTGGTCCGGTTGCACGAATGACGGAGCCGGCCGCACGGCTAGTCCATGAGCAATCGACCAGTCTTTCAAGTTCGTCAATAAGTACTCCTGTTCTTCTGAAGACAGCCCCGGTGGATAGCTGTCATGAGGAGAAGATCCCATCGTAGCTATGTCTTATCGTTCGAAAGTTGCAAACAAGTACAGTAGGTGGGGTGAATGAATTAGTAAAATGACCGAATCCGCGCTAAGCGATTTCCTCTTGTGAGCGCCGGATATCGGAAAGAGCTAATGCAAGGCGCCTCGGGTCGGCTGTCGCAGCTGGAAATGCAGCAAGGAACTACGACAGAAAAGCACATCGTGAGATGCATTCACAAGCCCAGAGCCCTGCCGATGGGCGTTTCACCTAGGCTATCGTGCAGTCACGTGGTTGTTTAGCCTCTGCGCTTGGACCACTTGTGGAAGAGCGGTTGCTTACTCTTGCCGTCTCAAACGACAACCACAAACATGACCAAACCTCCACACGTGAGCGATTTTGATCATCTAGAAGAGATTGTATCGATACATGCTTCTGAGCGTTATCATAGGAAAGAGATTAACACCCCTTGCGACGCTCCTCCAGCTTCAAGTTGCGGTTATCTAAGTCACCGACTGGCCATTGACAAGCTCACAGACAAACAACCGAATCAGGACTCGGCTGAGTAACTGGCTCACTTTCAGGACATAACACCTTGACATTCTTCTTTTCGAATTGAGTCCAGTTTGGCCTTCTTGCTCTCGAATGCTGCCTGGGCCACTGCGCTGCTCGTGGCTTGTCATATATCAGGTAGCCCTCTGAGCTAAAAAGGTGATAAGACCCGAAAATGGACAATGTCGCCGCCAAAAACACCCACACCTGTTCGTTGGGCTCTGAGGCTCGCAACAGCGGCAAGCGACAGAAAAGAGCGGCACTAATCGTCGCAATGCCCGCGGAGCGCGCAGAAGAACGGTACACGCTACCAGTAACTGCGTCACCGACTTCCAGCCGGAATCCTTACGAGCATCTTCTTCACTGGGACCGAGATGACGGAGACAAAATAGTCGAGTGGGACAAAGAAAGCTGGGGTCAGAGTGATGACGAGGAAGAAGAGGATGACGACGAAGCCACCCATGTCCGTGATACAATGGAAGATGAAGACACTTCAGAAGGAATTGAATACAATGACCTGGACGCTGCAGAAAGTGCGATCCGGCAGAGTACGCTGCAGTCGCACCGGAAGGTTGGCAAGGTTCCTGAGGAATCCGTTATCAAAATCATCAACGAGAGCATGGAGACTTTCGCGAATAAATGGTCTCCAGCCAAAGATTTAGAGCTGGTGTCTAATGCCGACGAGCAATCTCTTGATCCAATTCGTCTATGGGAGGACGCCGAAGCTCTCGGTCGCAGAGAAGTACTAGTAGAAAAGTACAAATTCGATATTCAACTATACGAGAGCAAGCTAGACACTCTGGCAGCTGAGATCTGCAAGATCCCTCAGAGCTCCGAGATGCAGGTCCGTCACCACTGTAGAAATCTCGAGATGCATGTGCATAATCTCGAACGCACAAAATGGTTCTTGTCCATATACGGATTACCTCCAGCAGCATCTGAGCATGGCAGTACTGAGGAGCAGCACGCAAATATGACGCCAGGACCAGCTCGGCAGCATTTTGAGGTCATTGATCTGGGATCAAGTTCAGAATCCTCAGATGGCGATGACAGAGAGATGCTTGTGGACGCTGAAGAACAGGTCACCGGGGACAAAGCTATCAATGCTGCGGGTACGATGCGAAAACCACACCCAGAAACTGATCCTGAATTAATTGTGGGCCAAATTTCGGCTGCGACACCAGATGTAACCACACCAAGAACACCTACACTCACGCGACTGTGGAATCTCACTCCTGAGCCCGAGATTATCTCATCGATTGAATCGAACGGGAACCTGCTTTCGTCGGTCGCACGAAATCCAAGCTCAAGGTCACAATTGCAACAACCCCTCAGAAATAGGCCTGAAGTAGCGTCCATTTTGACGGTCTCAAGCTGGAACATGGAAGACCTAGTTGCTACCATGGATCGTAAGAGAGTCATAATGAAAGTAATGCTCGACATGGGTTCCCAAGAGCGTGAGATGATTCACAACAGGATTAGAGCCTTAAAGAAGTCGAATCTCCTCAAGGAAATCAGCACGTGCATCGATATGCTATTTCACAATGAGCAGAAGATGCTGGGTGTATTGCCATCAGACCTGCCAAAGATCAGGACCATCACCAATTTCTTCCTCTGCTGGTGGTTCGCCGATAACTATATGTACAAATTGCCCACTGAAGAACAACTCCACGAACTGGCGACCGAGCTTTACCAGACCGATGATCTTGAGCTCTTCTACGACTGGGTACATTACATTCTACATAAAACCTTCAGCGAAGAAGCATTCCGGAATGCGCACGCCCCTTCAAAGGAGGAGGTCATCGTCATATCTGACGACGAAGACCAAGCTATCAAGTCACCACCAGCACAGAGGAAGTCTCAATCGAAACGAGTGCAATCACGGCGTAAAACTGTAATTCTAGATTAAACGAGAGAGTAAAGCGGCCAAGATAGGGACTCTCTGAAAGTGACAGGCTGCTGCATTGGCGCTCTCGATAGTTGGGGTACAGGAGGCAGTGCCTCAGACTTCCTCACCGCCACGAATGTTTTCCTATCAGGTCTTAGTCAGAACTTGACGAGAAGGATTGAAGCTAGTAACCCGCCGTTCAACATGAGGTGAACAGACTTTGTCAGATTATGTGTACACCTGGCGTCCGTTAGCTCCACCATGGACACATGGTTTCAATTTATATACCCCGGCCGACTAGCGGCCTTAACCGATGCTTCGAGAAATGAGTTAACCGAGGACCACTCGTGACACTGGGCCGGCAACCGACAACGGAGCAACGGATTTTGGAAACTTGAGCGATCTGGTGGCATGAGATCAGATTGTGTGCCCACCATTGAACGATGGAAAGAATACAACGTCTAAGATGTTCGGCTTTGAAATGCAGAGCGCTAGGTAGACGGTCGGCACCTGCGGCACGATTGCTTGTTTCGTTCGTCATGGTCGGCAAAAGCGGGGGCTTGCGGCAGTCATTGATGATCTCGACCTCGCCGTGCTACTCTAGAGTATTTGGGAATCGGCTGGAGGTCGGCGCAGGGTTCAATGAGCGCAGCCAATCAAAGACGGGACAATCTAAGCTGAGGACCGGCGTGCTTTATTAGCCTGCGACTCTCGGCTCGGAATGATTTCTGTCCATCACGTACGCCTTTAAACCTCGTCTCCCGCAATACGTATACCTCTCACCGCCCTTCGCACGCTCTCCATACCTACACATCCCCTCGCTCGCCGTTGTCCAGTTTTGCGCTCCCCAACTGCGCCCCTCGCCGCGATGGAGTCAATTCTCCGCCAGTCGCGGTCCATGTGCCCATTCCTCTCCAAGACGTCCCCCGCCACGCTGCGCTCGCTTTCCACGACCGCGACCTCGCACCATGTCTCGCCGGGCGCTGGCAGCATGTCCAATCTGCAGGTGCTGGCCAGGCGCTGCCCCATCATGGGCAAAGCGCTTGCCGTCCAAAGCGCCCGCATCGGCAATAATGCTCTTGCGGGCGCCTTTGGTGGCGCGCGGGCTTATTCCACGCGTGTGAGCCGCGCTAGACTGCACACCTCGACACCAAAGGAAGCCCAGGCCGTCGACATTGAGAGCCTGCGCTCCGAGCAAGGTCGGTTCTTTCCCGGGGATGAGCGGCGAAAAAAGGCCGCTTGTCGTAAGAAATGCGTCACTAACTGCGCTCGTACAGTACCCTACCCGACTCCCGCGAAGAAGGTCGCAACTCCGGCTTCTCACTCTGTCACCCCTCCTGCTCCCCCGGCTGCGAAATTCGACTACGATGGCTTCTACCAGCATGAATTGGACAAGAAGCACAAGGACAAGTCGTACCGCTACTTCAATAACATCAATCGACTCGCCAAGGAGTTTCCCCGTGCTCACATGGCTTCGAAGGAGGAGAAAGTCACCGTGTGGTGCTCCAACGACTATCTCGGCATGGGACGCAACCCGCACGTGCTTAAGACAATGCACGAGACCCTCGACAACTACGGCGCCGGTGCTGGAGGCACCAGAAACATTTCTGGTCACAACCAGCACGCAGTGGCTTTGGAAGGCACTCTGGCGAAACTGCACGCAAAGGAGGCGGCCTTGGTCTTCTCGTCTTGCTACGTCGCCAACGATGCCACCCTTGCGACTCTCGGCAGCAAGCTCCCCAACTGTGTTATTCTGTCCGACAGCTTGAACCACGCCTCCATGATTCAGGGCATTCGCCATTCGGGTGCTAAGAAACTGGTGTTCAAGCACAACGATGTGGCCGACCTGGAAGCTAAGCTCGCCTCTATACCACCGGAACACCCCAAGATCATCGCGTTCGAAAGTGTGTATAGCATGTGTGGATCAATTGGACCCATTGAGGAGATCTGCGACCTAGCTGAGAAGTACGGTGCTATCACCTTCCTCGATGAAGTCCATGCTGTCGGCATGTACGGACCACACGGAGCTGGTGTTGCTGAGCACCTCGACTACGAAGCCCACGTAGCAGGCAGGCCGCAAGGCACTGTCATGGACCGCATTGATATCATCACCGGAACTCTTGGCAAGGCATATGGATGCGTTGGTGGCTATATTGCCGGATCCGCGAAGATGGTAGACGCCATCCGTTCGCTCGCCCCGGGATTCATCTTCACCACCTCGCTGCCGCCTGCGACCATGGCAGGTGCGAAGACTGCCATTGAGTACCAGGCGAGCTACCAGGGCGATAGGCGCCTTCAGCAGCTGCACACCCGTGCAGTCAAGGATGCTTTGAACTCCAAGGACATCCCTGTTATTCCCAACCCTAGCCACATTATTCCGTTGCTGGTTGGCAATGCCGAGATCGCTAAGAAGGCTAGTGACATGCTCCTCGAGAAGTGGGACATCTATGTCCAGGCCATCAACTACCCCACTGTCCCAGTCGGCCAGGAGCGTCTCCGCATCACGCCCACGCCGGGCCACGTCCGCGAATACCGCGACCATCTCGTCGAAGCCGTAGACAGCGTCTGGAACGAGCTCGGCATCAAGCGCACCAGCGAGTGGGCTGCCGAGGGAGGCTTCATCGGCGTCGGCGAGGCTGGCGTCGAGGAGCCCGAGCACCTCTGGACCGACTCGCAGCTCGAAGTCGATACCGTTCTCAAGGAGATGAAGGCTGGCGGTAGCGCCGTCAACATTCTCGAGGCCATCCTTGAGAAGGAACACCGTGCTACAGCACAGGCTGTCAGCGCTGCCGCTTAGGGCGAACATGGTTCTGTCTCCGTTTCTTAGCAGTCGTTGCCGGGGAAGACCTGTTCGCTCCTTCTTCTTGAGGTCTGGTGAGCGTTGAGCCACGTCATATTACATCAATGAAACACCTTTTGCTAGTGCAACTCTCACGTCTTATGATATATGTGATGTCAGCCCTATTGAACGTACTGGATGCTTTGAGTGCGGCAATATCTTACAAGCCAGTGTTCACAGCACACGAATCTCGGCCGTGGTGCCTCACAGTAACTACTCCATTGTCTCATCGTGTCCAATGGAGCCTCTCGTGGGAGCGTGAGGACCAGATATACACTACGGTTTCCGCCAGTTTGATTTCTAACGATCGTTCCTGAAGTGACATAGGCAACTCGAGTTCAGGCTCCGAACGTGATACTGTATCGCCGGTGTTTCCGACCACGCGAATCTGCGTCGTAGAGAGCGGTACTGACGGACCGATCCGATTCACAACCGGCCCTTAACCGGTCCTTACCCGGCGGCAACGGCGCTGTTCTCGACACTGTTACTGGATTGCCGAAAGCAGAAAGTAGGTCCACCATTCCATAGGCTGACAGGCACCCTCGCGGTGTTCGGTGGGGTCTCGCCACTGGAAATACGGAAGTACGAATACGAATGTACGAAGCTGGAGGATGAGCTGCGCTGGCCAGTGGCAGCACATGTGAGCGCTGGGGGTACCGAGATCCTGGGAGGCGCTAGCGGGGAGCGTGTCCAGTACCAACACCCTAATACTTCAAGTGTTCCTTCCACCTACAAGAGTTGTCCTTGCTTGTACTTCCATTTCACCTATGTAAATCCCGAAGCTGCGATAAATCAGACCAACAAGGCGAGCATCCCGAACCTTCACGTGATACTTGACACGCAAACATGCACGTAGAGTTGCTATTGAACTTTTCAGCAGCCGCATCCACAGTCCGGCCTCCGGAAAGCCTCATCCTCTTCCCAGAGCTCGGCAATTTCATGTGCACTTGCTGTCGTACCCATTCCTGTCATTTCGCATTTTTACAGCCCTCCGACCTGAGGCAAGTTCCGCGATTCCAGGCTTCAGCCTCAGCGTGGGTGCTACAAGGCGTAGCTGCGCCCAGCTGAAAGTACCGTAGCCAGACCACTACGGCTCGCTAACCGCGAACACTTACTGGACGGGTTGCGCCTCGATCGGACCTACCTTGCAGTAGAGAACAGCCATTTCGCTGAAAGCAGCGAGTTCGATTTTGACTTGTGTACGCCGCAAAAGTATATGGGAGACGTGAGATGCACTCCCATGAAGATCCGTTGGCGCGAATAGCATCATGGGCAACTCCAAAGACTTCAAGCCTACAATACTGCGCAAAGCAGTCCTACTTACACTTTTAGCAGTAACCATTGTTCTTTTGGGACTTGTCGAATATGCCTGTCGTGTGTTGCCAAAGGTGGACCGCAAAGGCGGCTCTGTTAACGTTGATTTCAACAGCTTTGTAGGACGTCGCGAGGTTGGCGTGCACAATGCATGGTACGTCAAGATCTCTATTCGTTTCCCGAACCAGACTCAGGGTTAATCAGCCATCAGGGACTCTCGATGGGCCGAGTCAGATAAAGTCGACGTGCCGTTCGTGGATCCACTAGACGTGTCGCCCGACATGCGGAGGCGGCAGATTGAAGTAGAACCCTCAGCGACGTCTACTGTTCCCGAAGAGACTGAAGCACCTGGAACCTCTGCGCCACCGCCAGCTCTTTTCCTGCAAACAGCCTCTACTTCTTCCGACGATCTTCCAACCGTATCACCTTCCGCACAACCACCAGATGAATTCCTACAAACCACGTCCTCTTCAGATGAGAACCAGGCACCAGCCACTTCCGCGCCGCCACCGAATGAGTTCCTACAAACTACTACCACGTCTGCAGACGAGAGTGACCTACCTACCTTTCTACCTTCTGCGCCAGCGCCAGATTCTTGGCTACAGACAAGCGAATCTAGTCTCTCTTTCGAGATCGAAAGCACTCAAGCGATCGACTCATACTTGCAGGTTACTCCTACTGAACCAGCAACGTCAGTGTCAGCATCAGAAGCGTTCCTTCAAACAACCTCAGAGCCTATAGTGTCAGCACCGGCCCCGACCGAATTTTTGAACAGTGTGGTCACAAGCAAAGGACTGGGAATCACACACAGCATTCGCCCTAGCATATTCCTAAGCAGTGTGGCTACGGTGAATGGCAAACCAACCACCATAGTCGTACCCGCGTTCACAACTCTCATCACAACGAAGGGCACACCATTTATCGCAACGATTCCTGCAACTGCGACACCCACAGGTAGCTCAAAGACGGATACGTTCATCAACAACCTTATTGGTGGCGAGAAAGATACGTATGTGAACGGCGTACCTATGTACTTCCTTGGGGCATATCTGCCTGTCATTCTCGCCACGTTCTTCGCTCTGCCGTGGACTTTGGTCGGCGAGACCACCAAGTCGCTGGAACCGTTCTATCAAATGGCCGCGCCTGGTGGCGCACCAGCAGAAAGATCGGTAGCTGCAAACTTCAATGATTTGTTGGCGCCACTATGGGCTCTCCTTCGTATTCAGTGGACGGTGGTCCTCAGCACCGCTCTCGCCTGGCTTGCGGCTCTTATCGTACCTTTGGCCCCGGAAGCTGTGTTCGTGTATGTTGGCAACTGTAGTGGTGGATGTAATGGCAGAATTAGTGTTTTCCTTCCCGCCGCAAGAGCCATCGAGGCAGCACTCGCTGCCATGGTCCTCTTCGAGATTGTCTTGGTTCTGAGCCTCTGGAGGAAGAAGACCGGTGTATCTGCCGACCCTCGCTGCATCGCAGGATTGGCAACGCTGCTATCTGATCCCGACGTCCAGCAAGAGTTCAGCGAGATATATATATCTACAGACCCCGCATATCTGAATAAGGCACTCAAAGGACATAACTACAGGCTCGAATCCTTTTGCGGTGTTGGCGAGAACAACATGACTGTGGCGATTATTGGAGCTATGTCAGCCCCGGAATATGTTCCTCCGACCCCAGACGAGAAGCACCAGTACACTACGGTCTCGACAAGGGCACTGGACCAGCAACCAGGGATGAGGCATGGTCATAGGATTCCGGCCATTGCTCTAGCAATTTTCATTGCTGCTCTGCTTGCCGTTATCATAACATATCGCTATACTGGTGGCGAAACGGGATTTGAGCGGTTTATGAGTGGCCAAAGTATGGGTGTGAAATTCTTATTCACATCTATAGCTGTGGCCATCGCCTGGTTTTGGGCTAGATTGTTTCGCGGTATGCTGCCTAGATACCTCGTATGCGGAGTATCTACTAACTAACAATTCAGCTATCGCACTTTATGCACCTTACCGCCGTCTCATCAGCAGCAACGCAACCGCCCGCGAGTCCATTCTCGTCTCACCTCCCATACATCCTGTTCTCGGAGTTCACGCCTTCGTATCGAGCGGGAACTACCTTCTCGCCCTCATAGCAGCCATCGGTCTTCTCTCCGAAGTGCTCTGCGTAACGCTATCCGCAATTCCTTTCAACCCAGCGACCTTATGGACAGCATACAACGTCTCCACATGGATCTCGGTCGCCATTTTAGTCCTTATGCTGCTTGCTCTAATCTCTGTTTACTTCTACCGGGAGCCGATCATGCCTGTTAAGCCGGATACGATTGCAGGCAATATGGTGTACCTGTGCGATGGGTCCCTCGCGGACATGTTTAAAGATTTGGGTGGTCACACGACAAAGGAGAGGAACGAACATATCAGTCGGATGGGCTTGAGGTATGAGATGGGATATGCACCAGGTCCCGGAGGAAGTAGGCTGGTTGTTCTGGCGGTGAGAGGGGGCGATGTAGCATGGCAATAGATGCAGCTTTCAGGATAATCGAAGCTGCGACCGGTCTGAGTCTGAATTTCGAAGTCGCCAATCTTCTGCATCGGCTTGTCCTCACGTGTTGGGCTGAGATTGTTCGCGAATTTTGCTTTGAATGACGAGGTCTTGCTGCTCGGTGATTGTCTCCACGGCGTCCACTTCGAGGCGGCCATCCGTGTCTCCATTGCCGTACGTATGCTTCGTCTGGAACAAAGTTCGGACGCCGTGCAGGCTGAAAGCACGCAGTGTAGCTATCAATCATGTGTGAGTTGGAAATGCCAGCAAGGCTAGCACTGGGAGCAGGCATGTTGGGCGTGCTAGCCACCAGGCTCAAGCGATCCTGCCAACACGAATGCGGAACAATTCACGACTTCTTCGACGCAACATATTCCAAATTTGGCTAGGAGTGCGGAGCCTGTCTTGCACGCTCACTACATGCATGCATCTACGCCTGTACGCCACCCAGTGGAGACCATCGGATTGGATGCAGAACTTCAGCCGCATCCGCCACTTTTTTGCTTTTGGCGCCAACAAAACACAATGCATACATATCGCTTTAGATAAGTTCTCCGCTATGCGCTGATACACCCGCAATGTCTTCAACAAAAATTGTGAAGCATGGCAGGCGACCGCCACCAAGACCGCCAACGCTTGGCGTACCTATGATAGACTCTGATCAGGCTGGCATTGCATTCCACCAGCGATCTAGGCTCTCATCGCTTCGGTCCTTAAGCGCAGACCTGACGCTCTTGTATCCACGGCAAGAGACATGGGCAGAACTGGAGTCCTATCCGTAAGTGACCATGTGAAAGCTGCACGTGGTAAACCATCTATCTAGGTACTCATACATCCAGAAAAAAACACATCATATGAGACAGACTCAGACGACCAACACTTGTTGGGGAACGAGTCGAACTCTTCGTTCACTAAAACGAACTCGTTAGTGCAAATGTGCACAGAACCTTTTTGTCGCCTCGACACACGGCTTAGGTCATACAAGGCAAGCACACGTTATCATGGCTGGCGCATGGGTGTCCTGATCGGCAGCTGCATGTTAGCTTCTATCCTATACTTTAACATTGTGGTGTTGATCGTTGCGGCCACTAAGGGATCGGGCTTCAAGGAAGGCTTCGCAGAGCCTTTCTCCTCTGACCCTCAGCGCATGTCTCGACTCAGCAGTGCAATTCACATTGTCATTAACGTACTCAGTACTTTGTTTTTGAGTGCAAACAACTACATTATGCACGTCTTAAGCTCGCCTACACGGGCAGGGGTCGACAGAGAGCATAGGAAAGGGAAATGGTTCGACATTGGTGTCCTTCCTATTCACAACTTCAGAAGACATTGAATATCCTGGAGGAGGAAGATTCTATGCGCATTCATGGTACTGTTTTCCGGTCCGCTACATTTGTTGCTGGTGCTCCTGTACTCGCGGGGAAAATGCGTCCTGACCTAACATGCGTCCTGATCTTGTTAGTCACAACTCTTCTGCTAACTACGCCGCAGCAACGGACGAGTTCAACGTCAGTCTCATAGCATCTAACACCACGAATACATCATCTCTCGACCGCGACTCATGTTTTAAACGGTTTCCAAACGGTCAGTGGCAGGCGGAATACCTATCACCTACCGTCAATTTTGGCGACCTTATCCTCTCCGTTGGCAATCACGCTTCGTACATCAACTTGACCAGCACCACCAATCTTAACGTCAGTAAGGATGGTCTACCAAATGACTTCAAGCTGACTGGTCCAATAGAAATTCCTCTCAGCGAGATTGTACTCAACATCACAGACTGGATCGACGTCACCAATGTAGGTTCCGATATACATGACTCAACGAATGGCAGAATATATGCCAGTGTTGTTGCTGGTTGTGGGATTGACGTTCCAACCAAAAGCCGTATACAACTGAGCAAGAGCTTCCTTATGATTGTCATAGTATGCAGCACGGTCAAGCCCAGCATTAAGCTTTGGGTTTTATACGTGGAGAAGACTGACTTCATGGTGACACTCGGAGACGCCGCCGCCTCTTTCGTAGAAAACCGCGGCCCAACGACAGTAAAGTTTTTGCATCTTCAGCAAGGTGGCCATCACTGCCGAGGCCGCTCATCGTATGTCCAAAGAGGAGGCAATTCGATCGCTTCTTAGCGAGTCGCCGACCTCTGAGTCAGATGGTTCAGGCGATACGTTACTCGTTGCTTAGATAGCCAATTCCCTGCGGATTGTGCTGTCATTCTGCTATTTTGCTATCAATAGCAAATGCACTTCTATAGTAAGTATCTCCTCATAGTGGCATTGATCAAGAATGTTAGCTAACCTTGAACCAGGGAGTACCCATATATTCACAGCACGAAAGGAAGCTATGTGTTCGTGAGCTTCGAGGGTGACATACTCAGCACTACAGAGACTCACAGATATTCTGTCATCAATACCTATAAGCCTAAGCACTGCTTCCCTTTGTGGAAGTCTTATCTCTTCATATGCTAACTATTCAACTTTGGCAGGGCCGGCGCATACGAGTTGGGTCCTCGTGCAAAGGTCTGCGAATAACAAAACCACTTCACCAACAACGGGGCACCTACTTTCTGCAACTGTCTCTACGATTTCCTTTACCGCTATTGGCTCTGAGTGGAGGATTCCATTGGTATGCACGCACGTGCTACCTAGGACGCAAGGCTGATACCACTTAGGCTCCTCTCGCAAAGCATCTACCTCGTCCAAATTGACGTCTATAACCGTGAGGGCAAGCTTCTCCAGTCGGAGTCCATTTCGGGGTTGGGAATCTCCCGCATTAGTTTCCTAGTCCTGTGCGTCAATTTCTTCGCGATGTACTTGGTGTTGGACTAGTGGGACGCAGGCGCATGAAATTGAGAATACCCTTCGCGGCGTCATGCAGCCTGGTCATCAGCGCCGCGTGTCATGCAACCTTTACAGAGCAGGATATGCGCTGGAAGCAGGTACAATGGGGCGTTGTACAGGAAAGAATGTTTGACGGGGAATTGCATTGCTCTTTCTCCTCGGAACCAGTTGAGAAACCCGAGTCGGGGTTCAATATCGATGAGATCTCGAGCAGGGAAACGATTGGCCTTCCAATCCATAATTACAGACCAAGTCCATAGTACCGTAAGTCCTAAGAAAGGCACAATTCGAACGTGCATCGCCATTTATGACACGATTCGGATGTCGCTGGTGCACGCAAGCTCACACCTTGGAAATCCAGTCAAACGCTATATCCATCGAGACCAGCGATCTTTTGGATTTCTATACGTTCCGACACGATTCGCTACTGTCAGTGCTAGTGGTACTCACGTCTGGCATGCCCTAGCCTTGGATGAAATAGCCTCCCACGGCCGCTCAACAGCCATCAACAAAACATCCAACAACCCTTTCAACTCATCGCATTGTTCCTCCTTATCAATTCGGCATGCGATGCGAAACCGGCAATGAAAAGGGCTTCCATCTCTTCGCCTTGACAGCTCCCGATGAGTGGGGGTGGCCGCGCAAGCACAGATCTTGGATTTTCCGGCGGAAATGCCGGGCGACTCGTCACCTTCGTCCTTGATCTAAATTTTCAAACCACCAATCCACGGCGACTGCCATAATCTTGTTTCGAAACAAGCCTTAGTGCCCATCTGCGATAGCCGCCATCGGAATGCGTCATATTCTCGTGTTCGGCTATCTAGGGACAGAGCCGCAGAGCTCCAAAGCTTGACGTTGCTTGTGGATCCAACGGCTGGCTGACCAATGATCGCTATGTCACGGCTCACGACCATCCATGATCTACAATAGGCACCATCGTAGGATTGGCTTCGAGGCCGTTCAGCGGGAATCCCGGTGGCCGTGGGCGACCGACCTACTTTGTCAAACGCGTCAGCTTGAGATGCGACCGAGGCGCATCTTTTCGCGATCTACTGTATATCTAATATGTTGCTGTAGTCGTGAATATATCTGTACTCACTCACACAGGGCTGTCCATTCGCTTCCACATTCTTTCGCTGATCATTTTCTTCTTCGTACCTCAATCATGAGGGTCGTTTCCTCGTTCGTTATCACCTCAGCGCTTGCAGCTCGCGTCCTAGGGGCATCAAACAGCTCCTCTGGGCTTCTGTCGTCAGACTCCGGTAGGAAATTATTCTACTGAGGCCACTACTCGGCTAAACTCCATCTGTAGAACGCCTAGGCAATTTCGCTGAAGCTTACAGCAAGGCCAAAGCTCTAGTCGCTCAATTGACCAACTCCCAGAAGATCTCTGTCATCACCGCAGGTGATGTCACGTCGAATTCTTCATCAGCTTCCAATGTCTCGTGGACCGCATACACGAGCAAGGATGCTTTCGCAGGCATGAACAACGACTACTTCGTCTCTGGATTCAGTTCGGGCAACGCGCTCTCAATGACCTGGGACCTCAATATGGTTCGCGCGGAAGCCAAGGCATCCGGAGACGAATTCTATGGTAGAGGTTACGCGCTTATCTCAGGCCCTGAGGGAGGGCCATTAGGCCGCACACCTTGGGGCGGCCGTCAGGCGGAGGCCATGTCGCCAGACCCGTACCTTTCTGGACTTATTCTTGGCCAGGCCATTGCCGGCATGAACTCCGCTGGCGTTATTGCTGGAGGCCGTCACTTCTTGCTCAACGAGCAGGAAACAAATCGCACCGCGCAACTTGGTGGCTCCACCACTATTTCATACTCCAGCAATGCTGACGACAAGACGATCCACGAACTATACCTCTGGCCATTTGCAGACGCCGTGCGATCGGGAATGTCTGCAGTCATGTGCGCGATGAACCGTGCCAACGACACGTACTCTTGCGAGAACAACCGCCTTCTTAACGAGCTTCTCAAGGATGAGCTTGGTTTCCCCGGGATGGTCTGGCCTGACGTCGGAGGCCAAACTTCAGCGTTTGGAGCTGCTAACGGTGGATCTGACTACGGATCCTCTAGCCTGTGGTCGGAGTCGACCATCACTGCAGGCATTGCCAATGGCTCCCTTACACAAGATCGTCTCGATGACATGGCTATTCGCAACATCATTCCGTACTACTTCGTTGGTCTGGATGATGGTAACTTCCCATCACAGGCCGACGCTACCGAATACCGCGACGTACGAGCCAACCACAGTAGCCTCATCCGCGAAATCGGCGCAGCCTCCCTCGTTCTACTGAAGAACTCCAACTCTTCAGGTGCTGGTCTCCCGCTTGACAAGCCACGCACTGTCAGTATCTTTGGCGCCCATGCTGGACCTGCTATGGCAGGGCCTAACATGGCGTTCAGTGTTCAGGGCACCGACGGACCGACCTACCAAGGTCATTTGGTATCGGGATCTGGATCTGCTCAGCTGTCGCTCAGCTACATCAGTACACCTTACCAAAGCATCATGAACCGAACCATTGCAGACGGAGCGATGCTGTGGTGGGTTATGAACGACACATACTCATCTAGCTCTGGAGGCATGGGCGGCGGCACGGGAGGAGGTATGGATGGTGGCTCGGCCCCGACTGCAACAAATTCGACCGCCGGCGGCAACTCCACCGCTGGTGGTATGGGTGGTGGAGCTAACGTAGGTGGAGGCGGAGGGGCCGTTGGCATTGGCCAGTCCGGTACTTCTGTGTCGCCCTCGTTTACCAACTACGCGTCAGTCTCTGAAGCATGCATTGTCTTCTTGAACTCCTTCTCTGGCGAAGGTGCCGACCGCACCGAGCTCTTTAACGACGACCAAGATATTATGGTCACGACCGTCGCTTCGGAGTGTAATAACACCATCGTCGTCATCAACACTCAAGGTCCGCGTCTCTTGGAGGCTTGGATCGACAACGAGAATGTCACTGCCGTCTTGTATGGTGGATACCTTGGCCAGGAGTCTGGAAATGCCATTGCCGACGTGCTCTACGGCGACGTTAACCCAAGCGGCAGACTCATCAACACCATCGCAAAGAACGAGAGTGACTATCCTGTAAGGATCTGCTACGATGCCGACTGTAACTACGACGAGGGCGTATACATCGACTACAGGCACTTTGACAAGTACAACAAAACTGTCCGCTACCCGTTCGGATATGGCCTTTCCTATACTTCGTTCGAGTACTCCGGGGCTCAAATCAACAGCACTGACTCGGCCGCGTTGGCCAGCACATACCCTACGGGCACCGCTACCCTTGGTGGAAAGTCCGACCTTTTCGACAGCGTGGTTAGCATTGATTTCACCCTGTCCAACACAGGCAACCTCGCAGGTGCAGAAGTCACCCAACTCTACGTCGAGTACCCGTCTGCCGCAGATCAACCTCCTAAGCAGCTGCGCGGCTTCAAGAAGGTCACTCTTGAGCCGGGTGCTTCGACCCAAGTCACTTTTGAGGTGCGCCGCAAAGATATCAGTTATTGGGACGTTGTAGCTCAGGATTGGGCGATTGCGAAGGGCGACTACACGTTTCATGTGAGCTCGAACTCGCGTGATAGCAAGGATAGCGTGAAGGTCACTGTTTAAGGCAGTCAGTGTCTGCGTAGGATATTAATAGTCGGTAGAAGAGGGTTGGTGGGTGTGCAAAGCTCTGCTTCTGTGTACATATATTGAAATTCGTCCATGAACGGAGTGGAAACCTGATGTTTACTTTTAAACCACTCCATATCGATTCTGGGAGATGTAGACGTCAATCTAGTATTTGGTTGCCTACAAGTCAAATTAACATGGGCAAAAGTGATGGGTTGTATGATAAAGCCATCACGTACGGAAACAGGCGTTGGTACCTTGCTCTTCTACTAAAGTACTCTAAAGAAAGCTGTTTCAGTGAACACGCGTCAAAACGGATAAGACCTTTTTGTCGAGCCTTCTTTCCGATTTCTACAAAAGGGCAGACAGAAAGTGCATGAACAGGTGTTCGCGGGCACGGACCAATGAAAGAGCAGGACGATGGCGTTTCCATTTCCAAGCCACCAATGCATGCGACACGACACGACGCCGGCTATTGCGTGCTTCTTTCAACATCATGTCACCAAAAAGAGGAAGCAAGCCGCTCCCTGCTGGCCTCCAGTCGCTATCAACACCAAATCTTCCTACTCTGCGGTCACCAGCCAGCGAGAAGCCACCTGTTGAGCCGGAGCTGCCCGCGATCCTGCCTTCACTTGCCCCGCGCACGTCCCCGGCAGCGCCGACATGTGCCAACGATGGTAACGAGGACGAAGACGAGAGCGAGGATGAGGATGAGGACGAGTTGATGCTTGGTTCGGGAGAGTCAGAAGAATCCCAGTCGGACGAGGTAGCCGATGCGCCTTCAGCACGCCGTCGATTGTTCGCGTCGCGTTCATATTCGCAGCTCCCGCACGCATCCAGCACACTCTATCCGCCATTTTACAATAGGCCTCCGGTTCCGCTGCCGCCGTCTCCTTCGTTAACGTCGCTCTTGCGACCTTCGTTCAGCACGACGACATCGCGACGTACGACGCCCGATTCGTCTGATGTTGACGTGCCGCCCGGCACCAGCATGCTTGCATCTACGGCAAACCTCGCCAGTATCACAAAATCTGCACGACACGCGCCATTGGTGCCTCGGGCGTCTCCCAAAGTGCCCACTTACGAGTACTATGGTTTCGCGCTATACCTCGCTAGCTCTGCAGCCTTCTTTTTGTACATTGTGTGGGCCTACGTACCGTCTCCGCTGCTGCAGCAGATGGGCATTCATTATTATCCCAACCGCTGGTGGGCCCTCGCTGTACCCTGCTGGCTGGTCGCCCTGGTGGTGTACATCTATGTCGCACTCGCAAGCTACAATACGGGCTATCTCACGCTCCCAATGAGCAGCTGTGAGAATCTTGTCGATGAGGCGGCTCAGATAGCGTTGGTCGACAAACGGACTGGAGCTATCGTTCGGGGCCAGCCGTCGGTCTCAAGGCAGGCACAGACTGCTGGGCGAGCCAGTGTGACAAGCGGGCGAAGAGATTCGATATCGGCATACCGGTGGAGTTCCGCGGAAAAGGCTGACTGGAAGAGCTTTTGGAGCGTCAGCACAGACGCGGTCATGGACGTGCCAATAGGCGGCGTCTGTGAGATACTGTATGGTGAAGAGCACGGTTGACTGGGCTATCAGTAAACCGTTTGCAGCCACACGTAAGCATGCCATTCGATAATCGCGCATATCTAGACCTGACAACTCAATCGTCATGTCCAGTGGCAGTTGCAGCCGAAGTGGTTTCGAGCCTAACCCCCACTTTCCGGCCCATCCCAACACTGCACGTACCAAGCGACTTTTGGAAGCTCTTCCTTACCCCGCTACATGTCGCCGCATGCCATTGGCTCGGCGTGTACGAAGTCGAAGCTATGCGATGGAAATACGAACCATCTCCGGCAACCGGCCTGGCTGACTGACTCTTCATAAGAATACTGCTCCTCCGCCTGTCGCCTTTGTCTAGCATTTTCACCTCCTCTACTTTGTGCCCATCTCCGCAGGTCGTCAAGATGAAGTTCACTAGTGCTGTTGCTCTGGCGTCTGCCGTCGCTTCAACTGAAGCCGCAGAGACTGTATTGGGAGCTTACATGTTCCACCGTCATGGTGACCGCACTCCTAAGTCATTGGCGCCGACCAACCTCACTGCTTTGGGTTATGAGCAGGTCTACACGTCCGGTCAGTACTACCGATCTAGGTACCTCACCGGCAACTCCAAGATCAAAGGAATGAACGAGGACATCGTCAGGCTCACCCAGCTTGCCGTGACTGCGCCTGTGGACAATGTGCTACAAAACTCGGCGCAAGGTTTTTTGCAAGGTCTCTACCCTCCTTACCAGCAGGTGCAGACTCTTGCCAATGGCAGCGACGTTCAATCTCCCATGGATGGATACCAATTGATTCCCATCAACACGGTCGAAACCGGCTCCGGCAGTGAAGACAACGGTGGGTCGAGGAAATGGAGTCCTCAGTCTTGCATCTCGCTGATTTCTACCTACAGGCTGGCTCCAGGATGCATCCTCTTGCGCCAATGCTAAGACAAGCTCCAATGCCTTCTTCACCAGCGCAGAGTACAATGACCTCTTGAGCAAGACCACGGACTTTTACAAGTCGCTCGTTCCTGTTGTGAACGCCACTTTCGACGAGAAAGATGTCTCTTTTAAGAACGCCTATGTAATCTATGATCTGATCAATGTGGCCGAGATCCACAACTCCTCTATCCCCTCGTCGGATGTCCTCACGGAAGAGACCCTTTTCCAGCTCCGCACTTTGGCCGACGCCCACGAGTACGGTCTTGCATATAATGCATCCGACGACATCCGTGCCATCTCGGGTATGCAGCTCGCAGGTGAAGTTCTCAAGTATATGAACTCCACCATCAAATCCGGCCAGTCCGGCTCGAGCGCCAACAAGTTCGGTGTCCAATTCGGTGCCTACGCTACATTCCTCTCCTTCTTTGGCCTTGTCGACCTACCCCACGCCAACGAGACCTTCTACGGTGTCACTGACTACGCTTCGTCCATGGTATTTGAGCTTTTCACTAACGCCGACACCTCGAACGGATTCCCCGCGACAGACGACCTCCAGGTGCGCTTCCTTTTCCACAATGGCACTGCTTCCAATGCCAGCGAGCCCGCCGTGTACCCGCTCTTCGGCGGAAACGACGAAGCTCTCTCGTGGAATGACTTCTCCAAGAACCTGAACAAGTTCGCTGTCCACAACACCGAGCAGTGGTGCACCAAGTGCGGCAACACTACCGGAAGGTGTGCTCAGTACTCCCAGGATGGCACTGATGGATCGGCGAACGCGAGCAGCAACGACGGTGGCAACCACATGTCAGCTGCCATTGGTGGTGTTATTGGTGCAATGGTCACGCTTGCTGTTGTGTTGGGCGCACTGGCTGCGTTCATGTTGCTGGGTGGGTTCAGGCTTGCGAAGAAGCCGAGTGGTGCCAGGGCGTCGCCGGTCTCTGAGGTCGCGGGTAGCAAGGCTTAAGTTTTGTGATGGGTCGCTAGCACAAGGAATACATATTTAGTTACGATGATTACGACGGTTTGTACGGCAGATTAACGAATGAAATGGATACCCTACGAACACTACCTACGTCTTAGTGTATGTCTAGCGTCGCTTGCCGATCTAGTGCTGAGCAATCGGCGCTATGATTGCTGTAAGCCATGTTACATGATCTTTGGGCGTTGTACACCGGCTGACGGTTCGTCTGGCTGCAAATGAAATCATGTTCCGATAATTCTGCACGCGGGCGAACTAGCATGAGCCTGGATCGGACCAAGCTGTCTGAGCCTGTGCAATCGCAACCGGTCTGATCGACAAGACCAACTTTACGTTATACGCTACTGATTCTGTGAACGGGGTTCCTGATGTTATCACTCAGCACTTCAACTCGCAAGCACAATCGCACTTTGTTGGTCTTTCAACTGTTCCGTCACGCTAAGCCAGATAGGATACCGCGTTGCAAGCCCGTAGGGATCATACTGCACGCATAACAAGGCCATCGACCACAATGACTAAATTACCCCTGTCACCTTTTTCAGATACCCGACATTACCACAAAGCTCACAGTGCCGTCCAAAGCAGTACTTATCACAGGCACTAGCCCTGGCGGCATAGGCCCCGCCCTCACCCTTGCCTTCCGACAACTAGGCGCCACTCGCTGTCTTCGCAACTGCGCGCTCCGTCTCCAAGATGCAAGAGCTCGCATCGCTCCCCAAACGTGCATCTTCTCTCGCTTGATGTCACATCGCCAGCGTCCGTGGCTGCTGCGGCGAAAGGAGTAGAGGCAACGGCAGGCGGCAGGCTCGATGTGCTCATTAACAACGCTGGGGTACGATACGTCATGCCAGCGTTAGACATCGATATCGAGAAGGCGCGAGAGTTGTTTGAAGCGAATCACTGGGATGTGTTGTTGATGATCCAGGCGTTAAGGAGAAGTTGATCAGAGCAAAGAGAACGATTGTGAATGTGGCAAGTGGGGCTGGTGTTGTGTACATTCCGCTCCAAAGTGCGAACTTCTTGAATAGCCATCTTCCTGTCGTTCAGTGCCTTTCGTCTCAACCGGAACGTAAGAACACTATCTCTTGCAGCCCCATACAACGCGTCCAAAGCGGCTCTAGGTCAGTACTCCGAGACGCTTTGCATGGAACTCGCGCCATTGAACGTCAAGGTGATCACTCTTGTGGCGGGGAACGTGACATCCAATAGTACCACAAACAGACTGGCGCCTGGGCAGTTGCCCGAAGGGTCATACTACACACCTCTGGAGAAAGAATTTGCGAAGGATGTGGAATTCTCGTTCATGCCAACAGCTAAGGTTGCTGAGGAGGTCGCCGATGATGTGCTCCGTGGTGCCAGTGGGAGTATCTTCAAAGGTGCGAATTCAATTGTGGTCAAGTGATTGATTCCATGCTTCCCTCAATGGTTGTTCGTAAGTCGTCCCTTCCACTAGTAATTATATGGCTTGCTCCGGAACAGGGATACTTGGTCGTCTTGAACGGCAGGGGACTGAGCAAAATGCCGACGATGTCATAGTACATATTTTCATATAATGTGCGTAAAGCCAGCAGACTTCACTTCTTCCGTTATCGTATCAGTCGTAATATTTGGCGCTCTTCCCTGCGATGATGGTCTCCTCGTTGAGCTCGCTCCTAACGCGACCTTTTGCAACGCCCTTCGCGACCCTCGCTTTCACCCACTCTCCAGCCGTAATTCCAACAGCGCTCTCATCCTTGCTCTTCGTGTAGCCAAGTTTCTCCAGGACCGGACTCTGAATCGGATTCAATACAACGTTGTCCTCTGGGCGCACAAAGTACAACACGCCTAGGCGATCAATGTCGGCCTGATCTGGCGGTGGAGCGACTACACGATGGATACTACTTTTCAAGAACCCATTGGTGAGGAACTCAAGAGAGTCCGCAATATTGACCGTGATGCTTCCGGGGTAGGGTTTCACGTATCGCCACTCGCCTTCCGGTGTACGAACCTATATACGTCAGTCATATCAGCAAGCCACAAATCTCCAGCTAATCCAACGACATACCTGCAACGCAGCTACCGGCTGTCGGAAAAGTAGGGTCAAGGACCCAAAGTCTGTATGCCCCTTCACCCACACGTTGTCAAGCGTCTCGTTCTGCTCCCGCGTCCGCTTGTGGTACTTCATGTATCTCAGATGGCAGTCGCTCTTCTCGTCATACCGGTGTTTCTGCAGGAAGAAATCCTCGGGTAGCTCGAGGATGATGGCAAGCAGAACCAGCAGCTTCCCGACGACATCGTCATTGATGTGGCGTGCGAATCGCTCAATCTCCTCGCGGTGCGTGTTGATGATGTCTGGGTGTGCGCGCTCCAGCTCTTTAACAAACTTGGGGATGTTGTAGATCTCAGTGTTGTCTTGCACGCCAGGACGTACTTCGCGCAGCCCGAGGGGTTTGTAGCCGTTGTAGCCTCCATTCTCAAGATCTGCCCGGTACTTGAGCTTCTCTTCTGTGGAGAGGTTGAAGAGCTCTTTGCCGATAGCGAATTGGCGGTCGACTGCTTCTTGGCTTAGGCCGAAGTTTGTGATGTAGAAGAACCCTGGTCATGTGAGCGAAGTCATCGTCAGCCATGGAACTGGGACCGGTACCAATCTTCTCAATAGCCTGGAAAAGCTGCTTCGCAAGCTTCTCCTTTCCACCTGGCGTGTCGAACAGGGAGAGGTCGAGCGTGGCGAGATCTGCCCATTGCACTGCTGATTTTAGTATGCGAACTGTCATCCATCGGGTTTCAACCCACGTTCGAACTTTGTCTCAGGTACCTGATGATACGTTAGAACAGGAGGTACCGTCCTAGCAGGTTCCACGATAGTAGCCATGTTGTCACTTGAACAACGCTCGAATCTCTCACTTTCCTCCATGAAACCATCGAGTAGATCCGTTCTACTAAATACACTTCGACCCCGCAAGACAGTTCGGCAATAAGCCGAACACCAGACTTAGCGCCATGCGTGTGCTGGGTTAAGCTGCCACCATCAGATGCAGGGTTGTCGTGATTCTTGGCGCGAGCACGCAACGACCACTCTAACCTTGGGCAAAGATCGACACCAACTTTGGCCTTGTATGTGTCGTTAACAAATTCAGATGTTAGTTGCTGTTGTCATTGAGGGTTTGCATAGCGTGCTCGCAGCTAGTAGGTGTTTTCTTGCACCGGAAGCGTGCCGATGTCCGTTAGATATGCCCCAAGTCGCATATCTCCACGCACTTCGTGAGCAAGTGTACTATCTAGAGTCTAGCAGGATTGATTGGCACAATACTTGCTGGGCTCGTCAACCGGCATTGGTTGACTCGAGACGATAACCCGGCAGCCCTGGTAATGTACATGTCCTATATAGAATCAAAGGACTTCATCCTCGATCTGCAGCTTTACATCTCCTCATCATGCTCGACACAAAGGAGCAAACGGCTGCAGCGTCCAGTGCTGTGGATGCCAGTCCCGAAAACACCTTACACTACGCCCGCCGCGGCTCCCTCGTCGCAGAAACCGCAGCCGATCCTAACATCGAAGGCTACGATGCCGAGCGCATGCGTGCTCGCGCGCTGCTCTCTGCAGACGAAGAGAAGAAACTCCTCCGCAAGATAGACTGGCACCTCATGGCGCTGTGCTCCATCATGTTCCTGCTCAAGAATATCGACGCAGACAACGTCTCCAACGCGCGCATCATGAATAAGGGCAGTCCAACAAACATCATGAACCAGCTCGGAATGACGTCGAACGAGTACAATCTGGTCACCACGCTGTACTACATTCCGTACATTGTTGCGGAGGCCCCATCGAATCTGCTGATCAAGCGATTGCTGCCTTCGAGATGGCAGAGCAGGATAATGGTTACGTGGGGAATTGCGCTGTCGTGTCATGCAGCTGTGACGAACAAGGAGGGATTGTATGTAGCGAGGTTCTTCCTGGGACTTTTTGAAGCCGGACTGTTTCCCGGCGTCATTCTCCAGATGTGCTACTGGTACCGCCCCGACGAGATGTCCGTCCGCCTCCTCTACTTTTACATACTCGGCAACCTCTCCGGCGTCGTAAGCGGCCTCCTCGCCTTCGCCTTCTCCCACCTCGACGGCGCCCACGGTCTCAGCGGCTGGCAATGGATTTTTCTCGTCGAGGGCATCATTACCATCGCCTTCGGCGTCGCCATCTACTTCATCTTCCCGGACTTCCCACCGCAAGCAAAATGGCTCACCGACGACGAGAAGGCTTTCATCCAGGCGCGGCTCCCAGGGAACGCGCCGCAGGCAGCAGAGATGAACTTCAATTGGCGCGAGATCGTCGAGTCACTCAAGGACATCCGGCTATGGCTGTTTACGCTGATCTGGGCGCTGTTCACGATTGGGAACAGTGGGGTCCGGTTCTACCAGCCTACTGTGATTGCGGATCTGGGGTATACGGATGTTGCGTCTGCGCAGCTGCTGAATTTGCCCATCTCGATTTTCAGCATCATAGTCATTGGGATTACCGGGGCATTCGCGGACAACGGAAAACTGCCGCGGCCGCTTTATCCTCTGGCGTTTTTGTGTATTATATTGGCGTGCTATGGGACGTTATACGCTTATCCCAACAGTGGTGGAGTGTATGCGGCGACACTGATCGGAAACGGCCTCACATCCGCATGGTATCCTATGATGTACGTAACACCTGATGAGAGACATGAGCTACGCTGATTTCCTCCTAGGTGGCCCTGGCGCGTCCAAACAACCTCCAAAGCCACAGGCTCCGCATTCTCCATCGGGTTCGTCAACAGCTACGGACAGGTCAGTTCAGTCTTGCAAGTTCACTCATCGTGATCTCCTGTTTGCTAACTTGAAATTTAGATCGGGGGCGCGATCGGACCACATCTCTTCCAGAGCAAATACGCGCCCCATTACGGCGTGAGTTTCGGCATCGCTATGGGGTTCATATCAGCCTGTATACTAACAACTATCGGTACATGGTGGCTGACGCGGCAGACGGAGCAAGACACGCGGAGACTGAAGCTGGCGAGAGTCCAGGCGCAGAAGCGAGGGGAGACGGTGTTGGATGATGTCGTCGACAACGATCTGAGGAAACCAGTCAAGAGAGGGAGCAGCTCGGATGTGAGTGCTTGAAACATACGGCGCCGGGGTGATACTGTAGTTTATTCAAAATGCTGCATGCCGCACCAGTTAGCCAGCAGTATAGGATGATCGGTAGCGAAAGATTTGAATGACAGCACCGTCGTACGGCGTTCGTCCTGCGCCCAACTCACGCACATATGGACACTCGCAAAAGCGGAATACCTTTCCTATTCCGAGAAATTTTCAATTCGTAGATCTATCATCTTCATTAACGTAAAGCAAAATCCCATGCTCGCCATTCTACTCCGATTCGCGCAGCCGTAGCTTGCGCTTGCGCTCGAACTCAATTCCTCCAATAGACTAATCCTATGCGATGCGCGAGACAGAGTGGAAAAAGAGCCAGCCCGAACAACATGTGCGTATTCACATTGCTCGTATGCAAGACAAAGCCGTGTCACGGCATGTCTGGACGAGGAGATGTACGTGTGTAAACACAACCCATATCCCAGAGCCGGACAACAATTGCTGAAGAAAAATCAAGATGAATCCACTCGCGCTTTTAGCTCCCGTCGAGCCTTATGGAGATCGCTAGTACAATAGAGTCAGAAGAGAGCGCACAGTTCGTATATGTATTTATGAGGAAGGGTATCGATCGAGATAAGGCGAAGAAAGCTTCAGGATATCATGTTCTAGTGGCTGCCGTTCTTTCGGAAAGTGAGAAGCTGAGATAGACCAGCGAGGCCGCATCCGGTCTTGAGGAAGTCGTGGCTGATCAGTTCTGACGCACTGGCTCTTGACTTGACATCCACGCATAGACACACCGATAAGAAAGCCTTCAGCTCCTTGGAGAGCTTGTCGGGCTTCTTAAGTCTAGGAGTACCATTGGTCGCGATGAGGTAAAGCGCCTTTAAAGGTTCCTCGTTCAGGTATGGCGGCTCGGACTCGATCATTTCAATGGCCATGATACCCAAGGACCAGATGTCGACCTTGTTGCCGTACTCTTTCTGCTTGACAACTTCTGGTGCCATCCAGTATGGAGTTCCGACCATGGTCGCTCGCTTGCTGCGTTGTTCCGTAAGTTTTGCGCAGAAACCAAAGTCAGCTGTCATCGGGTTAGCAAAGTATTCCTGTGTACTGAAACTCATGGACATACTGATCTTGACGCGGCCGCGGCCGTCTAGTAGCACGTTATCACTCTTAATATCACGGTGAATGATGTTCTTGGTGTGTAGATCTTCCAAACCCTTGCATGTCTGTCATTGTCAGTGGGTGCTTGGAAGATTTGAGATTGGATACTAACCTCCAAGCAGATAGTTGCGATCTGGTCTTCACTAATGGATGGGTTGTTGTCAATGACATCTGTTAGAGCTCCTCCCTCCATGAACTCCATGACTACCCACAGTTCTGATTGATCTTCCTGCAAGAATGCATCTAAGAAGTCGACAATGTTAGGGTGGTGGCTGTCCTTCATGACGATAATCTCGTTAACAATCAACTCCTTGCGTGGTTGGTTGCGCAGATCCATCTGCTTGATAGCCACTTGAGCGCGAGGGCCATTCTCCCGAAGAATTTTCTGCGCCATTGGAGACGTCGCACCCTCACGAATGCGGGCAACGTACACGGAACCTGAGGCACCCTGACCGATCTTCTTCTGCTTGTTGTACGAATCCAGTGGCTTGTCTTTCGAGACAACTTCGCGGAGTTTGGCCATGACCTCGCTTTCAGACATGCTAGACATGCGCACATCTTTGCGAGGCGTCTCTTCTTTCTTGGCGGTAAGCGCTTGCTCTGCTTTCTTCACAGCGTCACTCGCCGGAGCTGCGGCGGGCTGCTTAGCCACCACGTTGAGCGGTTTGGGTGCAGCAGAGCTCTGGTACTGTTTCTGCTGCGGCTGAGCTTGCGGGGGCCGCGCCTGAGGCACCTGGTTGGCCGAGTTTTGGTATTTCGAGTTCGGCTGGACCGGAGGGCGTTGCTGCTGAGCGGCAGGCGCACCGTAACCATTGCCATTCTGTTGACGTGGCGCGGAGGGAGCAGGGCGTTGAGCTTGCATTTGGCGCAAAGCAGCAGGTTGTTGCTGCGGGCCTCTTGAACCGCCGGGGGTTGATGGAGCTGGACGGCTGGGATTGTAGCGCGATGTTCCCGATGGGCTTTGTTCTCGCGAATCGTAGCCGCCACCTCCAAACTCCTGTTGTGCCATTGGCACCTTCTTTTGCGGTAAGGATGCATTGTAAGCAGCCAATTCTTCTCGCTCCCGTCGGTCGTATTCTTCCCGCTCACGCGCTCTTTGTTGCTGCTCGCGAGCTCGCTCTTGTTCCATACGCCTCTGCTGTTCGTACCGAGGGTCTTGACCACCTTGTGGTGTTGCGTAGCCAGAGCCGGGTGGAGTTTCCTGACGAGACAAGCTGTAGCTGTCCTTGCGAGCATAGCCGTTGGGGGGTGCAGGGCGAGGTGGTGCGATGGAACTGCCACCGGCCGCATATCCAAGTTGCTTCTCCATGCCAGCGGTGACTGGCGGCGTGGGCGTTAGGCTAGGATATTGTGCCGGGTCATCTGCACGCTTGACTAGCTTCTCTGTGTAGAATTCCAGTACCTCCAAAACGGCCTTTGGATTCTTCGCATAGTCATCCTTGGTAAGCGCGGAGGCAGTGAGCAGCTTCTCCCATTCTACTGGCAAGCCAACGAAAGCGCCGCTCGTGGGGTCGAAGCCTACGTGTACTCTGTGAGTAAAGTTGGTGGGGTTGCTGACCCCACCCATGCTAGGGCAGCGTTGGTAAATGCTGTCTATCCATGAATAAACCTCATCGTCGGTCTCTACCTTGCAGGTGATAACCTTAGCAGGACCATCTCGAGGTGGTGAAGAGCCCTTATTGGGGTTCAATGACCTCGTGATCTCGAAAGAAAGCGGCTGGGTATCGGAACGCTCCACGCCAAGGACATCACGAAGCTGAATCGTATTTGCCACCTTGTTAGAGTTTGCGCTTTTGAAGAAGGTAAGCTCAAACTCGCGGAGGACGAGCCAACGGTCAGCCCAGACGAACGACTTGAAGAGACCCTCGTCTTTGACCTTGACATTGCCCTCCTTGACCGTCGCATTTGACGACATGCTCCTTTCGGTCTGCGTGCGCATCAGTGAGGTAGTCGAGCCATTGCCGTATCCTCCACTGCTGTAGGAGGCGGGAGATTGTAAGCTCATGCCGGCCATGTTTCCAGGCAGCGTATTGCTGGTGTTCGGAGTCAACGCAAGGCGGGGTCGATCTGTAGGGGGCCGCGGGGCGGGCCCCGGGTTCATAAACTGATCGCGAGAATACATTCTGTGCAAAGGTCAGCTTTGCGGGGTGCAATATGGAGTGGAGAGCGTTGCGGACGCAGTTGAGCGCTCGAAGCAGGGCCGAGGCCGAGGCAGGGCCATGGAGGGGTGAACAGAGCGCCAAGAAGCGTTGTAGGCAAGCGCGACTGTCAGAAGACTTACTTGGAGTCACAATTGTGCACACAATGGCGTGCTAGCTATTGCAGTGTTCGGCAACAATGTTTGCTGCTGCAGTGACTGCCGCCAGACTCCCGATGTTGGTGCGAGTGTGGGGGGTGTCGGCTGAGCCGAAGGGCGTGTGGGATGCCGTCGCCAGCGGCGGAGAGAAGAAGAGGATGCGCGTTCGTCAAGCACGGTGGAGCCCCTGGAGAGCGAGTGCTGCGAACACGAGGGCCGCGGGCAGGGCGTGGCGTAGGTGCGGAAGGCTGGGTGGGCAGCAGTCGGTGAAAGCGAGAGCCAGGCGCGGCCAGTCGATGTCGCTGCCAGAGGGTGAGTCCTAGACAGACACCGTCATAGGAGGCTCAGGTGTTCCGGCGCGAGGCAGAGGTGCTCGCAGGCGTCGGACAGGAGGCGAGAGCAGCGAGGGAGCGTGCTGTCGGTGCGGAGACGTCGATGGGCGTAGCGGCGTCTTCGACCACCACGGTTAGCTTGGGTGCAGTGTTGGTCGAGTCCGCCAGCAGGCTAAAGCAGCGATGCAGGGCACGTGACACTGCTGACACCTCTCTAAGCCTCAAGGAAACACACGGCGGCGAATGCGTCTGGCACGGTGCCTTCATAGGCTGGCGATCAAGATGAAGGATTCCACGAGCAGTCTTTGCTGCTGCAGCTCACGCTGCTATGTTTCACGCACTAGCACGCCCATGGCAGCGGACGGCTCCAGCAGCGGGCGGTCCAAAGCTTGACTGCAGAGAGCGCGGGCGGCTCTGCCCTCTTTGCCCTCTGCCCGTTTCAGACGCCCGCCTGAATCAGAGAGACGCGCGACTGAAACACCCTTGCCTTGCGGCCAAACCCACCAACCACCGACGGCGTCCAACCGCGCCCGCCACCACCACTGTCCGCGCGAAGCTTGCTATCTTTGCACCTGAATCCTGACTCTGGGTGCTCGTGTTCGCGGACCACTGGCCATCTTTTGTTGTCGACATCTCTTGTCCCTGTAGACCCTGTCCTAGCGGGTCCGCCCTTCAACCACTAATGGCTGGATGCCGAGTGTGGTTCGGATAATGCTTCAGCCATCTCATCCAGTCTCTCGCCGACTCGTGCCAGACCCACACGTACTGCATATCCCCCATGCGGCTGCCTTTCCGCGTTTCAATGCTGCGGTTTTGCATCAGATGCACACGCACCGCACAAGTGTTACACTGTTTCCGCCTAAGACGTCATATGTGCAGCCAGGCGACTGCTTGGGTAGGCTTACCGAGGCGAACCACTACAGCAAGATGGAAGCTTCACAGTAGGGAAGTGCACCACTGGCGTCGATCTACGATTCTACGTTTGCAGCTATCTAGCTTCTCGGAAGCATGATGCCTCCGGGCCACTCTTGATATTCTCGAGTTGTTAATGTACAGGCAAGTTAGGCCGCGACAGCTGCCGGTTAACTGTAAACTCTTGTCAGAGAAACACGCCCCGCGCTGCTGCCATCCAGAAGCTGGTCCCTTCACGAGTGTTCCACACCCGCCGGGATGCCAGTTGCCGACCATGCCAAACAACTCGCTCCTCCAGCACTACCCCACACCCCATACACCAAGGACATCCCTACCCGCTCCTTCCTGTTCTCTGTTCTTCTTTTCCTCCAGCCTCTTCACCCTACGTACCGACAGACCTACACCTAGCGGTCCTAGGATCGTGCACAGGACGATGGCCCACGTTACAACCAGAAACATATCTGAGCTCGACCCAGGCTCTTGTTGTCCTGATGAGAAGACTCCCTTTGACTCAGCTACCGACGAGATAAGAAACCCGATCTCCCCGCGGGCTGTCATCGCGCAGGCCAGTATGAGGGGTGGGTGCAGAGAGAACGGCTTCGGTTCGGGGGAGGTGTGACGATTTGTCTGGGTGTTGGTATCTTGCTGTCCTTGTGTACTTTCAGGACGTGGCCGGCTGACGCTGCTATCTTTCTTTCCCCAAAAGTGAGGAATAGACGGCAGTCTCAATCTCGCTAACACTTTGCTCAAAGTCTCCTTCAAAGGCGCAAGAGAGAAGCGGACGAGCCAGAAACCGCACGTAAGTTTTCCAGCCGCCATCAAGATCGTGTACACGATGCCGCGCCATACGATAGACCCGCGGAACATGCGCGTTATCGGAATAGAAAAGCCTATCGAAGCGAAGAACAACGGCTGCAGGATTCGACTTACAGCTTGTTGGTAGTAACGCTCATAGACAGCAGTCCCAGAGATATCCTCGTCGACTTGCGGCTCTTTCTGGGATGTAGCCCCGGGATCGCGCTCTTCTTCATGGTCCTGTTCTAGCCCGGCTTGGATATCAGCTGCCGCCGAAATCACTCCAAATTCGCGGGTTGTTTCGCGGGATGAAGTTTGCGCAGGTTCTATTTTCCCCTTTGAAGATGTCTTCGACTCTAGTCGATGCACCGGGTGAGGCACCTCACTATCCCACCAGCTGATCACTGCGCCCGCAATGTACGCAGCAAACAAATTAGACGTACCAGCATAACTAGCGCCTGCGACAAGGCCTAGAAGAAGAGCGGTGTGTAAGACAAAGGCAGTGTGTCTGAGGCATAACAGCTTGGCTAGCCAGGCGTCCGGCTGGCTTTTACGAAACCGATTCAGCACTATAGTGGAGGGCTTAACAACCATACGACACAGCAAAGGTACAATACATGCGAACGCAACCGATACCAAGACGGGTCGGGCTATGACAAGTGCACCGATATCACCTCCGCCCAGGTTTGAGATGACTTGTACCATGACAAGCCCAACGACATCGTCCATCATGGCGGCACTGGTCAAGACGACGCCCAATCGGCTCGATGATAGGCCGCTTGATGCAAGCACTGTGAAGGTGGTGCCCAGACTCGTCGAGCATAGTGCAGCCCCCGCCGCAAATGCTTGGAGGGGGGTTGCCCCTAGCAGTGGTTGAAGGGTGTAGGACAGACCAATTGGAAGGCCAATGCCTGTGAGAGCGACAGCGGAGGAGAGGACGATGTTGGCCTTTAGAGACTTGAAAGAAGTCGAAAGCCCGCCTGGAGATGTTAGTTTCTATACTTCTCACTGCCACGTGCCGCGTATACGGGTGTGAGGCTGGCGAGATCGAAGGCGAGTTGTTTGGGGACACTAGATACCTTCGTATACAAGCAGTATCAGGCCAAGATAGCCCAGTTGCACGATGACTTCCTCAACCTCAGATGAAAGCCATTTGGCGCCAGGGGTTCCCCAGGCAATGCCTAGGAAGACTTGACCCAGTAGTCCGCAGTAAACAAGGCGGTCGAGGGCAGCATTGACAAGATTCAACAGAAGCAGGAAAGACGATTGGACAAGGATGGTGCGTATAGCCGGCTCATGGTAGGGAAGCGATGGCACAGTTTCAGCGTCGGCTGCAACCATGACGCGCGGGAAAGAGGTGGAAAGCGAAAATCATGCGGCTGCTTCCAGCAGCAGCCATGCGCGGGCAATTCGCACTGTGCTTGCTCGCTCGGGAGCCGGCGTGCAATGGGTGCAGCTGGATAGCGCAACAGCATTGGCGGGCGGGTTTGATGTCGTCGTGGTGGGCGAGCCACTGACAGGGTGCCAACGGTGTTTGCGGACCCCCGCCGCCTCGACCCAGCCGACTCGCGGCAGCCCCATTTGTTTTGGCCGCCGATTCGCAACCCACCAAGCAGCAGCACACGACGCCCAGTAGACTCTCGGCCCATATTCCTACCGCATGCACCCTCTTCTCCCTGTACGCACACCGACTCTGTAGTCTTCATGCACATCGCCCGCCATGGCCCCGCTTGAGCAGCAATGGGTCAAGGTCCAGCAGAAGACCTTCACAAAGTGGTGCGCATCCCCCGCCAAACCCCCGAGTCCCCCGTACTAAGCCCATGGCGGCAGGCTCAACAGCAAACTCAAGGTCCGCGAGCTCGAGATCAACGACCTGATCACAGATCTGTCCGACGGCGTCAGTCACCTCCTCGACACCCTCCGCGGGCTTGCCTCCCGTTCCACGGCCACGCTGCTCTTTGTTTACTGACTGCCGCAGATCGCCCTCGTGCACCTCCTCGAGATCCTGAGCAACGAATCCCTCGGCCGCTATGCCTCCCGGCCGAAGCTGCGCGTGCAGAAGTTTGAGAATGTCAACAAGTCGCTGGACTACATCAAAAGGAGGGGCATCCAGATGACCAACATTGGTGCCGAGGACGTGGTCGACGGCAACAGCAAGATTATACTGGGCTTGATATGGACTTTGATTCTGCGCTTTACCATCAGCGACATCAACGAGGAAGGTCTGAGTGCCAAGGAGGGTCTTCTGCTGTGGTGCCAGAGGAAGACGGCATGCTACGACGAGGTCGAAGTGCGCGACTTCTCGACAAGTTGGAACGATGGACTGGCATTGTGCGTTGACTGCGAGACTTTTCTCGGGCAAGGGCTGACAAACAAACAGCTGCGCGCTCCTAGACATCCACCGTCCCGATCTCATCGACTACGATAGCCTAGACAAGAGTGACCACCGCGGAAACATGCAACTCGCTTTCGACATTGCGTCCAAGGAGATTGGCATTCCCGACCTGCTCGATGTAGAAGACGTCTGCGACGTAGCGAAACCCGACGAGCGATCCCTCATGACCTACATTGCCTACTGGTTCCACGCCTTTTCGCAGATGGAGCGCGTCGAGAACGCTGGCCGCCGAGTAGAGAAATTCGTACAAAACATGAATGGCGCTTGGGAGATGCAGAACAACTTTGAGCAGCGGATGCGCGAACTGCTGCGACAGATTGCTGAGCAGCGCAAGCAGTGGGAGGAGGCTACTTTTGACGGTTCCTACATTGATGCAAAAGCTCAGTCCGGCAAATTCACGGAATACAAACGCAAGAATAAACGCACATGGGTTGCTGAGAAGTCAGAAGTCGCTGGACTTCTGGGAAACATCAAGACGAAACTATCGACTTACCGCTTGAACCCATACGAACCTCCGCCCGAACTCAGCTTGGAAGCTCTGGATACAGCATGGTCGAATCTCATGAAAGCTGAGCGCGAGCGCTCCCAAGTCATCAACGAGACGATACGAGACATCAAGAATGCACTTCGGAAGACATTCGCCGACAAAGCCAACGACTTCGCACTGGCCTTAAATACCTTATCGGTATCCCTTTCAGCCCTGGAAGGCGATGTTGAGGACCAAATGGACCACACTAAGAAGATCAGCGATAACCTCGCGCCTTTGGAGCAATATTTGGACGTTATTGCCACACTCGACGAGCAATGCGTGGAAGCCAACATCGAAGAAAACGACTACACCACATACACCTACGACGAGCTTGAGTATGAACTTGGCCTGGTGAAGTCATCTGTCTCGAAAAAGCTGGCTTTCTTGGAAAATCAGATGGTCGCTCGTAACATGACAAATCTGACGCCAATACAACTGGAAGAATTCGAGTCCGTGTTCAGACATTTCGACCGCGACGCATCTAATTCGTTGCAAGAGCTGGAATTTTCGGCGGCATTGGCCAGTCTAGGCCTTGTGTATGACGAAGAGGAGATGCACCAGAAGTTCCGTGAAACGAGCGGAGGACGCGACTACGTCACCTTTGAGCAGTTTATCCGCTTCATGGTGGATGAGACGGAGGACCAGAACACAGCAGAGCAGGTATTCGAGTCGTTCAAAGAGGTCGCTGATGGCAAAGTAAGCACCATCCTACTCGCCGTTATACTTATAAAGCATGCAATATTCACACAATGCAGCCATACGTTACAGAGCTTGACCTCCGCCACTCGCTCGTCCCGGACGAGATCATTGACGATCTCATCGCAAGTATGCCCGAACACAAAGGCCCAGATCTGCAGGAAGACCGCAACATCCCAAAGTATGACTACATCACGTACATGCAGCGGTACATGGGCGGTGCGAGCAACGGCAATGTTCTCACCAATGGGAACTAGGATATCTCCGCTGAGACTAGGTTGAATATTCTCGCACGAGCCTACACGCAAGGCACATTCTTGAACAGCTTGGATCTTGCGCTGTTGCGTGACGGCGCGTTTGTGTGATCAGTGGTGATTGGATAGACAAACAGCCTTGTCTGCTTGCTCGAGATCTGGATTGTTCACATGCATTGTTCGGCGTTGGTCGTAGTTCTGGATCAGAGGTTGGCGGGTGCTTGGGTTGGTCTTTGGTCCTAAGTCCTTCATTGGGTTGGATTTCTTTTGTTTGCATAAGCGAGTTTGGATTGGGAGAGCTTAGGTATACCCCTTTTTAATACGATGTCTTCTTCTACTGTACTCGAATTCTCTTGTTCGCCTCTTGACTCTGGCGTTAGGATGATATTTGCGCCAGCTGCTCGGTTTCTGTAAAGTCAAGATCAGGCGCGGTCGGGCATGCGATTGAGAGAGACCCTTGATCCATAGCGCTGGACCATTGATTAACAGGTCACTGGGACGGCGTGTGGTCGACGTGGGTGACACGCAGGGGACCGCTAGCCTACCATGAGCTTTTCGCAACGTCAGAGCATGGGGGAGTACCCGCTAGCATGAAACGCGATGTTAACATCAATTTATGCTGAAGATTTATTGGATGCATGTAGTTTATGGGTTTTTATCGCGCTGCCACGTGCAGAAGTCCTTGGCGTAAGCAGTACTCGACTATGGCGCGGGATCTTATGCTACCTTCTCACAAGCATACGCATGTACACATCTATTCAAAGCCGTTTTGCACTACCAATATTTTTTTTTCTCTATATCAGTTTTTTTCGGCATAAATTCACCTTTATTGACCCTACTACCAATTGCATCGGAGGAGACCTTTTAGGCATTTAGTGCAGCTTTCACACTCAGCGTGAAGCCAAAAACGACATCCCAATGATCGATACGACGTCAATAGTTGCTCTCCGCTCCTCCGGCCAGGACAAAGATGGCAGCTGGCGCTTCCAGTCGATCCAGCCGCCGAACCCCCTGTACGCGGATGTAGCCTTTGGCGGAAGTACACTTGCACAATCCATCCACGCAGCATACCAAACAATAGAACCGGCAAGACTAGCGAATCTGCGTCCCTAATCAATGCTCGGTCACTTCTACGGCGCAACTCGCAGCTCTGTTCCTCTGGATCTCAAAGTCACCGCCCTCCGCGACACACGAGGCTTCGCAACACGACAAGTAATCGTCTCCCAACCGACCACCGATATAGCGGGCAAGACCCGCACAACGAGCGTTATACTCGTCGACTTTATCGCCAAAGCTCAAGACCGGACGATGCTCTCATTTTCCGCACAGCCGCGAATATCTCCCCTCACACACCACTCCAAACTGCAAGACATGCATGAGAAACTCCAGATCGACGCTGAAAACGGCAGCATCGACAAGAGAAAGCTCGCCTTTATGATGCCCTCCTTCGATCTGCTGAATATCTGGCATAACCGCTATTGCCCCGAAGGAGTACTAGCGCAGCGCTCGGTGGGGATGCGCCTCGACAAGGAGACTACCCAGGATAGCTTACCCCATGCAGAGAAAGCCTCGTACGACTGGATCCAGCTACGTGAGAAGCTTCCGCTCGCCCACAGCACCTCCAAAGACGACACAGGCACACTATTACCCCCCACCACCTCCGCGACTTCGGCATGTCTCTTCGCTCATTTCCTCGACACATGGACGTCCGTGGTTGCGCCGTGGTGGGCAAAGATAGGACCGGAGGAAGCACAGGTGTATGCGACATTGGACTTTGCGCTGAGGTTTCACGTCGATGAGTTGGATGCCGGGCAGTGGCATCTGAGGGAGCAGACGGCGTTGGCAGCGGGTGATGAGCGGGATCATGTGCAGGTTGGTCTGTGGAGAGAGGGTGGGGAGGGGAAAGGGGAGATGAAGATGGTGGCGAGTATGACACAGACTTGTGCGTTGAAGGGACCGAAGGGTGCGAAGGCGAAGATTTGATGGCGTGGAATGGGTTAGGGATAGGAGATGGATTTCAAGACGGTACAGCCTAATTGAATCTGCGAATGAGGAGCGATATGAACAACGGGGCCGATGCAAGGACTACAGCGAAGTAATAACAGTCGAAAGCATTCACTGCTTTGCGGCTGTACCAAGGCACTAATGTTGAAGCTTATGTATCAGTTTCAAGACACATTATCGCTGTTACTTTCTTTCGAACTAGACACACAGAACGCAGCCTTATATCCGCCGCCACATGTGATTCAGCCCGGTTCCAAGTGTACGAGTCAAATTATACCATGCATAATGAGAGGTCCACTAAAATGCCGAAATTAGCTTTCTTCTGGCTTCCAGGTGTTTCCACGTAAGCTAGACACATGCAGCAACCTGATCAGCGCCATGGAGACCATACTGAGTTGATGAAGGTTATTCTATCAAAGTTCTAAGCCTCCAAGAGACGTATGTAGAGTTATATATCGTAGAGAGCGCACTTCGGCTCTATACTCTATATGGTACTTCCAATTGTTCCTCACCGAATCATAGCTGCAGCCGCTGCAGCCCGTGCATTACGGTCCAAATCAGCTGCCATTTCTTGTAAAACATGATATGCTCAAGTTCGGGACCTTTCCTTGAAGCCCCAAACTATTAGTGTGAGTTTATGGGTTCGGGTGTTTTTTTAGACTCTATAGCCACAGTGTACACTATCTAGGTCTGGACCGCTGTCTTATTAGTACATACTCGTCACGATCGAAGCAGAAGGCTGTGTGGTGCGCATGCGACTCGAGGCTTGTATGGTGCCAGGCTGAGCGGCTGCGGACTGAATATGATTGGTGGGCTGTCCCATGTACATTGGCAGGCTGACGAACGGTCACTTGATGTTCTCGCTAGGCTCTCTCGAACAGCCTTTGCAAACATTCAATTTCACAGAGAAGTCGTTGGTAACCCTCTGCCGATAAAGCTGAGACTCTCTCTCTTTTCTCCGAATACTTGCCGATCCTGGGTATTCTCTTTATCTAGATAATTTGTTTATCGATCGCACGTAACAGGCGCAAAGATCTGTATTGAGACCAGGCTGAGCCTTTCGTATCTGCCTTAGATTGGAAAATATCATTGTATGCCGCCTGGAATAATTAAAAAATGATGGGGGTAATCAAGGAAGGATACATCTACGAAGAAGTTCATGGGATCTGGATTAAAAACTTAGGGGACGATCAAAACGCAATCGAAGAACCACCGATTCCTGAGATAGAGAAGACCACGGTGGCCCAACTCGTACTCGCGTCCACCTTTACGATAACCAATACTCTCGCTCTGTGGCTGGCATCGACACATGACCAATGGCCTTGGTACTGGACATTGACCTTGACCTATTGCTTAACTTTTCCATCCCTCCTGGGGCTTCTGCGGGAATCGGAGTTCTTCTGGAACTGGGAACGGCTTCGGGGTCCCAACACTGCACGACTATGGCACGACCGGCGAAATACTCCTGCATGGGCGGCTTTCTTTATTGCTGTGGCTATACTATTTCTGAACTTGATTCATTTCATTGAAGGAACACTGTGGGTGTATTGCAATCTCAGGTATAGACGCTATAGAGGAGCAGTGTCGGCAGTGATCTTAGCATCCGTCCCGTATCGATGTTTATTGAATCTTGAGATGGCAGCCGATGCTCCTGATTCCCGATGGAACAGCTGGACCCCATATACTGCCAATGATATATGGCAACGATTATTATGGAAACAAAAAGGGTTCGTCAGTTGCAAAGTTGTTGCATTCGTGGCTTTTGGACTATGGCTACGGCGATGCGGTCGGAGAATAACACCCCGCATGGTCAAACCAAACGAACTGCTCGTCACCACCGGGTACCTGGAGCCTCCGCTGGAAGTCGGGCAAATAAGGGTCCGGCGGCAGTGTGTAAGCATCCTGGAAAACATCCCATAGAATAAATGACTGACTATTCACAGAGATGCGGACAAAGATTCACCTTTGACTACTCCGCTTTCACACCCGAATTTGCCCATGATTACGCTGCCCGCCAAATGCCAGGATTTTTAGAAGATGATTATGAAATACCCGGTATGCGACAGTATGTTAGACGTAACGACATGTTCGGATTAAGATTTATCGATGGCCAAGAGACCGCACAGACATCACTGGAAAGTAGCACACAAATCTTCATTCTTCCGCGGCCCCTGCTATGGCTTAACAGGGTTTATGTAAGGCTCAAAACAATGTTGGGAAAGCCTCTGGAGCGAAATGTTCTTCCACAACACAGCGGCAACACCACAACAACACACTCACTGCAAAGAACACCCACTCAACCTCAGCGATTGCTACATCTTCTAACATCGATGCGCAGTGCCAGACTTGGGAAGGGCTTGTACCAGGGATGTATCGACGCTATCAAGACTGACCGGCAACTTTTCGACTTCCTCCGAGACCTCTACAAAAGCAAGCGCGGCCACATCCGTACATTATGCTCCCTGAAAACTGTAAAGGGCATCCACATCGTTGGGTTCAACCTGTTTGCAGGAGGCGCTGTGGAGGTTCGTCATCACAAAGAATGTTGCAAGCAGGACTGCACTTGCCTCCCGCCGGCAGCCCTGGTGCAACCATCAGAAAATGCGGAATATCAGTGCTATCCCGCAGGTCCCTTAAAGTACGGACCCCCTATTCTGCCAGAGGTTCTTGCACATTTTTACTCCAGCCCGTCATGCATCCCCGAGCATGTACGATCAGTCTTGGATCGGCTGCCCATACGTATCGTTGGCGAACTTCACGAACCGATAGGAGAACCAGCCCAAGGGTGGGGCATATACTTCCATGAAGGCTTGGACAGCGATATGATCACGTTGCTGGTCTTCGTCATGTTTTTCACTGGTAGTCTGATATTCGGTATTCTATGGTCATATCTAAAGATGGACGTCCAAGGTGCTTTTGGAGTCAGTGCGTATATTCTGACAGCAGGTGCGATCCTGGTGTCTTTGGTGGCTATGAAGGCGAACAAGGCATGAATTGTGAACCGAATCGAGCTGAGGAAAATCAGAAGCTTACGGGAAAAACCAACAGGAAAGTTGTCGAAGCCCTCAAGAACTGTCAGCAACTGTCATGGCTGTGCTAAATTACGTACTTGAACCGAGTCAACCGTCAAGGCTCGGCCGTTTCTGATCAACGGGTCACTGAGCATTTCCCGTTTCCAGCAGAAGGACAGCAACCCAATATGCTTCGAATCCTATGGAGGCATACACACAAACAATGCAGACTTCAAGTAAATGAAGTGGCGCCTGCGCGCATATGAACAAACGCGCGTCAACCTCCACGCCGCTCTCGGCCACGCACGCAGCTCAATCCATCCACTCCCCTTCTCCTCCGCTCTCGTTCGGGTAGTACACCTGTGCGTGCGGCAACAAGATCGCCCAGAAGCTGCAAGGGCGAGATGCACATCCAACACACGCAAGACCAAACGGCACTTCCCATAGTGAAGCAAGCCCTCATCACCCTCCCGCGCGGTGAAGATCGCCACGTCCATGCGTCGGATACGACCACCTCACCCTTCTTCTAGATACCCTCAATTGCCAAAAGCTGTGCATGCTGCAATCCACCTTGTCCTGCATCTTACTCCCTTCGCGGCTATTTCCTCGGTCGTGTCGAAAGCAGAAGTCGCGACCCTGGCGCGTATAGAATCGGATCCTATAACCAGGTTCCTTACACGCCGCTGCGCCCGGCACGGCAGACCAGCGCCCCCGTCGCGCATCAAACACTCGTCTCGCTGGGTAAACCACTTACTCGCACCCAGCCCACATACCCCAGGACAGAACAGGCAGGCTCACGATACCATGCTGGGCATGTACACTGCCGCTCAAACGCCTACTCCGGAACAGGCAGGAAAGCGGTGCAACGGAATACCTGAAACGTCCTTCGAGGACGACCTTCCACAACTATCGATAACCGCGATGCCCATTGCTAGACAGCCGCGGCGCGACAAGCGCTGAGAGAAAAGTGTCGCCAGCGCAGCAACGCGCTCCATCAACAGAGGAGCAAGCCAGGCAGAGGCTAATCTCAACGCGCCTGCCTGCATCCAGCGCGCAGCCGATGCGGATTGGAGCGAGCGCAGATTGCCAGCACCGGCCCTGCCGAGGGGTTTATCCGGGCCGTGTCGCGAACACTGCTGGCGGCGACGCAGCATGCGGCGATGGAACTGGGAGGATGGATGCCGCGAGGAGGCGTGGTGCAGCGTAGCGGTCCCGCGGCGGGCGCACGCGAGTTGCAGAGGAGTGTAGATTGGGGGAAGGAGCATCGCAAGCGACGGTCGTGCAAGTGACGGATCTGGTCGCAACTGCTGCCATCAGTCGCACAATTTTCGCTGCGTATCTTCTACAGAAAGGGGGTGGGGAGCCGTGCAGTCAACCTGCGGTCTCTACGCAAACGCGTTTCCAACTGTGCCACTGCGCGGTTCGTGGCGTTGCAGGCGACGTTGCACAGCGTGCGGGCGGCGCGCCCACGATCCAGACTTGAACATGCAGCACGCGCGACGCGGGACGGGGCTGAGAAGCGCAATGGGGGATTGCAACACCTCGTATAAACGACCATCTACAAACAATTGTCCCAACCCAACCCAGGGCGTCCCGTCTAAAGCAGCCAGCCGCCTCGTATCCATCGCTTCGTACCTGCACCGGCCCCCTGACTCTGACATAGGAGATATAGTCGACAAGACCCGACAGCGCAGGCGCAGATAGTATAGAGCGAGTACATCACTCGGCCCGAATCAGCGCTCGAGCTGCAGAACAAAACGCCACTGTAGATGAACTCCAAGGACCAACGAGCGAAGAAAGACTTGTAAACGACAGTGAGTGAGACAGGAAAGAAACGACGGAACGATGAAACTCCAAGCCTGTACCTTAGCTTTTGTCTTTCCACGCCAATTAGGATAACTCCAAACCTTTTCGATGTTGACAAACGAGAGAACAACCAAACCAATCGTGATCATAAGGATATACAAGAAGCAATGCAAAGCCGTGACGTCATATGAAACGAAGCAAGTGTACTGTGTTGCGTGTGCTGAACGGTTCAGCAGTAGTTGGGAGATCCCCGCAGGGGTCGCCTAGTGCTTGGGTGGGGTGGGAAAGAGGCTGAGGTATTGACCTCGACTTTTCTGTGGCACGCTGCCGGCTCTGGTACGAGCTGTGCTGTTTGAAGCGAGCAACTTAGCAGCGCCGTCGGAAGATGCGTACTTGTGGTGCGTTCGAGACTGAGACGAAGAGCCAGTGGAGCCCTGAAGAGCCAGCTCAAGTGAATCCTTCATCTCTGCGTCAAGCGTAGTCTGTGCGAAGTTTGCGGGTTCGTATTCATCGCTCGAGGCGAAGAAGGTCCGTCCTTGCGGACTGCGACCTGGCGGAGTTGCCTCATCATCTTCATCATTCTCGTCCTGGAAGGCGAATGAACCCATGTCCTCGGAAATCTGGTCAACCACTGGAGAGAGGTCCTGGCGAGGGGCCCGAGAGGAGTGAACAAGCTCTGGAAGGCTCCCCGCGGAGCCCGCAGAGCGACGAATGCCTGCGGTCCATGAGCCTGAGCCATGGCCATTAGACATGACGCTGCTGTCGTAGGAGCTCTTGCTGGTTCGGACGTGACTACTACGCGTCGAGCTGGCAACGCTGCGAGTTGGTTCAAGGAGTGGGAAGTGCTTGTCTGATCCCTCGTAATCTGCCAGAAGGTTGTCGTACATATCTTCGCGAGGAATCTGATCTTTGCACTCCGCTGACCCAAGGACCGACGGTGTGAAACTAAAGCGGCCGGCTTCACCGAACGGGCCCTGGGGATTGAAGTAATCGGAAGGTGTCTGCACACTCGTCGTGGAGCTGGAGACGGCGGACCTTGGTTCCAATTCAGGGACGTTGTTCATGTTTGGGACCAGCAGTGATGCACGGAAGTTGCTGGCGAATAAACCTGGAGTCAAGGGTGGCTCATCTTCAAGCACTGGTGTCGATACTGCGCTGGGATTTGACGGGATAGCTGTCGCTTGTCGGTGAGCTTGTTGCCCAGGCGCACGATTACGGTCTTGGTTGTTTCCATCCCAATCCAGCTCGCACTCGGCCTCGAGGGCGTTGTCATATATGTAATCGATGTCATCCTCCCAGGATTCTTCTATCACTTTCCACGTATTCGACTTTCTTTGAGCATTAGACGGCTTCCTAATTGAGTTTTTACGGGATAGACCAGGAGATACGTGGGCCTCCGACATCGGCGCTACAGGCCGCGCGATTGTCTGTATATTCAGTTGATTTGGTAGCACGTGTGAATCCCTCCGAGCGTGCGTTTTAGCGACAGGAGATCGTTGGCTGAAGGAGAAGGATCCATGCGAGGGCGAGCGAGGGGATTTCGGGGATTTGTTCGGTGGTAGGGGTGCAGGCCTAGGGCTGACGAAGCGCTCTGGCTCTTCTGCAACATCTTCCAGGGCAGGACTGAACGGAGGAGTGAAAGGATGTATGGCCGAATCGTCGGGCGTAGTGAGGGCGTGACCAACGCAGTCGGGCTCTTCAGCCATAGTAGGGAGTAGCCCACCCATGCGCGTAGGACTCAACGGAGCCGCGTTGTCCCACACACCTGATTGTCTGTTTGTACGCATCGTGACAGTGTCTTGAGCATCGTGACTGGCGGCCGGATTGCGAGATGACCCTCGCGGTGGTGGGTTCGCGGACTGAGTGTGGCGATGCGTACGAGCATTGACGACTGGTCGGGAGAAGCTCTCAACAGAACGAGTTTGGCGCAGCGGTGGTCGCACCGAGCTTTCCGGGGACGCGGCAGGCTCTTGCGATTCGATAACGTGGTCGATGAAATCGGGAGGCGGTCTGAGCTCCATGGCAGAAATGGACCGTCGCTCAGTGTTCGTTAGATCTTCCTCTGAACAGTTTGAAGAATGCAACAAATCCTGCGTCTTAATCCCGTTAAGATCACGACAGGGTGCTTGCGAGGCTCGAACCGCACGGAATCCAGCAGCAAGCTCGTTTTCGGTCGCTTCTTCAAGGGCAGCGAAATGTTGCCGATTGGTGTGCGTAAGATGCTGAAAGTCAAAGGGGTTTGAAATCAGGCTCTTCAGGTGTTGCGCTGCCTTAGTTAGATACGGAAATGAACGAAGAGACTGAGATGAACTTACCGGAGCTCTCTGCTTGATCAGTCTGCTTCTTGCTCTTACGCAGCATAGATGATCTTCTAGTCCCTGGTGGCGGCTCCTCGTGGTCGTGAGCTTGCGAGAATGACGCACTCGATCTTTTGCCCTTTTTGCTCCGGAAAAGCGACCGACTTGACGAGGCGTCATACCCAGACATGTTCGGTGAGGATGGAGGTGCAAAAGAGGCCATTGAAGTCGCCGTGTTACTGCGGGATCGCAAAGTAAAAACGGAGTGTCTTTTTCCATGCAGTGATCCTACGCGCTGCTCTGGTGAGTGAGGATCTCCATAGGAAGAGTATTCTGAGCTCTGAGACGCCCCAACATCAGAGACGGAAGTCGAGGTTGACCTGCTTGTGACGAGCGAATCCACCGATGATTGTGTGGAGGCTATGAAGACGTTGTTTTTCTGGGAAACAAACATGACTGAAGATTCCTGGATTAACAACCGTTGAGCAATAGTAGCTTCAACAATGGGAATATAGATCAGGGAGTCCTTGAACGTCGTGCACAGAGCCCCACAAGTCGCTGGCTAGAATGGTCAAGGCTACCTTCATGGAGTATTACGTGACAGGTCGGGGAAGTTTGACAACCCGTCGCGTACGCGTGATCGGGATATATGAGAGAACGATAATCTGCTTGGACGTGTCAGCGAAGCCGGCGTATTATGCGCGACATCCAGGGTAGTCCTAGGCATGCGACTGGATTGGACAGGAACAACGCGAATAGGACCGGGGGGGATCCTAGGAAACAATAACAACAATGAGGAGGCGAGTAAATCAGCCGCGACGGTATCGTACGTGCCATGTGCTTACCGTGGGTGGAGGTCGGGCCAGCCGCTACCAAAGCAATGACTGAAGCGACGGTAGACCTCGGTGAAGAGTCTTACTGACAGGAAGGATAGCCCCAGGCTATATCGCAGGATCAATGCGACGGAGCGCTGTCCGGCAACGGCAGGATGCAAGGAATAGCGATCGAGGTGGCAGTGATTGACAGCGATGGACAGAGAGCTCGGGAATATGACAGGAAGGTCGAACACGACGAGACGGTTGCTGGACCTTGGTATCGAGGTGAGTTTCTTTTGACAATTCTATGTTTGGACTGAGGGAGTGAATGTGGACGTCTCGGGGGCTATATTTCGTAACGAAGCATCTTGTTGCTGCAAGAGAAACGGTCAGGGAACTTGAGTGGTAGCAGAACGCGAACAGAGGGTAGGGATAGCATCCGTAAGTACATGGGCCTCCACAGAACAGCGGAGGAGTGAATTGTGCTCTGTGCTCGCCGAAGTTAGCGTGCTAGCAGGGATCAAGCGCGCTGCACGAAAGGATGGCCTCGACGTATGGGTCCGTGTTCGGGCTGTGGGCGAGTTGAGTGTGCCCAGGATAGATGTCAGGGTGGGGGATGCAGCATCAGGGGTCGAGGACAGGGGGTCCAACGCAGAAGCCACTCAGCATCTAAGCCCTAAGGCCAGCGGCCCGGCATAACGGCAGCAGGGCAATTTACAACAGAACAGGGGCAAGAGTCGACGCGTTGATTGGGTGTTGCTTGTAAATAAAACGGCTAAATGGCCGCCAGGACCGCCAGTGGGTCAGTTCGCATGGTGATTGTTTTTCGATCAAGACGAGTCCGTGCGAGAGCCACTGCCGTGCGATGGACAAAATATCGGCAGCCAGCGTCTCACCAACCGACTCTTGATGAGGGGACTGATGGCATGGGCGCTGTCGAGGTCATTTACATGTCGGACGCGCGAAACAAAGCAGAGCGAAACCAAACGGTGCGCATGAGAGTCGGTGCAATAGTGATAGGCATCCCAGGGCCGAACACTTTCCGCCGCCGTCAGGCGAGCAGTGCGGGTCGGATGCATAGAGGCGCGGATGTCCTTCCGCTGCGTGTTGTAGTAGTGGTCCAGCGTACGGCGTACGTTGGTCTTGGAAGCATGGGATGGTTGTCCAATTTCCAAAGAGCGCCAAGTGTCGAGCAAACGTGCCAGAAGGCAGACCAACCCACGCAGACGGTGCAACATCGTGGTCAGGCGGTCAGAGGCGGTCGATAGACTCTGTAGGACAGCATATGTGTACGTTGCAGAGCACAACGTGGGGCTCCGATTGCAGTTAGCAGGCCGTTCAGCCACCAGCGATCTTGCCTCGCGCGATGAAACAGCCGACGAGCATCACGCTCATGGCGAAAGCCCCGACAAGTGACAGTCACTGATTGCAGGGCTGTCGCGAGTCTGAGGGCCTGAGGGGTGCTTCGGACCGCAAGCATGGGCAGCAAGAGTTCATCGGCGGCTCTCTCCGGGGCATCACGGCAAGAATCCTCTGCCAACCACAAGCGGAGCGGTTCGTGTGCGGCGCTCCACCGCGATAGCCTGCCGCTTCGGGCAAGAATCGACGGGTACCGCAGAAATCCGTTGGTCCACGGCGTGGAAGCTGAAGCTGAGGACACAGAACAGGCCCTGGTGCACGCGACTGGAGGGCACGTTGCGAGCTCTTGCAAGCATGGCGTGCCGTCACGGTTGCAGTCGACTGCCGACGACCACGAGGCGAGGGGAGACGGTACAACGGAGCAATCGCAAAGAGGGCAAATGCTCGGGCGAGGGAGGGGCGTTGTGGGACGTCCACTCGTTGCGCACACAATTGCGTGCTGCTGTGGAGGGAGCCAGGCCCGTTTCTGCTGGAGGTCAAGGTCGTGGGATGATCGCGTCCGCGCTGATTGCTCTTCTGGGGAAGGGGCCTCCCGCGATGCTGCATCGAGGAAAGCGCGGCCTGCAGCGCGTTGCAGCACCCTTCGAGCGCCATCACACCGCCGCCTCGTTCTGCGCCATCACGCCCGCTCCCAAGGTACATACGGCTAGCTGACTTAGCACCCTCGCCGCGTGCAGCTTGCACAAAGCATTGTGCGCCGTCAGACATCGCCCGCAGCTCCATGCCTCCACCAGGTCCGCCGGCATCCGGAGGTCCAGTAAACCACCACGCCTGGCCAGTATCCTCACCAACAGCAGCGCCAGCACCGGTCAGCCGTCCCTTGCCTCGCCGTGTATCCCGCCGGAGTGGTACCAGACGCTTGCTTTAGACTGTTCAGGCGCCATGTTCCCACGGTGGTGGCTTTGGCGCCTGTCCATCGCGCGCCTCTCCCTGCCGCGAATATCGACGGCCTAGTCCAGCGAATGTGCCGTTTTCAAGCACCACCTCAGCTCACTTCAGCTCCCCAACCGTGTACCGAGCAAGAATAGCCAGTGCCTTCGCGCCTTCCTGCAAGAGCACCTGAAAATCCCGACGCTGAGCCGTGCCGTTGGGCCCTGGCCCTGGTACCTGCATCGTTGAACATCGCACCCACAATTCGACACTATCCCAGCTGCGACTTGCCCAGGCCACATTTTCCGAGGTCCTCTTGTTCGTTAATGACGTTGCCTTGCTCCGCGGTAACTCCAGCCACCCACCATCTCCATCTGACGAGCCGTACGTTCCCTTTCGCCCGTCGTGTTGCGCTCCCGGTCCCGAAAACGGAGCGCAACCCCATCTCTGGGGTTGCTCCCACAGGAAAGGCACCTATGCGACCACCCTCCAAACGAGAGCTTACAGTATGCATCTTTGCGTGATAGGCCCGAACAGATCGGGCTTGCTTGAGTTGCACAAAGATGCAGCTTCCAGGACTGAGCATGTCACCAATGTTGGTCGTCTGCAAAAATTGGCCCAAAGACATACCGTGGTCGGCGTCGAGAGAGCTCGACATCCCGTGTGGAATCAAGCCTACTGAGGTACCTGTATCGCTCCACGTAAATCATACTGCGAAGCCCCCTCGTACTTGCAAAGGTCTATCCCAGCCAGACGGACCCTACTACGACGCCCCGTCAACGCTCTACTGCAACCCATCCCACAATCTTGCAGACGTTGCCTCGTATATGCCCACAACATCCCAGTAGTCTGGCCGGCTTTCACCGTTGATGAAAACCTTACAAAGAACTACTGCAGCTCACAGTCTTTATCCGCAAATGCAATCACGAGGATGAAAACATCCGGGTTGGGTGGCGGCCCGTTTCCGTAGACTAGTTTACCACAACTACCAAACGGTTCCTGCAGTTTTCCGGAACACACACCGGTCTCTTGGTCTACGGCGATGGCCTTCTCCGCGCTTGGTCGGTTACCTCTGTACCAAGCAAATAACGGTATGCGGCTCTTTTTCGTTCGAGTAATCAAATGGCGTCCGTCATTCACCAACCCCAGAGGCACTGTTCTCGTCAACGGAGGCCGTCCCGAGATACATGTGGGGCGCACAAGTACAAGTCCCGCGAGCTGCATAGCTTCAATTGCTAAGATCGATAGTCGCAAAAAATTTCGACGAGCAGTCGCACCATGTTGATCCAGTCCCGCCACCTTGGGTCAACAGATGGTAGTCAGTTTGGCGATTTGGAAGTGGTGTCCGCTTGCGGCCAGTGGCACGCAGTCTCTGGCCGACTATCACATCGCTCCTTAACTTCTCCATAGACTCCAGAATTGGCTGCGGGCGTTCCCGCCAAGGCTTTCCCCCAAAACGACTGCCGAACAGCTATGACTTCATTCAATACGCCACAGATGGCATGATCATAATTAGCCAACTACATCTAGGGCAAGCTCTACTGCACGACTATTGTTTTCCGCGAAGACAATGGTCCAGGCACCACTGGGTTGACGACAACAAAGTCAAAGTCTCCTTGTTGTCTTGTTCATCGGTACATGCCTGGCGCTGCGCTGCCATGTTGACAGTGCGGCGAAACGCAGCTACGCATGTAGCACAGAGTCAGGTGTACCGTACCTGACAACATCGACAGTTGAAACACCCGTGTTCGCATTGGCCCACTCAAGAAGCTGATCTCTATTTCTGAGCGGGCGAGTCACGGCTGTCCGCTTATGGTGCGGCGCAAGGTTTGTTTCACAATTGGGACTTTCTTTGGTAGCGATGCTTGGTTCCACCACCAACAGCCTCGTGGACCATGCCTTTAGCTAAAGCACGCGTCGTGGATTTAGTAAGGGGTTTCGCAGAAGCAATTGCCAACACGACAAACTGGCGTGATCGCGCACTCATTTCCAAGCCTATAGCGCAGACAATCCTCTTTTGAAAACATGGTGCAACGTGGTTTTGTTTCGCGGTCCGCTGGCATTTTCAAGGTTCCCCCGAGTTCTTTTCCTCGGTCAACTTTCCGCAAATACAGTTCCCCAGTGCCGTGACCCCACTTCGTTATTTGCGCTATTTCTTCGTGGGGCTTACTCAGAGCGGTCAAGACGACATCCTCGGTAGAAACAGCTTCCGGCTGTGGCTCCACGCGAGAGATGTGCGAGATTCGTTGTTCTGTTAGCATCCGATCAAACCACCAGCTTGGGACCCAGTGCGGTACGATGATCCCTAAACCAAACCGTAACAGTACCTATAAGCGGGCTGGATCAGCGTAGGGCTCAATTAGCAATCGCTGACACGTCGAGAGGCATTTGAGAGCGATTCTGTGTATGCTCGATGTCAGGGCTGCGTGCCAACGACGACTTGTCATCCCAGCCAGCGAATACATGTTTAATTGCTGGCTATTCACAGCTTCCGTAGCTTGACAGCTAAACCAGACTGTCCGTCAGAATCCCATGAGTGAAGAATCCTTCCAAGTCGACTTTAAAGTTTGCCCTTCATCCACGATCAAAAGGCAGCTAGGATAAATTGATCGTCCGAGCCGGGCACAGACCACAAACATACACAGTTGATACCCAAAAGAAGCATTCACGGTTCACTCCGGCTTTGGAGCCTCAAGCAACGCAGCTTATCTTTCGTAAGGACGTCTAAGAGCAAGGAGTACACTGGACAACACAAAATACAGCATGTTCACCATTCCTAAATTTTGGAATGTGGAACGAGAATCAGCCTGGCATAATTCGGAGCTCTAAATCTTGCAGATGCGATACTTGCACACGCGGACCCGAAGTCCGGGAACAGCAGCTGCTACAGTGGCGACAAACATGGGTTCGATCCTTCGGGCCCAACCCAGCAATTCGCAGAGTTTTAAGGGAACCGCGGACCGGTACGGCGTCTGGAGCTGCGTATGCATACCCATGATTCCCCATAAATTCCCACGAACCGGGCATCGAATGCGCGCATACATGTTGTCATTCCCGGGCGAAGGGACAATTGCGCATGTCACTCGCGCGGACATTTGTCGCCACCGCCATCGCCATCACCGGACTAGAGGCTTATTACAGGTCGCATCACCCTCCTTCGCGAATGTACCTGCGTATGGTCTAGATATGTGGTGACGTCCCGGCACGGCACGGCACGTACAACAGGGGTGTGTAAGATCGCTTGGTACGCATCTCACACCGCGTACATCATTTGATGGCAGGTGGTGTTCGAAGCAGTATTCAAGTCTCAAGACATCGCACCACTTATGGCTTCCCTATCAATTTGAAAGTGGCCAACATTTTCTTACCACCCGAAAAGCTTGACGGCCGGACAGGTCTCCACGCTTGCATCCTGCAAGGCCCCTTGTATGTGATGCTGCAGGTACGTGTAATCATGTGGGTCTGAGGCTGAACAGTTCCGCCCGCTCTTGCAGTGTTGAGGTCATCAAATGAAGCAGCTCGTGAAAATAGTTGTGGCCCGCGTGCAGTACTGCCTGCCTAAAGTGTGTGAGCGGTGCGCCTGACGTAGGTAGTCATTACGCCCGAGGACACGTGGATTGTGGTAAGGGCTTTTTCGATCATTGAAGGTGTGCTGAATAGTAGTGTTTGCTGATGGAAATACGAAAGCACTGCGAAGCTTAGCTGAGTCGATCAAGAAACTCAGCTGGGTGGCCTAAAGCAACAATGGCAAGTGACCACGGAGCGCACGCTCTCCCTTGACGCACTTCGAGGATCGCCCCCAGATCCCATCATACGACGAACTGGCATAGACTATTTTGACCTATGGTTTGTGTCCTTTTTAGACAGACATTCATTTTTTTACGGTGTAGTGGCAGGTTTCCGAGTACGGTCGTAGATATTGATGGTCCAACAAGCTCTCAGTCTACCTTGAAAGCATTCCCTTAAAGATCTTGATAATACAACGCCTCGACACATGGTCTATGCCCTAGAATTGTAATCTCACGCAGCGCCATGGGCTCGTAATACATTATATTGAAAGTGCCAAAAGGTTCATGCTATACATCCTCACTGGAGTATTGACGCACTGTGTCCGTCCTGCTTCCCCTATCCTCTCCCGCTACAGACGTCACCAAGTCACCATCGCTCCACACCACATGCACCAAAAATATTGATATCCGCCTTCCCCTATCATCTCATTCAGCCACCCGCCCGCCATCCGCTCTTACGCCGCTCAAACGATCGATGCTGAGACCGTGTAACCGTAAGATCCGGCACTGTGCTCATCTGCCGGCCTTGAGGTGTTGGGTCCGGGGCGGCGGGTCGAGGGTGGTCAGACGGGATTACGTGAGATCACAGCAATGGGTAAGCGGTGTGCGGTGGTCAGCGGGCTAGGGGTGACGCCGGAACAGTTGAGGTACCTTTGTGAGCATGTTCGGGCAGGGGAGGCGGGGTAGAGTGGATTTTGATGGGACAGGAGAGATTGGTGGTGGGAGGTAGTAGGGAAGGGGGGCATAGTATGCATGTGTAGAGGGTGGTGAGGAGATCTGCCCGTGGGAGAGGGAGTCTTTCATGGTGAGCAAACTGCGATATAAAGGTCTCACGAAAACCACCCTTTCCTGAACCGGATCAATCTGTTCCCTAGAATACTACACATGACGGCCCTTGCAGCCAAGAATACCCCATGGCAAGGACCCTTTGTATCGAGAATCGATAGGCCACCAGCGTTCTTTTGTACAATCAACGATAAACCCTATGGTATTTCCTGGCTGAAATGGCGGAACAAGTTTCTTGTATCCGAATTATGAGCACTAGAAGGTCAAAGTTTCGGAGCATTTCTCAGTATAAAGATTTCATTCGAAACACTTTATCATTCCTATATCATTGGCCCGCAATACACTTATCCCTCAATTTCTCATCTTTCAAAGTCAGCGTCTTTCTCATTAAAATATTACTCTACTAAGCAAGTCACTATCCAAGATGGGACATACAGCGAGAATCACGAACTGGCTGATCACGCCGCTTTTCAGCACCGTCTCACTTCTAGCAAAGCTCAATCGTTCAACGACCATAGGCGGCTCCGTTTTCGATGACGAAAGTGTCATGCACAGCGTTCAGAAGTCGTCCACATTTCAAATCAGCACAGGATCGTCTTTGCCATTGGGGAACCACCGGGGATGATCTTCTTCTTACAGTTGGTCTTTGAAGGCGATGATGGATCATTGGTTATACGCTGACCTCGATGTTCACTGTCTGGACGCCTTGTCCCTGGCTAACCAACAGCTTGGTCTGGTATCACGGCGAGTTTAGATGAATTCAACCCATGGAATGGTCCACGTTGATGTGGACCCGAGAGAGTGGTGGGCTTAACTTCGATTATGCGCGAGCTGTGCTATCTCAGAGTCATCCGGTCTGTGATTGTTTCAGGTTGCCGCAGACCATGACCTACTTCATCATTCATTTGCGTCAGCATGTATGAAGCAAAGAACCATAAACGTTCAGAACATTGAGTGACGTGTAATGTTTGTAGGACAGATTGGAGCGGCACCAGGGGTCTCGAACATGATTGCAGGAGCTGTGGTATTCCATGCCCAAAGTAGTACCTGCCAGCCATCTACATGTTGAAGCGCGTTCTCTCCTTCTCGGCATGCGCTTTCCATTGCCATTCTTGGCCACTCTTGAACTGTATGCCCCTATCGATTCGCCTCAACTTGAGTGTAGCTCTAGGCCCGATTTCCTGCATTCCAACCCTGATGTCTTCCACTCCCTTCAAGGGCTTTCCATTTGCGTCTAGGACTTGCTTCTCCGTTGCGCGCTTCTCACGGAATACGTATCTGTGGCGGCGCAGGAAGATGTAATCTCGCTGGTTGTGTAGCGTCACGGCAGTGCGACCTTGCAGTTCGGGCTGTGCGGGAAAGAGGCCTCGCCAAAGATGGGCTGTCAAGAGACCTAGGGGTGTCCGGAAGCCTGTGCAGCACAGAGTCAGTTTTTGTGTCAAACAGTTTCGCTCAAGCCTAGGCTAAGTGGATGAAGACTCGTCGTCTCGCATTGCACATGCATCGACTTTGTGTTTGGGCAACTCACCATTCAGTACTAGCTCAGGATGGAAACCCTGATCTTTGCCATGTCCAGGAAGCTTCTTTCCTTCGACCCAATTGCTTATGGAAAAGTGGAAGTGCGGACCCTCTGGGAGAAGCACGATGTCGAGGCCGTCGGGCACTTTCGCGTGGTGAGCCTCCATTAGTATAGCAAGGGCAGTATATTCGCGATTACTGGCGAACTTTGCTATCTCGCGCACAGAATACTTGTGCGCATGAGCATGCGCGCTACGACGAACGTAGTCGGCATTAGGAAAAAAAGAGGCCAAGATCTCGGCCTCGTTGTGAAGGGTTGAGTTGATAGATGTTGTGACTAGTATCTTCGGCGTTTCTGCCGGGTTGAAGACTGCAGGAAACCTAGACGCGCGATAAGCAATCAGCAGAAGCCAGGCGGAGGGAATGGAGTAGGTCTTGATTATGTTTCCAACATGACCACATCGCATCTGGGTGCTACGCACTTTTGTTTCAAGAAATCTGGTGAGATGTCAAGATTCGTTGCAGCGGTCGCGTTGGTCGTGGTAGACATGGCAGGGCTTGCGGCTCGTTCCGATTTCCGCTTCGTCCGTGATGAGACAGCCTCTGTGTCCGATGAGTCGTCTTCACACTCGGATTCCGAGTCCAACATGCTGTCTGCCTCGTCCTCTTCCTCGTCGTCTTCTACTTCATTGCCCTCTGCGTCGCGCTTCTTCAGCTTCTCCAGCAAGCCCTCCTCGCCGTTTCCCTCGACATTGTCTCCCCGCTCAGCAGCCTCTTGCTCAAGCTTGCGCTTTTTCGCCAGACGTTCCACGTCTATCGCCCAATTCAAAGCATCCTCCTCGTCGCCTACGACATCGGTGTCGAACTTCCGCTTAGCTTCGATGGTGACGGGCTGGTTTACGCGCTGCCGCTCTTCTCGCAGCGAGGGATTCTTGGCCTCTTCCCGTTTTCTGCGGAATCGCTCGTCTCTTTTCGCAGCCTCTTTCGACTTTTTCTGCGCGAGGTGGGCGCTCTGCCGGCGCAGTTTGTTTTTGGGCTTGAAGCCCTGCATCGGGGGTTCCTTGGAGAAGACCATGCTAGCGCAGATGTCGTGGAAGTCTCAACTTGTGGTGCTTGCGGCAAAGTTCTGCTGCGTCGCGACTTCCCAGAAATTTTGGCGGGTCCCGGAGCAGCGGCGGCTCTTTTCGCCGTGCTTGGCGTTCGGCATCAGTCGTCGCGTCAAGGAGTCACAGCGCAGGCGTCCAGCATCAGCCTGTAATATATTGTATCAGTATTTCGTTGAGTCATTTCTCCGTCCTCATAAGGGAGGAGACCGTGTGTATGCGCTCGCTCGTGAAAGCGTTGCGCGCCAATTGCTTCTCTTCTCTTCGTGAACCCTTTTTTAATACCAGTACCCCACCTCGCTGTGTTTATTCCGCCCGCAGCTTCACCACAACACCGCCCCACCACCGTTTTCAAGTCCCCAAGCGGAAGCAGCAGATCGTCGACATGGCGCCTGAAATGACGACCCTCAAGGGCAAAGCCTTTGATCGGGCCTCGCTCGAGTCTCTTATGAGGGTAAATACGCCGGAAGCCGACACCGCGGGGGAGTCACACTGACAGTGCACAGCGGCGCATGTTCTACACCCCTTCGTTCGATATCTACGGTGGTGTTTCCGGCCTCTACGACTACGGTCCTCCAGGCAGTGCCTTGACCAATAACATCATTGACGTGTGGCGGAAACACTTTGTGCTGAAGGAAAACATGCTTGAAGGTAATGCCCACGCGACTTCTGGAAGACCGCAATCTGACCTGGTCTAGTGGACTGCACCATGTTGACCCCGCACGATGTCCTCAAGACTTCCGGCCACGTAGACAAGTTCGCCGACTGGATGTGCAAGGACCCCAAGACCGGCGAGATCTTCCGCGCAGACCATCTTGTCGAGGAAGTACTCGAAGCGAGGATCAAGGGCGACAAGGAGGCACGTGGCGAGAAAATCGAGTTGGAAGAAGAAGACCCGAAAAAGAAGAAGAAGAAGGTCAAGAACATTGCTGCAGTCAAGTTGGACGATGCCGTGAGGGACGAGTACAAGGAGGTTCTCAACAAGATCGACAACTACAACGGCGAAGAACTCGGTCTGCTCATGAAGAAGTACGATATTCGCAACCCCGCCAACAACAGCGAGCTCACGCCTCCTGTTGCATTCAACCTCATGTTCCAGACCTCGATTGGTCCCTCCTCCAACCTGCCCGGCTACCTGCGCCCAGAAACCGCCCAGGGCCAGTTCCTCAACTTCGCAAAGCTCCTCGAGTTCAACCAGCAACAAATGCCCTTCGCGTCCGCATCCATCGGCAAGTCTTTCCGTAACGAGATCTCCCCGCGTCAGGGCCTGCTACGTGTGCGAGAGTTCTTGATGGCAGAAATCGAGCATTTTGTGGATCCCGAAGGCGGCAAGAAGCACCCTCATTTCGATGAGGTCAAGGACGTTGAGCTTGAGCTTCTCAACCGCGAAGTGCAGCTTTCTGGCAAGGCTGACGTCGACACCACACCCATTGGCAAGGCCGTCGAGACTGGTCTCGTCGACAATGAGACTCTTGGCTACTTTCTTGCGCGCATTCAGCTTTTCCTTCTCAAGATTGGTGTTGACCCCAAGAAGATTCGTTTCAGGCAGCACATGGCTAACGAGATGGCTCATTACGCGGCGGATTGTTGGGACGCCGAACTGTTGACCTCTTACGGCTGGATCGAATGCGTGGGCTGCGCCGACCGTAGTGCGTACGATCTGTCTGTTCACATGAAGAAGACTGGCGCTCCTCTTGTGGTCCGAGAACCCCGCAAGGAGCCCCTCAAGATTGAAGAATGGCAGTGCGACCTTGACAAGAAGAAGTTTGGTCCTAAGTTCAAGAAGGATGGCAAGACCGTGGAAGCTGCCATTGATGCTCTCTCCCAGGATCTGCGCGAGAAGTTGTCACTGGATTTGCAAAAGGATGGCAAGATCACAATCGATGTTCCTGGTGTCGGTGACGGCAAGGTCGAGGTGCCCAAGGAGCTGATCACCATCGAGAAGCGAACACGAGTAGAGAACGTGAGGGAGTACACACCCAATGTTATCGAGCCGTCATTTGGTATTGGTCGAATCTTCTATGTAAGTCAACTCGACGCCACATAGTCGCGAAGCAAAAGTTGGCGTGCTCATGTGGCTACCGTAACATGACGCGTATCCGGACCGTCTCTCGCATATGCATCTACTGACAAGGTACACAGGCGTTGTGCGAACATTCTTACTGGACGCGCGAGCAGGACGAAGCGCGTGGTGTACTCTCCTTCCCTCCCACGGTTGCTCCTACCAAGGTTCTGATTGTGCCGCTGAGCTCGCACGCCGACTTCAAGCCGTTTGTGCGCAAGTTGAGCAACAAGCTTCAGGACATCGGCGTCTCCAACCGAGTGGACGATTCCGGGGCCTCCATCGGCAAACGTTATTCCCGTAACGATGAGCTCGGCACCCCCTTGGGCATCACTATCGACGTAAGTGTTTCCCTGCGTTGTCTCGGAGCCCTGATAACTTTGTGTTACTTCACGGTGGACGGACTGAAGACCATGTTTAATCTAAACTGAGACTAATTTTGGATAGTTCCAATCTGTCAAAGACAATACCTTCACACTGCGAGACCGAGACTCGACTGAACAGGTGCGTGGCGGCCTGGATGAGATTTGCACGGCTATTTCCGGCCTAGTGGAGGGTAGGGAGAAGTGGGCAGACATTTCTAAGCGACTACCCAAGTTTGAGGGCCAGGAGGAAGGAGTTGGTCCCTCCTGAGGAGGCGCTCTCGATGGCGGCGTTCTTAGACATGGAACATGAACGAGCGATATCATGGAGAAGGGGTATGTCGGGGCAGTTTCTGCAGATGTACAGTAACGAGATGACTCCAAATACCCTGTACTTCTCAGGATAGACGAGGAAGGTCAATGATATTAGAAGACATGTTCTGAGACTGCAACCAAGTGACAATGTCACCCACAGCGTCGCACACGCGGCCTAGTGTTGCGACGTGGTGAAAAGCCATGCCATCAAGGTGGGGCTTTTTGTGGGAATGCATCCTTTCGCTATTGCTCATTCCAAGCGCCTTCTGCACCTGAAACACAGCGACTTCTCAAACGAATAGGTGGCGGCGACAAGTTCATGGTTACGCCGCCCCCAAATGCTGCATGCGCAAGCCTCCGACTTCGTATACCTTGCCGAGCTGTCACGCAGTGGAGCACCGACCATCGGAGTTTCAGAATTACACGATACATGGCGACGTATGCACGCGGGCGGCGGCGCTGTTTCCAACAACCTCACACGACACGGATGGGCAGATCAGGCTTCCTGCCGTCGGCATGATAATCGCACAACTTGAAAGCTCTCAGACGAACGGGCCGATTGTCAGTATCTCCGATCTTGGCCTACATGCAGCGTTGGAGACAGCTGGCGCGGGCGCGTTCCTGGACATGTCGCCGGCAGGGCATCGAGACCCAATGGATTGACAGTCGGAGCTGGCTTGGATCCGGGGGGATGGTTTGTCAAGCGCCGTTCCCAGGGAGCTTCATCCTACCGCAAGCCGGGCGTGCTGTTTACGCCCGGAACATCGGCGCGATTGCACAACGGACGGACCAAATCCTCCAAAGAGCGCGTTGGGCCCGACTTGGGTGAGGTCGCCGTCTTGCTGGAACGCACGGTGACGGATCGTGGCCTGGCCCTGAGGCATCTCACCCCGGCCTAGCAGCTGCAAGCAAGCATCGCGGCAAGGTTGGGGTTGGCGGGTTTGCTACTCGTTCGACGAACGTTGCCGAAAATTGCGAGGCGGTATCCAGTGCTCCTCAATGATCAGACCGGAGGGTTCCTGCTGACACGGAACAAGACGGCGGGGCTGGCATATTGCAGCTATTTGTAGCCGTCGGGAAGCGGGGAACGTCTGCTCCCATATGCGGAGGAAGGTGATGCTCAACTGCACTTTACAGCCTGACAGCAGACCGTCTGCGGCAGCGACTGGGATCCGGGCTGCTCTGCGCAGTAGCGGTGCATTTGACCTGGTTTCATCAGAAGGGAACGGCTCTAAGTGAAATGGGCGCTGGCGCAGCACCATCCGGGCCACGATCAAATAGCAGACGAGCGGACGCACCTGCCGCACAGTCACCGGCTTCGCTCCCACACACATTCTATCAGACCGATGCACCCGGGCAGCGGGCCCACTCATTAAGGTCTTCTAGAAACCCTCTAAACATCTGTCTAATCCTCCCATACCCGTCGCTTCTCCCGTCTTCTCTTCCTGCATCAAGCTCTGCATGAGTGCCCAGGGTCCAAAGCCCCTCTTCCCCAAGCATTGTTGCTCGCAGAACTTACACTACGCTTGGAGTGCAAGCGAGCGGCCGCCACACTCCTCCATTCCTCCTGCGTTTGTGGAATGCTGCACTGCGCCGTGGTAGTTGACTACTGGACGCTGTGACCTGGTGTGCCGAACGCTTCTTTGTTCGCTTCTTGGCCGAGGGTACGCATTCATCCTGGCTCTCACACTGCTGCAGCTCCCGCCCAGCCGCTCAAAACAGGACCAAGCAGGTTCCTCACTCGCAGCGACGCTGGCTCGCTCCTGCATATTATATTGATAATCGCCTGAGCGACGCTGGCTGCTGGCAAACATATATCCGCGGACTAGTGCCGAAGAAACCACCGCAGCACTGCCCATACACCGCCCCGCCAGCCTCCGTGGACGTAGAGCTTCACTCTCTGTGAGTTTTTATATCGGAAATCGACTGGCTTTGCGGAGACTTGCAGCTGCTCCTCGGTGGATCCTTGGGTTGCAGCCCTGCGCCGCCAATCACAACTAGCTCCCTACAGGCCGCCGACGAGCTACCACACTTACCCCCACCCCTTTTTCCCGAAGGTAACGCGCCATAATATCCCAGGACCACAGGATTGCCGCAGAAATCTGACAGCATTTGCTGGTATATAGTGAGCCGAGTGCGAGGGCTGCCCGTCGCTTGAGCAATTGTGTCGTTCTGCCGGTCCTGCGGCGGCCCAGGACCATGGAGGAGGAACCGCCACCACCCGAAAACCCGGCGACTGATCGTACAGGCGTACCGCCCAAGCGCCCCAGGACGAACTCTGACAGTTCCACATCCCTCGAATCCTTGTAAGACGCGACCTTCCTTTCTGTCCGAGTTCGTGTCGACGGGGTGCACAGTCTCATGTTCTTTCGGTCTTTTCTCTGATCATCGTGCTGCAGCATGTCAACTTGTTCTTGCTGTGGATCGTGCAATGACCAGCGACCTCATCATTCATGATCCGATACTGACTGCCTTGCGCATGTAGACGCTCTACACGGACACTACAGTCTGACGACGTGGAATTTGTCTACGAAAATGGACGGGAGTATGGGAATGATAGTTACTACATGCCATGCGACCAGGCAGAGAATGATCGTCTCGCCATCCACCACCGTATCTATACACACGCCTTAAAAGGCAAGCTCACAACAACACCCGTAACATCTGCTACCAGAAGAATATTAGACCTAGGCACAGGGCCTGGACACTGGGCCGTCGCCATGGCTCGGCAGCATCCCCACGCCGACGTCGTAGGCGTCGACATGGCTGTTTGGGACATCGAAACCACAGAAGAAAGCGTCGGCTGCACAGGCGTGAACTGGGAAATCGATGACCTGGACGTGTGGGGTGTAGAAGACGACTTCGACGACCTGACCGCGCGCCTCCAGCGCTATGACATGTCACGCGACTACGCCAACCGCGAGCCCCTCGCCGCGGCCAAAACCTCGCGCTTCAAAAGCGCCCTCTCCACCAGCGACTCCTCTCAGCCCCACACGCCGTCCGACTCCGCATATGAGTCGTACATGCTGGAGACGGAAGCCCAGCCGGGTTGGCACTTCAGCGAGCCCTTTGACCTCATCTACATGCGCGGCATGAAGGGCGTCTTCGCGTACTGGGAAGGCGTCTACGACGAGATCTACAAGAACCTGAATCCCGGCGGCTGGATCGAGGTCGTTGACTTCGATATGAGCCTGCCCAACATCGAGGCCGGCGTCGACAACTTCCCGTTCCCGACGCTCGCGCGCCTGTACCTCGGCGTCATGCAGGCGGCGTTCAAGTCCGGCCGCCCCGTCGGCACGTTCTACATGCACCCGACGTACCTCGACGACGCGGGGTTTACCAATATCAAGCAGACGTATGTCAATGTGCCCATTGGGCAGTGGCCCGAGGACGAGGAGCAGCGGACGATAGGCAAGATGCATCTGGTGTGTATCATGGAGATGCTGGAGTCGATGCTACTAAGGTACCTTACTATGTGGGGCGATGCGAATAAGGACCACTGGACGAAAGAGGAGGTGCAGAACATGATTGAGGTGGGCAAGGGCGAGATCATGGATTGGGCGTCGGGCACGGATCGGCTTGGAAATATCAGGGAGGGCTGGTGCGCGAGCTACAAGTGGATTATTGGGAGGAAGCCGCTGCATGCTAGGGATAGGAGGAGGGACTGAGGGTCGGAGGAAGGCGTCAAGTGAAAGGATTATTACGAGTTGGGTTGGAGTCGCGGAGGCGTTGTTGAAAATGTTCGGTCAGATGGGCGGCTTTTTGATGATGTCGGGGCGGGCTCGACTTTTGTATGTAGAGTTCCGATAGTCACGCTGGCGCGCATATCCACGAAGGAATGACAATCTTACCTCTTACTCCACCGTTTCCTCGATACGGGTACCGGGTCAAACGACTTGCTCGTTATGGACAGAAAACGGGGTATGCATGTGGTGGTATTCAAGCCTATACTACAGTAATAATCGATTCGAGCGCGCTGAAATTCGCGCCGGAACTACCCAGTCCAGATTCGCCTCCTAAACCCAAGGTATAACTCCGTGCTCGCCATACAAATGCAATGCAAGTAAGAAACGTAACCTCGTCTTTTCAAAGACCCATCCGCCACTTCTACTCCAACGTACATCGTACTCCCTCAGGCCGTTCTCCAAGGCCCATGAAATGTGTGATAGTAGTTTTGCGGCGTGTGAGGTGTTGGGGAAGGGGCGTGCGGGTCAGGATCCATGTATGGCGTCCACCCGGTAACCAACCAACCACCTGCAGGATGTATGGCGAATGGCATTGAGCCGGGGTGTTGCGGATGAACTCGAGTGGGTAATGAAATAGTACCAGGATATAAACGCTGCGACGGTCGCATTGTAGCTCGCCGTGGCGTTCCTCTTGGAACTTGTTGCCGGGGAAGCCTGGATCGTGAAGGAACAGTTGCAGAAGACGGACGTAAAACTTGGTAGAGTGGGGTCTGAGGCTGCCAAGCGACGGTTGGGGAAGACGAAGGTAAAGACTGCGATGATGGCCCTGGATGGAAAGTTCAGCATGCAGCTACCTTGCTAACGTTTAGAGTGGACCATGGAATAGGATGACCCCTAAACATTCTCCAAGATCATGACATAGTGCTGCAGTGCGAAGCGCGCAGATATGGGGCAGCTACTTGCCGCCATATCTGAACTCGCCAAACGTTCCCGTGGCACCAGGTGTAATTATGCCTCCATGCGATGGGCCTGGGGTCGATGCCAGACCAGCGGGATGGCTAGTAGGAGTACTAGGTCCGTCCCGGTGGCCGGCTTGACCGCCTGGGTGGAACATCATACCGCCGTTCATTCCCTGGTAGCCGGTGAGGTTCTGTCCTTGGGCAGCGAGAACGGCAGCTTGGGCAGTCGCACTGGCTGGCGGACCGACTCCGGTGAGACCCCACATTTGACCATTCATATCGTCCGGTACCTTGCCATCAAATATTTTCTTCTGAAGCTCCCAAAACACAGTTCCAGTGAGCCAAGCGTCAGAGCCAGCGGTATGCGAATTGCCGATGCGCTGGCAACCCAGCTCATCGGCAAGATCTTGGAGACCAGATTTTGTGCCGAGGTTGTTGAGTATGCTCGTTGCCTGGGACCCTATCACCCCGCGGCGCACGAGACCGTTTGCGTGTCGCCACAGGTACTTGACATCCAGCAGTCGTGGGAAGAAGACTTCAACGAGATTGCGGTAGTCTTCCTCGTTTTCGGGTAATGGCTTAGCGGTGAGCATCTTGATGAGGTACGCGAAATCATAGCCCGAGTGGAACGATATCCAGTTGACGTCGGGAGTCAGGATCATGCCAGAGGTTATCAAGAGGGATCCGAATTCCTGTGTGTCAATTCCTTGTTCTGCAAGCTTCTGGAAGTCGGCGCCAGACTTCTTCAGCATCTGGATGGACTCCTCATTGTACATGTCATCCTCCAGAGAGAACTGAAAGTTGAAAGTCCAGGTGCATGGGCAGACTACTATGTTGTTGGCGTACTGTAATACCGCTTTCGGTTGGTAGTTCAGCTCTGAAGGGTCGAGATGGGATGGCGGTACTTCGCCTCGGATTGAGAAAAGCGTGACTCCTAACTGGATGATCTTGAGGAGGTCGACGTTGCAGCGAACGGTCTGGTAGTGGTACGAGGCTTTGGAGTTGAAGTCGCCAATCGGACGAGCAACGACTCCGGGGAACTCGGTGTCCTGCGCCTTGTATGAGCATGGTCTCAAGAAGGTAGAAGAAGAACGAGAAGGGGTGAACAGATGAAATACCCGTCCGTCACTGTCGTCAGGCTCTATAAAGAGACTCTGAGACTGACCGCCATTGACAGTTTCCTTTTCCATCAGACACTCTCTCTCGACAAATGAAATCTGGCCTGGTGGAACGGAAGAGGTTCACTGACCATGCTGATGTAGGGGTACTTCTCGACCAAGGAGCGCAGCAGTTCCATCTCCTGGTGCAGGTTGTTCCGCCACACCTCGCGTATCCGCTGCCCGGCAATGCCTTTGGTTCCGTCTTGCGCGCGACCCATCTGGGCATCCTGTTGCAGTTGAGCACCGTGAGCAAAACGCAGGCGCGCTTCGTGGCCGTCCAGTCCGGTTCCTCCACTTACCCCGCCGAGCGTTGCTGCCGCGCCGAGGCCTGCCGCGCCGCCTCCTATGCCGGCGAGCGCCGCATTTGACTGGAAGTTGCCTTGGTTGTGGCTGAACAGACTCAGGTTGTGTTGCGGGTTCGCGGCGCCGAAGCCGGGGTGCTGCATGTTCTGCTGGTGCTGCTGCTGCTGCAGCTGCGGTTGCTGGTGGATCGGCTGTGAGAGGTGGGCGAAGGGGTTCGAGAGGTTGTGGCCGGGGAAGCGGCCCCCGTGTGGAGGCATCGTGGGCGGTTGTTGCCGTGAAGGCAGGCGGGGACTCGACGGTGGTGCGTGTGCGACAACGGGCGGTGGACGGGCGGGGTCGATGCTGCCGTCGGAGCTGTTTCGCGGGGCGGATGGCAGAACAGTACGGATGCAGAGATTCGGCGAGAAGCAAAGGGCGTGCGCGCGCGGGTCAACAGCGTCGTCGAGTGCGCGACACTGCGCCGGCCGCCCACGCCGACTTTTGCCAAGCCATGTCGAATGGCCCGTGCTCCTCGTCGAACTGCTGGTGAGCTCCCACTGCGACGTCAACGCGCACCACCACCGCCCACCCTACCGACACAATGCGGCCCACAGCGTAAGTGCACACTGCCAATTGCATGGCGACTGTCCTGTACGCTCTTCCGCCCCCGTGCTGACCCGCCACACCAGTCTCAGATTCGCGCAACGCCCCTCGATTACCGGCTTCGACCCCAAGAAGTTCGCGGCTGCCGCTGGAAACGCAAAGGGCGACCCATGGGCCCGATAGTGCGTCTCTTGAATCTACGTGGCCATGCACGGGCCGGACTAATGCCATGCAGTGAGCAATGGCGGTACACTGGCCCCTTCACGCGGTGGAACCGCTTCAAGGGCGCCTTCCCTGGCCTCGGCATTGCGACCGTCGCCTTCGCCGGGTACTGCGTAGTCGAGGCCCTCTTCTTCAAGGACGAGCACCACGGACATGACGAGGGTCACCATTGAGTGGGCACCGTGCACGATAGGAAAGCACGTTCGGCGTACCGGTTTGCTTCGGGTCTCACCGCTGTGAAAACTGTATATACGGAATACCACACAGTGCCAATCACAAATCTCGTTTGTCGTCATATCCAGAGAGAAGATGAGTGTGTGCATCGATGCAGTGCGTAATGCGCGCTGCCACAGAGACGAACTACCAATCGCCCTACGCCAAGCTTCTCATTGCTCTTCAATCTGCATGGCTGAGATTGTCATCGACATTCATTGGCCAGCTGGAAGGAAGGCACATTTGCGCGTCAACTTGAGAAAGTAGATCTACAGTACGCCTTGGATATCAGAACGGTCTCGTGGCCTTGCAGACACCACAGCTAAACATAGAATCCAAGACATATACTCTGCGATTGGGTGACGATGCCACGAAGCTACACAGCTGGTTATACACCAAATTCGACCGCGTTTTAGTGTCACACAAGGGCGTGTTTGACTCAGGGTCCCTGCTGCTTCTTCGAGTATTCGTTTAGGACATATGCGTCTACTCGCTTAGAACGTCTCTATCGTATACTCGGTACGGCATGGTCGACACTGACTAGCCAATCGTTTCCAGAGGCTTCTCGCGGAAAATGCTCTGCTTCAGCCACCTGCTCTTGTGCCTTTCTCAGATCCGTCTGGATTACTCTGCAGTAATCGGTAGGTAAGGGATCGTGATATATTCGAAGGAGCATCTCTTCACCTCTCGCTACACCAAAGTCCATACAGTCTCGGGCTCACGGCGCTCTATCGGTTACTCAAACTTGCACAATAAAAGGGCATAAATCCACGCTCACACCATTGCCCACCTCAAGCTCTCTACCGCTCAATTTGTCTGGGATGCATCCACACGCCCCTCTCCTCGTCATTCTGCTGCTCTTCTCCCGTCTTATCCTTGCTCAAGAACCTCCACTCCCACAGGCCGGATCACCCCTGCCCCTCCCCAACCCCCTCCCAAACCCCATTCCAGATCTCCCCATCCCACTCTCCGAACTCCCAACAATGGACATACAGTACACCACCTTCTCCCGCACCACCTGCATGAGCAACGGCAGCCCCGTTTACACCTCTAAGCCCGGCGAGTGCATCAAGCTGCACGACGCCGACCACGGCATTAGGGTCTACCCGACTGCATTCCATGGGCAGTGTAAATGTGAGTCGGCGTCAGCCTGGTTCAAGACAGGGGGGTAGTTTGCTAAGGATACTGGGCAGTACGCGCGTATAAGAGTAGGGATTGCAGTGGGGCGGGGGGCAAGTGGATTGGAATTGGGGGGTGTAGCTCGTTGAGGGGAGAGCAGTGGTCGTTGAAGGTTGTGTGTCCGATGATGACGATTTAGAAGGGGGCAAGGTGATTGGGACTTGTGGAAAGTTGTGCTTTTACTTCTGCCATCACAAGGCGAGACTGGCGGGATGGATGTGTTCCAATATGTTCAGGGTTGTAGCGGAAAATCTGCAAACGCAGCTCATGAGGCGTCTCCAGGACTAAAGCTCGCTGCCGTAGATGCGTCAAAAGCAGATCTTATGTATGCAATCTGCCACATCAGCACCCTATGCCTTTAGCCTTGGGTAGGCTGTGTAACACTTCCGTGCTATTCCTTGTTAGATTTCAACGATACAAGTGCTACCACCGCCCGTTCCCTCGCGTTCCCTCGACTGAATGTCTCGTGACATAGCTACTAGCACATAAGATTTGCTGCCTACTTCATTGGGCTTGCACCGCACACAAGGCTTCGCGGTGATACACTGTATCACTATAGCTTCCCTGGCCTTCGATGATGCCATCTAGCCTTCTGGTGATGTCGTCATGCTTCAATATACTCCATCTGGCCTGGGTGATGGCGCACGTATTCTGGCAAATGCGAGGACATTGGAGATGTTCATGTGAGGGCGCATGGAAGGACGGAGAATATATCAGGAAGCAATATTTCTTCTCCAGTAACCGCGTATGTCAACCTAAACTTACTCAATTGCTTCGCCCTTGGCATGGCAACCTGTGCCAACTGAGTAAGAGCGATTCAGAGCTGCAGGTCCGACGAGTGAGAAGTGTTGCGTACTGCAGCCATTGTGATAGATCTGTTGGACCCAGATCTGGAAGAAGAGGGGAAACAGATAAGAGTAGAACTTGATCGCCCTTTGGCATGCACCGTCCTATTCGTGAAGCTCTTTTTGGAGTGTTTCACGGAGATATTAGGTGCTCATATGTTCTGGTCAAGAACTCCGGAACTACGTCATTCTCAGCAACCATGGTTCCAAAGTAGTTTGAAAGTGGCTGACAATGGGGTTCACGCGTATCGTAATCCCAGCGACTTCCGGGAGACCACAAACTCCATCGCGGGATTGCCTGGTTCAAGGTCATGGAACCTGAGAGCCATTATTCATCGAAATGTACGAGTCGCCTTTTGCGATAGTGGTTCAGTGAACAGGGTTGGTGCCTTGCAGTGATGCGTTCCTTAGGCGGAGCAATGTACGTGGTGTGGTACTACCTCGCGCGAATCCCACTTCTTGAAAGGCTCGGAACACACCGCGAATACGAATGCGACACAGTATGTAGAGCATACGACATGACAGGTCAAGAGCGACAGCTTTATCAGCCACAACACAGAGTCACTCGACAAGAGGTATCCCTTGCTTCCGAACCACTTAGCTAATGTTGAGAAGAACCTTCACAACATTATCCGAAATGACAAGATTCCTATACTATCCATGAACCCGAGCGTACCCGGCTTCGACACCAAGATTGAGGCTTACAATGGTACACAATCATACACCGCTATCTCCCATGTCTGGAGCGACGGCATGGGAAATGACCGCAACAATGAATTCTAAAAGTGCCAACTTCGCAAGATTGCTGTTGAACTGGTGAGATTTCGAAGAGGAACACTCCAGAACTCTTGGTCAAACAGCTAGAGAATTTATTTTCATATCTTGGACAGTTGGCCCTTTCGACATGAATCGAGAGTATCATTCTGGCTGGATACACTTTGTATTCCTCCCAGATATAGTGCGAATGTAAGCGATCTTCCAATATCGTTTGCTGGGACGCGAATGGAGAGACCAAAGAGCTTGCACTGCCAAGAGTATGATACAGAACCCGAGGAAAGTCAGCTATCACATCTCTCTTCACGTACTGCAAGACGAAAAATTCGAAGCAAGGCAATGGGACATATCCCTCCGGATCTTCAAGCTGCACATCAAGTTTTGGTGATAGATCGGGAGTTGGAGCAACTGCAACATCCGACCAATGATCTCGTCACGGCAATGATTTTGGGAAGTGAATGGGCCCATCGCGCGTGGACTTTTCAAGAAGTCTCGTCGGCTCAGGCAGGTGGTAATAATTTCGATGACGGTGCACCGGCTTCTCTTCGAAATATGGCTCCATATGATCAGAACTTGTGGAATGCGAGCTTCCATAATTACAGTTATATCTAAACTACCTGCTAATAATCCAGCTTTGGGAGAAATCGAGAGTCACCATCAATTACCGACTAGAATCAGAAGCTGTAAGCTGATCCCATTGTCGCTGATGTTCAACACATAGATGGCAATCTACAAGCATAAGCACAACTCAACTCGGAGAGAGTCTGATGGCTATGACCATAATCCCGAAAACTACACTGTCAAAGACATTTGGCCACGACACTCATCATGTATACCTTACGAGATCAAAGGAGATATGCTGGGGAATGCATTTACGACAGTCTAGAACAAGAAGTGGCCATGACAGCCGCTTCTCCACAGTGGTTACGCGTGAACGTGGAGGAAAATGAGTGGGACCTTCAGCACCTTGCTTTAACGTCTGAAAATTCCGCTTACGGCGAGTTCGAATTAAGGGCCTTGAGCAAAGTGCACATCACATATGAAGATACTTGCCATACCTTTGTTGTTGAGTGCTTCCTGCCACATAGTAGATTGCAAAGGAGGACCTGGCTTCGGGAGCAGATCAACGAACCTCCGCGTCCCGTATTTGGTCCTCGGATCACTCAAGCTGACCGCGCAAGCCTGTTCCAACAATGCAAACTGGACCAAAAAGTATTATATGTCCTGGAGCTGAGCCTGGGGAGGGATACTATAGTAGGCTATCGACGCCGAGGTGCTCTTTTCAGTGTGCTCAAGGATGACGGCACCAACATTCGCGTCGAATTCGATTGTCCTGTAATGTTTTGGAATTTTTGGCAATGGGGAAGACACTGCTCAGGCTATGACAAATGCGACATGCCGAGCGATTTACCGGAAGTCGAAGCCAAAAATTATATTGCAATAAGGGGAAACGTATGATATATGTCAAGAACGGTAAGTGCTCTATTCTACCTGCGGGTACCTAAAAAAGGCGCATTTTAATGCGGGTTAGCCTTGCTTCCAACCATGGGTGTTCCTACTCATTGATCTGGCATCGTCGAGATGATCGTCCTCACTCTAAGCTCGCCTTGATAAATCTACGTCAAGCGCCCATGGAGACTCCATTGACGGTGTGCATGTACACAAGGCTTGCACTTTCTCTTCTTGCTCTTCTTTGTGCACTTGGTGCGCTTCCATCAACGTGTTCTCCTAGGCGTAAAATGAAATTCGACTCGTGTGTTGCTATGATTTTAGTGCCAGCCGGGGTGGCAGGATACATTGTGGGCTCCATTCTGCCACTTGTGGGTTATAAGTGGGATTATCAGTGGCTCACATGGACTTGGCTTCGCAACTATGGCCTGTAGTAATCGTAGGCTGCTTTTCTGAAACTGATGAACGTAGCCAACAGGTGATTAATAGGCTGTACCGCGCTACAGGGGTTATCTAAAATGTTGGTGTGATGGATCGTAGTCATTACTGCATTCAAGTAAGGTTCTTAAGGGTTGATTGAAGGTTTGCGAGGGGAGGCATCTGCGAGAAGTTTGTGCTAGTAAAGACTGGTGTGAACTTGTGCTTTCTCTGTGACGCGCTTGATGGACCTTCCATTTCTTGTTAACTTACTGGAGCCAATGAGGACTTTGTGTTCAAAAATAAGCTCACCGGTAGTCAAGCTTATCTAATTTCTTCCTTCCACCCGCAGACATGCCAACTGCTGAAATGTAGATCGTACAGGTTGAAGTCTGTTTGTGCTGGGAGAAACTTTCCACGATGCACGAGGCAAAGCAATGGTACCTACGCATGGAGTTTCTGAGGAATGCGAGGGCCTAGTATGATTTCCAATGATAATCCATGCAAATGTCTTTGTTCTAGCACACTATGAAAGCTGGAAATTTGCTAGAGTAGTCGGGTTCAAAATGACAGGAAAGGAGCAAGGAAGGCTGCACTCCCTTTTCATAGCTGTTCTGAGAGTCATCACCGCTGGTTTGGTAAAGCTCAGCGTGCCGACAAGAGTTTCAGCCTTGCAGCGAAGATATGCAGGTGAGCTTTGACAGGTGCGATGGGAAAGTGATTGTTTCAGAAGATCCCCCCTTCTTCGACCTTGGAACTGAAGACCTCTTCGTCTCATAAGGGTATAACATATGTACCCGCTCGGCTTTGATCATGGATAAGGCTTCCGGGAGAGCAGAAGACGGGAATGATTGGCAACTCTAGGCTGACACTCGTATGCAGGGGCCTAATGAGCATTGAAGTTCTCTTACCGGTCAACGACTATCTCTCGTCAAATTATATCGTTTCCCACATGGATCTGCACAATCGTTGCTACCATTACCCTTGCCTGCACTACATTCCAATCGGTGGTGGCCACAATGCTAGCCTTGGTTCTTCGAAGCTTTCCACGACTTGATAGTCGCCTCACAAGTCAGCCTTGGACGACAAACATCACAACCACGTACGCTCCCGAAACCTGCCAGCCGAATCATTGTTCATCATCTACCTCATGATTTCGTCCGATTTTATCATATACCAATACATGCATGCTTATAGTAAAGTTGAGCAAATGTTTCAGTATCCAAACAACAAATATCGGTTGGAGACTGCGGCAAGACATCATCAGCCGTGCCGTTCAATTGATAGCCAGAGTTGTATTTGAAGGGAAATACGATCATTCTTCACTAGTGAGATGACATTCCTATGAAACCATCTCATTCACCATTGTCGGTATTCTGCGGCTTCTTCACTAACGATTTTTACATTGATATATGTAAAGCCCATACGGAAAGAAACATGGCATTCAATTGTGATATAGACCTCTCTGAGGTGTCAGAGAACACCAGGTATTCAACAAAGATACCATCTGGACTTTAGGACTTGAAGTACAACCTAGAGGAATGTGCAATCGCGATAACCTGATATGACAGTAACGATTCTTCGAGGGGAATGATATCAACTCTTCAAAGTCAGATTACCGACACTTTCTGCTCGGTTCTCCTTCATGGATTCAACATTCTCCAGGTGCACTCCCTCATACGCCTCACAGTATACCAACCTCCCCGCGACCAAATCATCTTTTACTACTTTATCCAGTTTCTTTGTCCATGCGTCAGGCTCCTCAATAGGTTCGTTCATAGCCTTGAGATACCTGATCGTGGCATATATGAGGGATTTATCGAACCCTCCAGCCTTGATCCGGTCCGGACTTCCATGCGCCGGTAAGATTTTTTTGATGGGCCACTGCGCCATGCGCTCAAGCTCTCGTAGATGTTGATGAAGAGACTTTGGCTCTGAAATGTAGGTTACGGTGTCCTCGAGCATATCTCCGGCGATCACCAGGCCCGACTCTGGGAGAAATAGAAGCGTTGAATCCGTGGTATGGATGTGGAAGTTGTGTAGCTCGATTTTGATGTCGCCGACTTGAAATGAGAGGCTCTTCTCGTATGTCTCCATGGGAAGGACAACCTCAATGCTTGGCCCTTCGTCTTCACCAGGGTATCTCAGCTTTTGCTCATCCTTTACTAGCCTCTCGTACGTGCCCTTGTGTGCTATAATCTTCGTTTCCCGTAAAGCTGAGGCCCCAGCTATATGGTCGCTGTGGAAATGACTGTACACTGTACTTATATCTGTGGCACCCAAACTTCGCACATGCGCAAGCATGTGTGCTGCGTGCGCAGGCGTTAGACCAGCATCGAATAGGACAGCGCTATTTCCACTGATGATACTGTATGTTGCCACGCCCAAGGCGAGCGTCTCGTCGTAGTAATTTGACGCGTGCCACGGGCATGTGCGCCCATCGTAATATGCGTAGACACCGGTCGTTCCATCGGGGCAGAAGGTGCGCAGTGTGGAGGGAACCACCGTAGAGGTATCGGCAGCCATAGATTGAACGCAGGGGTTGCGGAAGCGTGAAGATGCTACGGCATATCGAAAAGTTAGCTACGCAAAGGGCGCATTTTGTCAAGAAGGGCTCACTTTGCTACGAAAGGGTTTAATGTACAGTCTGAAATCCAGTGCCTGAATACAGCTTAGGGTGAGCGGGACGGCGCTAGTTTGCAGTCAAGGGCAACAACTATGACATCATATGTGTTTGGAAGAACCCGTTCTCTTTACTCCACCCGGATACATCGCAATCGCCGAGCATGATCCATGGCCTGGAATCAACCGGACGTCAAGCGAAGAGTTCAATCCATTGCAAATTCGAAAATGCCGGCAGCGACCTTTCCTCCCATTGTGCCATCGTCGCTCCACGTAATGAGAATCTTGCCTTCGCTCAGATCACTCCCCCAGATGTGCGGATAGATGCAGTATCGAGTCTTTGCTTGTTCGGTGATCTTAGGCATTTCCCCTAGCGAATGCACCTCCCACGGTCCCTCCGGTCTCGGTGCAGCACCAACGTACAGCTTACTGGTCATGAACTTCTCGCATCCGAACCAGAGGTATTCCTTCCCAAGCGGTGAAAAATCAGGAAGATGTATGATGGCGCCCTGACCTTGCCCACAAAGTACATCGTGGGCCAGCTCTCCAAACGGCCCGTGTGGCTCAGTGTACGTGGACTCCCACTTTCCATTCTTCTTGAGGAATTGATAGTTTGCCGCGTCTGCGAAATTGTCATCCGTTCTAATTCTAGCCATGTAGTTGTCGAGCCCTTTTCCTGACAAGAGATAAGTCCAACCGTCGGGCGCAGATATGTTAGACATGTTACCCCACAGCGGTCCGTCAGCGGGGAACAGTGGAAATTGTCCTACTCTTTCACACTCAATTTTGCCGTCCGGCGCTGTCACCTTTACTCTCGCAACGCCCACTCCTGTCTGTCTAACAGCGTTTCCGCCGAGTGTCTCAACTGGGTCAAAAAATAGCCATCCTTCACGACCCTCACTCCCTGGAATCTTGATAATCCCACCAAATGACCATGTGACAAGCCTCCTGTTATCTTTGATATTCTCCGGTCTCTCACAAAAACGTCTCTCTTCAGCTGTATGTCGTACAAATTCTGGAACTTTGGCTTCCGGAGAATAGTATCTGCTCTTGGTAGGAGCATTCAAGTCGGGGATCAAGGCGATACTATTGTTCGTCACGCCAACGAAATCACCTTCGTTGTTGAAACAAAATGTATCGCCAAAGATGTAATAATGATGGCCTCCAAGTTCGACCGATCGCCCAAGGTCGCGAGGATAGTGGCGACCAGATTCGTCTTTTACCTCGCCAAGTACACGAGGAGCACAAGTAAGCCTCGGTGGCCAGGCTATACGAGCCTTTGAACATACCCCAACGGACGGGTATACGTCAGCTGGTCTCTCATCGCTTGCAGTTGTAGCTTTGTAAAAATTGGTTGACAGTTTAGTAAAGACGTTTTTGAGGCCATTCATCGTACCCTTCGGCTTTCTCTTGCTCGGATGGTTTGAGTTGCAAGTAGAGATGAGTTTGATGGTCCATCGGACAGCAAATGAGTTGTCAACTGCAACCGAGGCATGTGCTGGGATCCTGCCACAGGCTCGTGCTAACCTCAAACGGGAAGCAACCAGGAACTTGATTTACGTCATCGGGCAAGTGACCAAACCCCACGAAAGACAAAGACACAAGATATACTTTACATCCGAAAAAGTAACGGAAGATCTTCCCTAGGCGCTGTTACGTGCCTTCAGGACATCGATGTCGCCATGGCTGGCCTCAATTCCGAGACCTGGCCCTAACCGGATCGCCGGGCAGGATCACAGCCTAGCGATATGACCATAATCTATGTTCATTAAAACGAGTGACAGGTGGTCTGGCTGTTTTACCTTGGCAGCGCCGTGTCTTTTTTCCCATTGATGGACTTCGAGATGTCAAGAAATCCTCCCTCACGATGTTCAAGCCGGGCGAGCTAGCTCTACACAATGATGCCGTTCTGGAAACAGATTCCGATGGTGTCGGAGATGTATTTAAGTTGAGAGAGTGTTCTGATGGCATGTCTGGGTCAAACTGCCTCTAACCGCGACGATGTTGGTCACTCGAGCATGCGGTCTTGTCGCTATCGCGGGCACAATCCTCGCGCAGACGACAGTCTATGAAGCGGAATCTGCCACTCTGAACGGCGTTACGGTTGGAACCTCTGTCGCAGGATTTTCAGGTTCGTGTCCTCCTGTTTTCGTGTTCGCCGGCATCTGAAGGCTTTACATACAATGCTGCGCTCGACTCGTATCGCACAACTTTTGAGAGTCCTCGAGCTTACATGTAGATAAAGGTACTGGATATGTTGAAGGTTTCGATACAGCAACCGATACCATCACCTTCAACGTGTCTAGTAGTGCCTCGAAGCTCTATGACCTTAGCATCGTCTACAACGGGCCGTACGGAGACAAGTATACAACAGTGGTTCTCAATAATGTTGGCGGTTCACAGGTCTCTCTGCCAGCTACTACGAACTGGACCACCGTCTCAGCAGGCCAAGTTTTGCTCAACGCAGGGTCGAACAGTATCCAGATTCAGAATAACTGGGGTTGGTACCTCATCGACTCGATCAAACTAGCGCCGTCGGCCAAGCGTGGCGCCCACAAGGTCACGACTACTCCTATCAACAAAAATGCCAATAGTGATGCGAAGGCATTACTCAAATATCTCGGTAGCATCTATGGCAAGAAAATCCTGTCTGGACAACATGACCAGGCTTCTCTGGATTGGGTGGGTCCAATTTCCATTCCCAAGTTAGTCTAGGAGTTAAGCTCAAACTCGTGTAGGTGACGAACAATGTTGGTAAGACTCCTGCCATCGGCGGTTACGACTTCATGGATTACACCGAAAGCCGAAAAGCCCACGGCGCTGTATCGACGGACGTCGACAAGGCGATTGCTTTCGCCAAGAAAGGAGGGATCGTCACCTTCCAATGGCATTGGGGAGCACCTACAGGGCTGTACGATACCGCCGACCACCCCTGGTACAGTGGCTTCTATACTGATGCTACCGATTTCAATATCGAGACCGCGCTCAAGGATACCACGAACGCTAACTACACCTTGCTCATCAAGGACATAGACACCATTGCTATAGAATTAAAAAAGCTCCAAGCTGCTGCGGTCCCGATCATCTTTCGACCATTGCACGAGGCTGAGGGCGCGTGGTTCTGGTGGGGAGCAAAGGGGCCAGAACCGGCAAAGAAGCTATGGAACATTCTGTACGATCGGCTGACAAAGTATCACAAGTTAAATAACCTGATATGGGAGTGGAACTCTGTTGCTGCGGCATGGTATCCCGGGAACGATAAGGTCGATCTTGTCAGCGCAGATACCTACAACCAAGGGGATCATGGGGTAAGCATTCACTTCAGCAATGCCATAGATTCGAAAAGCTAATGTGCATTCTAGCCTATCTCCGCCACTTATAACAGCCTCCTCGCCCTAACAAATGACACTAAGATCATTGCTGCCGCCGAGATCGGATCAGTAATGGAACCTGATCAGCTACAGGCTTACCAGGCAGACTGGGTTTACTTTGCAGTTTGGAGCGGTGACTACATATCTGGCGGGTCTTGGAACAGTCTGGATCTGCTCAAACGGATCTACGCCAGCGACTATGTGCTGACCCTGGATGAAATACAGGGTTGGAAGAAGACAACTAATCCAAGGGCCTGGGAAGCTTGAGCTATCCTGCAGTAAGCCTTGAGTGCTACAGGATCTCTTGCTCTGCAATAAAGGAACATCAATCAGTCATGTTGCATGAAGCAAAACATTCCAACATTCAAAATTGCTTGAACCCCATGTCTTGAACATCTGTGCAAGGATACTTTCTGTGCTCAGTTAACAGCGCCACAGGTGTTCCCAGCAGTCCCACTCCATTTCCTGAATTGCTATTATCATTGCTTCCGACGTTGCGATGGCTCTCAGCCGCTTACTTCAGGCTTCTTCATCTTTCCTGTCCTGGTTCGCTATAAGTCCTTCGTAAGCGCAATCTTGTCTACCTCGCAGTTTCTGGTGCTCGAACTCCTCCGTACACTGAGACGGTGCTATACCTGAAAAGTACGTCATATAATGCATCCATTGTATGCGACCAAGTAGATTGTACTGAGCTTCGAACATGTCATTATGCTTTTCATTGGGGCCGAAATATCAGAATCATGTTGGTTTCATTGTTTCCAAGGATTACATACCAGTCACCATGCCCCGTACCAAATCGCTTCAGCTTTCGAACATAGAGGTGTAACTTTTCGACAACCTCGTCCCAACGAGTAGCTTGGCGCTTGCGATTATCACCATCTGGATTGGCAACGTCGTTGGGCCAATTTGCCCGTAGAATCTCTCGGGGTATGATCATAGCGTAGACAATACACACGTCATCCAGGATGAGTTCCTCGAGGGTTTCGCCATGAAAGTAATCCAATCGAATTGCAAATCATGCGCAACTGATAAGTTGCCTAGGGCGAGAGAATCCAGTTGAGAACGTGTACACCGCGTAGGTTCGTGCTAGGGTAGATGCCCCAGTACTATCGCAGCACAATATGAGATGCGTCAGCTGGCTCTGTAACGGCTGCAACCAATAGGTCCGTAAGCAAGAGATTAAAGCATCAATGCAGCCCAATTGGTCCACCTGCAGTGTCCGGCGCCTTCTGTGGCTGTCCAAATATGGAAACGCTTCTTCCGTGCCGGTACTCGGAACAATCGCGTCTCAGGCATTTCTGAGCGTCAAACTGTCCACGATCTTTGCGCTATACAATGCTTCGAAAACTTTATTTTGATATCACTGTCGATTTTCCGGACCCTGCTCACCTGATGGGCCAGAATACACCCATTCGTAATATTCGTCGTGCATGCACAGTCCGGCATTCCGCAATCTAGGGAATTGGGCGATCCTGGATATTGCAGCGCTCTAGGGGGCTCGTGGGCATTTCATGTCGTCATCTTCGTCTATCTCGCTCTCATCCAGGTTGAACTCGTCCCGGTAGCCGTCTCTACCGTCGACATGCCTGTCCTAACCATGTCTCTTAGTGTACCAATATTGAGCAAATAATTGAATCTCTTCGTACTGCCGTCCTGGAAGCTTGATATGACAATACAACAAAGATATTCTGACGCGATAGTGGATGGCATCCGAGAGGAGAGACGGAATTGTTTGAGTGATCCCACGTCGAAAAGCTGGATACACTTGCCTTGAAATTCGACCGAAAGCCACGAAAAGGTGGTCATTGTAAGACGTTGAGTTAGCGGTTTACGGAATAAAAGCTCACCGCGGCAGCGGCGCTGTACTGAAAATATCAGTACGGTATAGCTTTGCATTGGTTCTTGCGAGAGCTATAACACATTGCGGTACGGCCAGGCTAAGCTGCTAAGCACCGCTGCGAGTCTAGCCTGTGCAGTGCGGTTTATGCATGAAAGAAGCGCGTAATAATCTATCAATACACTATAATAAGTCAAGTCTCAGCGTCTTTACGAGTATGTACAAGAAGCTACCGCATCTATGGTCAGACTATCACATATCTCGGACGCAGTTGGCTGAGTCGTTTGATAAGCAACTTGATTTGACCTACAACTCGATAAATGTATGCTTCGTTGGCCGTTAGTGACATGTCCCCATCACTGTTCATAATCATGGCCGTCATAACAGCCAGAGTACTCTGCTCAGGCCGATAAAGCAACGTGTAGTGATTCTGAAGCGGCCGGTACACTCATGTCAACTGCAGACTATACTGCTGTTTGGAGCATTTCAGCTCCGGTCGTGCCCATGCTCCCGCTCGCTGATTCGTCCTGTCGAGAGTTCTCGCTGACTGGCAGTGGAGACGAAGAGCTGGTTCATTGTAAGTGCATGCATCACTCCTCTCTAATTGCAAATTGACTCACCTCGTCTCTACATTTGAGCCTGTGTCAACTGAATATGAAGAAGTTTCCACTGTGACATTATTGCTGTTATCAGAAGAGCCTGCTCTCTCTTCATGGATAGGGACATCTCCCGACCCATTCGTGATTTCCGCATGATCTTGAACTGTTTCCACTGGAACTATCTGGGCCTGTCCGCCACCGGCGATGTTCCCATCACCTGGATAGTCTTGCACTACTTGATTGTCCATTTCATTTGTCTGATCGCTATCGACATTTTGGTCACCCGTGTCAGAATTCTGGTCAATTGGATCATTGCCGCCAGTCAGGCTAGACGGATCTATGCTTGCACCTGGTTCGTTATTGCCACCGTCTTGATCAGCCTGTGCAGTGGTTTGGTGGTCCTGATTGTTGTCGTTGGTTGTGGCTGCATTGGTTTGGTCGTTGCCATTATTCTGCGCCACATCGGCCTGGTTGTCTCCTTCTGCTGCGTTTGCCTCTTCTTTGACTTCCGGCACTGGCATACATGTATCGCAGCCCTCACGCGTCGTCGTCGTTGTCTCGTTGTGGCAGTCGCAGCACGCGATACCTTTGGCCTTTTCTTTATCCCTCATCTTGGCTGCCACCGCCATGACTCGAAAGAAAAAGTCCTGGGGTAGGTCTTGCCGTAATTCCAACTCCCCGTTGTCTGCAGTATCGCTGCCCTCATTCCAGTAAGCACAGTGAGTACGAACGAGCAGAGTCAATATGGCACTGTTCGCAGGGAGATTATCGAACGCGTAGATAATCGCATCGTAATACGGCGGGTTTCCTCCAACATTGCAAAAGTTTGCATAATATTTGTAGAGTGCCACACGATATTGCGGGACAAGAAATCGGTCTGCAAACACGTACGACTTCATCATCAAGCGCTCGGCTAGCTGGCCATGGCCATGAGAGCCTACTTTATTCTCCGGAGTTGGCGTAATCCAGTCCTCACTCTTCCTGGGAAGGTTTTGTGTGTAGAGCCAGTCAATGAAGATGTCGAAAACTCGGGGTTCGATATCGGGTAGCTCGATTGCGCGGTCCTCGGCTTCTTTCCACTGGCCATTCAGTGTGCCTTTGAAGTACCCCGAATAGTATGTGATCAGCTCAGCGTATACATTGTACTTGGCGTGCTCCATGCCCACATCGATTGTGATCATGTTGTTACTACGAGCCAGTGCGCTTCATTGGGAAATTTTAGCCTAGAAAGGCACGGGAAGGAATCGACTTACCTCAGCGACGGTGGTTTGGACTCGTCTGTTGTAGACATGTTGTCACACAAGCGGTCGAATCCAGGAAACCGCCAACTGTTGGCCAAGATGTTGATCTCAGGTGTTATATGAGAGTGAGGTTTATGGGTAGTTGAATTCGTATTGAAGAAACGTGGCACAATTAAATGGCATTGGATGCCTGCGGAAGCGGGGAGAAGAGGCACAAGGTGGTGAGGCTGTAGGCGCAGCTGTTGCTGCCTTCACATACCAACCAATCGGCAGGCTGGAGTAGCTACCGCTAGAATAGCGCAGTCTCTACGCCACACTTGGGGGCCAATCATGCGCTGCCTCACTTGTTACTCATTCACTTACCGCTCTTGTCTTTAAGTGGCTGCCGCAAGACTTTGGGAACATCATTGCGCACCTCATCTTGTATCCACCAACTCCGGTATACGGTAGTAAGCTTAAAGCACGATGAAGCAGCGTGTATACTCACAGTAGAGTCGGCTGTTACCGTGTCCGTGCGCGTGATGCGCCACCCTCATCAGAAGCAGCTCACGCAACATGAGGCGATAGAGCCACCCACAATTGAGATTATCATGGGATTTTCTAGCAGAGCACTCTATCAATCCTTGCGATTAATTTGAACTATCTATATCTATCAGGAAGCTTGACGTTACGGCCGCGATGCGTGAGGATAGCTAGGGTGGTAGATACGCCCTTTAAGGCCTCCCTAATATTTAGAGCATCAACACCACGTTTCTGCCGCTTTCTACTCTATAGAGATGGCTGTGAAGCCTTTGTCTTACCATTCTAGGATAGGTGTAGAGCTTTTTTAGCGTCGTGGGCAGACTTCTAGGTAGTGCGCCGAGCTGCCTTTTGAGCTTGCTCCTTCTTCTTTGCCTCCTTAGCTACCTCTCGCGCAGCACGCTTTTCTTGCTGTATCTTCTCTTTGTATAGTTTAGCTGCCTTCTTCAGCTCTGCTATATCTATTATTCGAAGCTATTGCTCCTTCTCCTCTTACTACCTAATAGATTGACGTACACGTGCCTCCCTCACCTTCCTTAGCGACCAGAAGACTGACCTACTACAGTACTCCTTACGCTATTATAGATCTAGAGCTTTACCCTTATTCTTACGCTTCTTTTTTGTTGCTAGTACCTGCTTAATCCCATCTATCTCATGCTCGAGTAGCTCATTTTGAACAGATAGGTGGTGAAGCGATCGATGAATCTTCTTTGCATCCTGACTACCCTGATCCTTGACAGCTGATCGTACTAGCCTATCCATCTTTCTCTAGTCACAATCGCTGAACCCTGATGAGGAGCTATCACCTGATTCCTGATCGTGGGTGAACCTTTCAAGGATAGGATTAGGATTGGGTGGTGATATACCTGTTGATTTGAAAGAGCTGAGGATCGTTGATTCCTTGAAGGAGGCCTTCCACGCATTCTAGAATAGGGGGAAGAAGTCGCCTTTTGTGATAGAGGCTAGGCCCTGGCCTATTTGAAGGTGTCTTGATAGCTCTACTGAGTAGGCTGTTGATAGAGGCTTAAACATTATAACGTCAAGTGGCTGCAGCGTATGAGTTGAATGAGGAGGCAGGATAGTAAGCAGGATCTTATTATGATCACAGTAGTTGATAAAATTCATAGTGATATGGGAGCCGTGGCCATCTAGGATTAGAAGTCGATATAATCGTCGGGTCTTCCTCTTAGTACAGCGATCGAACACCTGCTCGAGCCAGGCTAGTCTGATATCATTGTTGGTCCAGCCAGAGGGAGATGAGTTGATAAAGACCTGATGTTCTCCTGCCCTGATTTCGTCTACCTAGGCTGATTGAATGCCCTTGTTAGCAGCCTCATAGATAAGGCTTAGTGGTAGAGCTAATCCATCAGCGCAGATACATGCCAGGAGTGTGATCCACGCGCGATTGCCATCCTGGAGTGATGCTTTAACCTCCTTGTTCTCCCACAATCGTCTGCTGAAGATTCCCTTTGACCTACCAACGATTCCGGTCAGGAAGCCTTTCTCGTCCATATTGTAGGTATGACGAGGATCTCTCTGATATTGATTGATCTTGTCGTGTAGGAGATGGAAATAGAGGCAATATTCGTCCACTAAATCAGCTTTGTAGCGATTGCTGTCCATACCAACTGTCTATTGCGAGATAAGATGAATGCTATGTTGGTTGATAAAGCGCGTAACCCAGCTCTCGCTAACTGGCTCATTTGCTATCGTAGAGGCAAAGTTGCGTATCATCTCCCTAGTAGGAGGTAGGTGTCTCTCTGTGAGTCTTTTGATGTATTATACAAGCTCCTGCTCCTTCTCTAGGGTGAGCTTTTGCTGGTTGGCGTTCTTGATCTGCATAGGACGCACTAGACCTTGGTGCCTTCGGGCTAACGTAGATCGTACAATACCATAATTTGCAGCAATTTTTCTGTATGAGAAGTCTTCTCCAGGTTCTAGCGATTCTACCTCTGCAAGCGCGTCATCAATTGGAGGCATTTTGGTAGAGTTATCGCGTGGTGAACTTTTGTTGTTTTGATGAGGGTGGCGCATCACGCGCACGGACACGGTATCAATCATTTCGACAAGATGGATAGTAAACAACTTGTGAACGGAAGAAGCAATATAATACCCCGTGGGTCTGAGTCGGGAAGCGCCACACACACGGCGACATTCCCCCCAAGAGAGACACACACACACCCCCACCCACCCACCAAAAAAGCCATCTAAGTTGTCTAGGTATTGCCGGCCCTGCAGCTGTCGTCTGGTCCTGTTGCGACGCTCTGCGGCCGCTGTCTTCGCATGGAACGCACTTGCACAGTGCTTGTGAGGCTGGGTGTAGCTCCGAATTCAGAAGTTGAACACAGGGGCTCACACAAAAAGTGGACTCTGAGCGCATACCTTACTCTGGAATGAAGTCATAATTCAATAGCCTATCCTGACATCCCATAGCGACAAAAGGTTCATTTCTTATTGTAAGCCACTGTGGACTGATGGCCTAAACACGAGAAAACGTTTTAATAATGCACGACAAGCCTCTGCTGCACTCAAGCGATGACATTGAGAACAACCATGCGCGCGCTAACGCCAGCTCCGCGGCGGTAATCCCCTGAATCAGCGCTGACAAGCTTTACCTTCCCATTCGCAACCAACTTGTCAATCTCATCACGGTAGCCGATCTCCTCCCAGATGTCATCCAGGACAGTAGCCACGATCCAGCCGTCCTTCTTCGTAACACGGACGAATTCAGATAGTACCTCGGGGCCTACATGGGCATGTGTAAGGGTGCCGATGCACGTTACGGCATCGAAGGTGTCTGTGCCCTCTTCGAGGGGCTTAGACAGGTCGGTAGTGTCAAGATTTGTGTAGACGTGAAGGTTACCAGCGACCTTCAACATACCAGGGGAAAGATCGATGCCGCTGATGTGCTTGGCACCAAGTTTTGACAGGGCAGCACCGACGAGGCCTGTGCCACAGCCGGCGTCGAGGATCTGTATCTTGTCGAGTGGTTGCTCAGGGCCGAGGTGCTTCGCCAACGTAGCGGCAGCTAGGGTAGGGGCGACGTAGTCCTGGTTGGGCTGTACAAGGTCTGTATCATACGAAGCAGCCCACTCATCGTAGAGTGAGCGCAGGTCGTTCTTTCCCTTGGCGGAGTAAGCGCGGTTCAGCCACTCGATGTTGGTGGTGACAGGGGTCTTGTTGGCAGTAGCGGCCATGACGAGGATGTGTTGCTTTGGTCAAAAGATGGATGTTATTGCTGCTTTGGGAAACTGAGCAATCGCGTTTGGGCTTTTGGTGAACTGTTGCTTTTGGATGCGGCCCAGAGAGTCACGGGTTGACTGGGAAGAGACAAATTCTGTTTGATACTCTTCAGCTGATAGCTATCAGACGTTAGCGACAACGATACAAGGGCGAGTACTTGTTCGACCTTCTGGTTCGTAGGTTTGTCAGGAACAAACACAAGAATGAGACTTGTGAGTGCTTTACCGGGAGAGCACAGCGCGGGTTAAATACCGCAGCAACGTAGGAACGTAATCACTTATATCCACTCAAGCACAAGGAAAGTGGTGTAGGGCGGTCCGCAGTCGTGCAGTACACTGCATTGCTCGTCGCCATTCACAGGCCGAGGGAGGCACTGAGCCTAGGTCTGCGGGCTGAGATTGGCTGCGCAGTAGTGCCCCACAAATGCCGCTTTCAGTGCCAGCTTCTGTCTTGCCGTAGGACTTCCGCGAAGTATCAGGCAACCAAACTGCGTAAGTCTCTTTGTTATCCCTGCTTGTTCCCCGCTCCTACGAGTGGGGTGCGGATGGAGCGGGTATTCCCTTGGAAGGTACGACCGGACGAGGTGTAAGTACCCTTTTATAGCGGCGCAGTACGCAGGCATATAGTTCGCCATGTAGGCCAATAGAAACGGAACGCAACGAATGCCGCTCGAGAGGATTGGTAAGGTGTATGATGGCGAGGATCGAGGCAGGAAGGATCGGGTCGCTGGACAGGCTTAAGGGTAACTCGATGGGCATGGCATACGAGAATACAGCCGCAGCCTGGTGTTGATGTTCGATCACGCTAGGTCGAGTTCGTCCAAGGCCGTCGCATGTGAGAATGCTTTAGCAACAGATTCGACCCCTCTGTACCTGCGCAAGACTTTCCCCACGCCACAGACGTGCAATCCTGCTCTTGTCTTGGTTCTCCGCATTTTCCGTCCATTCACCCGCCGTGCCTTTAGTGGCCAAGTGCGAGAAATGGCGTCACGGTCCCAGGAGATCTTCGGATGCATCGCTCATTCGTTGTTAGGCCAGGATTGCGCCATCGCTTTGACTCGGGACGCATAACCGAGCGCTTGGCCGCTACCGTCTAGCATCGGAAAGTGTTGAGAGAGTCAAGCTACAAGCCCCCCGCGCCAAGACAGATGTTTTGTAGCCGGCAAGTCTGGTGACACCGGTAGTTGGCCTTGTATTGATGCTGGTTGCTGCAGCTTGCCAGAGCAGCTATGGTGTGTTTTCAGGGTGACAGGACGATGAAGCACAGTCATAGGGCGTACAGGCCTCGTCCCCGTAGTTGTACACGGCGGGCACGATGCGTACGTCGACCATCGTCTAGAGTACCAGGACTGTGACATGCTGTACTCGGACTGCGAAACCCACGATGCCAGCACTGCTCCACTGCCAATATGTGAATGCGGAATGTGACCAACGGGGCGTGTTTGGACTTCGTCATTGCGGACTGCGCGGCCAGGGAATCCCGAGCTCGAGCTTTCCTCCCCCCAGTGTCGATTCTCAAGCACTGCAGCTGAGAACCGCGCTCGTCTAGACTCTTTTAAGTGTTCAGCCCGCTATTATGTGCAGTGGAGTCTGAGTCTCCGTCCTGGCTCTTTTCAATTATTCAGGGTTTTCTTGGACAGTCCGCGTCGCATTACGTGTGCTGGAGGCCTGCATGGCCGCAAACTTGTTCTGGATGACGGTCTGCTTCATGAACAGTTTGTTTCTGCGACGATCGAGTAAGTCTTTCGGCGTCTGGGGCGTGTCTTTTAGCTACAATTGTTCTTTCTTGAAGTCTTCTGTGGAATAGAGCCTGTTATGGTGAGTTCTGCATTCTGAATACACGAAGCCGCAACGAGGAGGCGCCGTCGGACCGTGTCGCGAGCTTCATGAGTAGCCCAGCCCGTTGCGAATAGAAAACTACTGTCAAAGACGAATTGCAAGTGAGTTGAAACAAGTAGCACATAGTAGCGAGGATCGTTCATGAATATCAACGATTCAAGTTCGTACCCACTTGCCCTCTCAGGCCTCTCGTAAAATGTCTCCGTTTCGGGCAAGCGTATTCAGCCATCGCGACAGCCTCAGCGAGATATCGGCCGTGTCGGATCGGCGTGGAATTGTGCCCCGTGACTGCGAAAATGCTCGGTGTATAATTCTTCCGTACGGAGTCCATATCCGAATTTGAAGACTCGGCTTGCCAAAACATCGCCGTCATTTACCGCAATGGTCAAATGCCGATGGCGGGGTATCGGCGACTGACACCATTGCCGACAGACTGGGAGCTCCTCCCTCGCTCACATTTCTTGAAAACCATTAAACCAGGCAAACCTATCTTCTTCTTCCAGCTCACATACGTTCACAATGGCTCCCAAACTCCTCTACCCGACCTCGCTCGCAATTGACGCCAGCCTTCTTGAGGGCTTTGGCGTCTCCCTGCATTCCTACGACGTGAAAGAGCCCATCCCAGACAACCTCCTCGACGCTGAGATCCTCATCACCTGGACAAACCCTGTGCCTCGACTGAAGGAGGAGGCCAAGCGCCTGACGAAGCTGCGCTGGATCCAATCCCTTGCCGCAGGCCCAAATGACGTTCTCAGCGCAGGCTTCGATTCCTCCAAGATCACCATCTGCACGGGATCAGGGTTGCACGATCACACTGTTGCAGAGCACACTCTAGGCCTTTTGCTTAATGCCGCGCGACGCTTCTATGAAATGAGGGATCATCAACTTGAGGGAAAGTGGCCGGGTCATTTGGGCGGACCGCAACCCGACCGTCCGAAGGGAAAGTTCACCTCGCTACAAGATGCCAATGTTCTGGTTTGGGGATTCGGTAACATTGCGAAGACATTGACACCATGGCTTACGGCGTTGGGGGCAAACGTGACTGGCCTTGCGCGCAGCGCTGGCGTACGCAATGGCGTGGAGGTATACGGGGAAGACAAGCTTCAAGAACTGCTTCCCAAGACGGACGCCTTAGTCATGATTCTGCCCGGATCCGACGCAACCAAGCACGCGCTGAACACTGAAAGGTTAAAGTTGCTTCCCGAGCATGCTTGGGTCGTCAATGTTGGTCGTGGAACCTCTATCGATGAGGCCGCTCTGGCTGAGGCATTGGAGAACGGAAGCATTGGCGGTGCAGCGCTCGATGTCTTCGAGACGGAGCCCCTCCCCGCGCAGTCGCGCTTTTGGAAGACACCAAACACCATTGTGAGCCCACACGCAGCCGGAGGCAGGCCGCAAAACCCAGAGACGCTCATTGCGTACAACTTGCGGAAATTCCTCGCGGGGCAGGAACTTAAGAACATTATATGACAATCAATCAAGTCGAAGCTGTGAGCACATATAACTCAGGCTTCCTATTATATCATTAGGAGATCGTACTTGAACATTTTTAAACATGAAGTTCGAATTTGGCACGCCCATAGCTCTGCCCCAACAACCTTCTACGGGTTGCTGAAAAGATCTTCTAGTAATCTATGGCGTCGCAACGGTAATGGGTAAAAATAGTATGATCATGCCTTTTGTATCTTCAAAGGAACGGATATTGATCATTTTCGAAACTTATAGAAAATATGCACATCCCAGGGTTCGAATGCGCGATTGTGTGTTACCTGCCAATCGCTTCAATTCTATATGCTCAAGATCAGCAAGCACGATCATTGCTGCTGCTCCTGAAAAACAATTGTAATATACACCGAGCATGGAAAGCGGTAGCGCTAGTCTGTGTCTGTGCCTTCAAGCCCTGAACATAGCGCATTTACTCGTCCTTGACGCCACCGCGTCCAGCACGCTCAGCAGCCTCGATGCTCTTCTTGTCCGTCTTGATTTCGCCGCCCTGCATAGCGCCCATGAAACCACCGGCCGCCTTCCATGGCCTCTGAAGATCGCCGGTAGCGGGCTGGCCAAAGAGGTGGACCTTGACCAGGTTGCCCTCAAAGGCACCCTTGAGGGGGATGATGGACTGGATAAGCAGCGGGTTGGTGTATTTCATGTAAATGTGCATGACGCCCATCATGCCGACGCCCATGAGCTGTGCCTTGAAGAGGCCCTGGAGCTGCTGGAGATCGTATGCCTTGACGGTGGTCGCGACAAACTTGGGCTCCTCGCCGGATCCCATCGGAGCGGGCTCGACGTACTTGACGACAGTCATATCTGTGGGTGAATTGTCAGCGCTTTGCGCAGACCGTAAAGAGGCCTGCAAAGACGGCTCAGGGTGTACACACCATTCTTCTTCTTGATCTGCGCCTGCACGTAGAGGTAGATACCAGCAATGATGGCATTGGAGAGGATGTACAGCGCGCGCACGCCGTTGAGAACATCGGGGTTATCGAAAGGAACCTTCTTCGAGATCTGCATGAACGCCAGAATGATGAGAAGGTTGGTACTGCACGCGATCGTCAGTAGGCGGTTTTGTTTGTTAGAGACGTCACAGCCACTTACATCTGCGGGTTGAGCGCCATGATGGATGTTGGTGGCGATGGCTGTCTGAAGGGTAATTAGTACTGGTGAGCGACCTCGTCTCGTGTTGCTGGCGGGGCGTGGTGAAGAAGAAGGGACGATTTTGTGCGGGATGCGCTTGGAGCTGCGCCAAAAGGCCACAGTTCTTGAGGGGGCCCTGGCGCTAGCCTAACCCTTGTCGGCATGCCGCCTTCTAGCCGCATCCAAAGTCTTCTCCGACCACATGTTTGCCTGTCAATTGCCTCAGACTGCGTGAGACAGCTGGGGATTCTCCGATTGCATGTCGCATCAGCACATTAGGACTCACTTGTACGGGTGGAAACTAGATTGTACACGGCTTCGAACGATGTTGGGACTCTCAAGACAGGGATCGATGCTGCTATGATTTGCTTGCATACGCCACAAGTCAGATTCCTTTACCAAGAACTGCACTCGCAGAGCAAGCAAACCATGTAAACGTGGATCGCTGTAAATGCTTCCACGCTGTACAGCATTGGCCCCGAACAAGCAACGCGTCCTTATCGATATCTAAAGAGGACACGTGACTTCGCGGTGGCCAGGCAGCGACGACGACGCGACGGTGATTGATAGCCCCTCAATTTAAGAAAGGAAAGCGCCTTGCACGCGTCGCTGCAGCGATGATGCATACATAGTCGCCACGGTCCTCCCACAAAGCCGTGCACTTATCGCTTTGCTTGCTTGCCCTTGTTAGGTTCTGTTTCCAGTATTCGCCACCACCGGCGTGATCGCGCGCATCTTTCAACGCGACCCAATCGGTGGCGCAAGCCAGGGGCATCCCGCCCTCGATTCACCACCGCTGGTGCCTCTTACTTTCGCAAGCCTCGCTCTTGCGCCCGCGGCGACCCTACCTCACAATCGCCGCGCTGGTCTTCGTTGACCGCTCCCCTTCGCAGCAATGGCACCCCGACGGTCCAGCCGGAGATCATCAGTTCTCCCCAATGCCGACGACATGGCGAGTACTACGAACGCCACTCCGAATGCTTCTTCTGGTAGTCTTGCCCTTCTCAAAAGCTTTTATGTTTGACTGCAACTGACCTGTATTTCAAGTGCGGAAAATTTCCCGCCCTGCTGCAAGGCGCACCCGCTCCTTCGTGCCTGATTCTTCCGACGTTGAAGGCGAAATCATCGAGACGGAACAAAATGCTGCATCACGCAGCTCGACCCGTCAACTGCTCAAGGCAGTTTCTATACCACCGACGAAGATCTCAGACGTAAAATCCAAGCGTGAGCATGACAGCTCAACCGGATCGCCGTCATTTGAGAATTCCGACTATGACACCCCAGGGACTAGCATCTCTACGACACCAGCGCTCTCGGTCAGTCGCAGTGCAATGACAACCCGTAAAAGTGGTCTCAATGCAACTGTAACCGTGGACTTCGATGCTTCATCGTCGCGGAAGCGAACGCGCACCATGGTGAAGGAGTCAGAAGACGAGGATAACGACATGGACGCTGATGCCCAGCTCGCGATGCAACTGCAGCTAGAGGAAGATGAACTGGAGCGCAATCATGTCATCTCGGTTGAGTCGTCGGACGACGAGCCACTTGCGAAGCGAAGGGCGATAACTTCGAAAGGCAAAGGCAAAGCTGTCTGTCAGGATCCGATCAGGATAGACTCGGAGGACGACTCTGCCTCATGGGCTATCTCAACACCAGCATACACTGGAAAGGGCAAGGGCAAGGCACCCGCAACCACACGAGGTCGTTTAGCCCGTGCTAGTGCAAAGGCGGTGAAAACGTTCGGGCTTGACTCTGATCTGGACGACGATCCAGACGATGAAGACGAATTCAAGCTGCAGGACGATGAGGATGCTGCGAATTCCGTATTGGATGACGACGACGTGCTTGGAGATATCGCGGACACTGTTAGCGACAGTGATGATGCAGAGCTGCCGAAAGTCAGCAAACGGGCCCTCGCTGCCCTTGCGACAGAGGCAAATCTGGGTAAAAAGCAACGCGGCAAGAAGAACAAGCGCCTGTCGAGGGAAGAGAAAATGGCTCGCCTTCGCCGTAATGCGCGATTCGCTCACATTGCCGACAAATGGGAACGCAAGCGTGCGATGAATCGCGAACGTGCAGAAGAATCCCACCCAAAACTGCTCACTATGTGGAAAGAGCTCGAGCAAGTTCCAATACTCGAAGTGCAACGAGCCAAACAACCCCAATCCATTAGTCGCCGTCTGAAACCTTTCCAGCTTGAAGGCCTCAGCTGGATGACACGACAAGAGAAGACTGCTTACAAAGGTGGTCTGCTTGGCGATGAAATGGGCATGGGCAAAACGATCCAAGCTGTCTCGCTCATCATGTCAGATTGGCCACAGAAAGAACCTACGCTGGTCGTTGTTCCTCCTGTAGCTTTGATGCAGTGGTCTAACGAAATTGGCGAGTACACAGACGGCAAACTAAAGGTACTCGTTTACCACGGCACCAACGCCAAGTGTAAGAAGATGACGGTGAAAGACCTGCGGAAGTTCGATGTTATCATGGTGTCGTACAACAGTTTGGAATCTCTGCATCGCAAGGAGACCAAGGGCTGGACGCGTGGCGAGGATATCATCAAAGAAGCGTCGCCTCTACATGCCATCACTTACCACCGGCTCATTTTGGACGAAGCCCACAGCATCAAGTCGCGCACGACTGGTGTTGCGAAGGCTTGCTTTGCGCTCAAAGGCACCTACAAGTGGTGCCTGTCCGGAACACCGGTCCAGAACCGGATAGGAGAGTTCTTCTCCTTGCTGCGGTTCCTTGAGGTTCGACCCTTCGCCGACTACTTTTGCCGAAGCTGTGACTGCGAGCAGCTACATTGGACTGTCGACGAAGACCACATGTGCAAAGCATGCAATCACGGAGCTTCTGAGCATATTTCCGTCTTCAACCAAGAATTGCTTAACCCAATCACCGGTGATGATCCAGAGCTCCGTGAGGATGCCTTGAGTAAGCTGCATATGATCACTGCTCGCATTATGTTGCGTCGCATGAAGCGCGATCATACAAACTCGATGGAATTGCCCATGAAGGACATCGTAATTCACAACGAGTTTTTCAGTGAAGTCGAACGAGACTTCTCAACATCCATCATGTCGAACTCCGCTCGGAAGTTTGACACTTACGTTGCGCAAGGTGTCATGCTTAACAACTATGCTAACATTTTCGGTCTCATCATGCAAATGCGTCAAGTTGCCAATCATCCTGATTTGCTCTTGAAAAAGAAGGCAGCGGAAGGCAGTCAAAACGTGTACGTGTGCAATATTTGCGACGAGCCTGCCGAAGATGCGGTGCGATCTCGCTGTCATCATGAGTTCTGCCGCGCATGTGTCAAGGATTTCATGGACACTTGCGAGGCTTCCGGCACTGATGCCGATTGTCCCCGCTGCCATATCGCTCTCTCGATCGATTTCGAACAGCCGGAGCTTGAGCAAGACGAGGACTCTGTGAAGAAGACTTCGATCATCAATCGGATAAAGATGGAGAACTGGACATCGTCTACGAAGATCGAGATGCTTGTCTATGATCTTTACAAGCTCCGAAGCAAGAAACAGACACTAAAATCAATCGTGTTCAGCCAGTTCACCTCGATGCTTCAGTTGATCGAATGGCGCCTTCGTCGCGCAGGCTTCAATACCGTCATGCTCGATGGGTCCATGACGCCCGCTATGCGCCAGAAGAGCATCGAACACTTCATGACCAATCCTGACGTCGAGGTGTTCTTAGTATCGCTTAAGGCGGGAGGCGTTGCTCTCAATTTGACGGAGGCTTCCAGGGTTTTTATTGTAGATCCGTAAGTAATTCCTCTCCTTGCATCTGTGCGCTCATGCACTGACAAGTTCAGATGGTGGAACCCTGCAGCCGAATGGCAGTCTGCGGATCGTTGTCATCGCATTGGACAGAAACGGCCTTGTGTCATTACTCGACTTTGCATTGAAGACAGCGTAGAGTCACGTATGGTTGCTCTTCAAGAAAAGAAGGCAGCGATGATTGCTGGGACTGTCAACAATGATAAGGTCGCGATGGACCGCCTGAGTCCAGAAGATCTGCAGTTCCTTTTCCGCGGCTCTTAAGCAGTTGGTGTGTAGGGGCATGATACGCACTGGTGCAACAACAACAACAACAACAAGAACAAAACGACCTAGCAATACAGTTACGAAAGATATGATACAAGCTGGACTGGGCGTTAGGGATGGGTTACCAAAGGGCGACGACTTGAACCGATCATTGCTCGCATTGCACTGAAAGCCTTCACATGACTTGCTCATAAGCGGCGTTACACATCAGGCGTTGTGCATGTGTGCACAGAGATGTCTTTACCGGTGGTTGTACGGCGCTTGGATATTAGTGAATAGTGAACATTATAGTCATGTATCCGTTGCACGTTCGTTTTTTAATATCCGTCCTGCAGTTTGCTGGCTACCACAAGCACACATTGTCCAGCTTTGCATGTCATGATTTCTGTAGACCATTGCGTGCACGCTGACAAGTAATATGGTGGACCTGCCAAGCATCGCGGGGTGGATCGCCCGCTTCCCCGGATTCTTGTCAGCCTTCGCTCCGACTTCGAGCACTTGACATCTCGACCTTTAACATATGGTAACTTTTACCATGCAGTCATCAATTTCGTTATCTTTGGACTTTATCTACGCGGCGCCTACTGATTACCATATCTACTTTTCTCATGGATAGACTGTGCGTGCCTAGTACCTGACGTAGCATGCACCTTTCCGCGAACACCACAGCACCACAAGAAACACAGCGATGCGCGAGACAGAACGCAGAATCTTAATTCACGACATGCGAAAAAAAATCTGTGGTCGTCGCCGCGGAGCCGAGGAGATGGACGATTTCAATGTTCTTGCCTAGAGACGAATTTCCTCCTTTAGGCCGCTATTTGGTAACAGAAACCCATATATGGTCAGACGCCCAGCGTTGGTCCCGGTGCCGCCGCCAGATCGTCCTGCGTCATGCTCGTGATGCAGAACATCCGGACTTCCCAGGGCGCTCCGAGATGGCGGCATTGTGCTCTTTCGTTTATTACGCGTGCGCAGGCGTGTTGGCGGTCAACTGTGAAAGCACGTAGCCCACCCTGGTGACCTTTCCCTGCGTCACTCACACCGGCGACGATACAAGACCCTAGCTTCCCAGTCGATATCTACCGGACCCTTGCCGACCGATTCTCTTTGCTTGCTTGACTGGGGGCTCTGACAGTTGAACGCCCGACACCTTGACTTGGTCTCAATGGCATTCGTCCGCGAAGCGGAGGCGTGGAATGTCGACATTGACCGCCATATCAATCGAATTATCCCTCCTTCTCCACTTCACCGGTTACCACCACCAATTTCCAGGTTTCTCGGGTATAGGCAACATCAGAAGCAGGATGTCGGGAATGTCTTAGGAGCTTTCTGGTCGTTGCTGGGTGCCTTTTGCGGATTGGCCGTGGTTGCTGCGGTGTTCAACAACACCAAAATTATACAAATGCATCACCCACCTGCATTGATAGCCTCATACGTAAGTACACTCTGTTCTGTTTATGCTTAGTACGGCTAGTGAAGTCGAGCGATACAGAGTGTACGATCATCCCGACATGATATGCACTCGAGTCACAAATTGGGAAATGTGTCATTGATATCTATCAACGCGAGCCACGACGCACCGCGTTGAATTCTTTCGTCCGTGAGCTGACCTTGAGAAGGGCGCTTCGGCAATCTTAGAATACAACGCGATCCGCTCACCGCTAGGGCAACCGCGTAATGCTCTTCTTGGGCATACCTTGTCCGCCGTTATTGGGGTCGGGATTACGAAGCTCTTCCGTCTTCGCTCGGATTTCGAAAAGATCAAATGGATAGCAGGCGCAGTTTCGTGCGGTATAGCCTCCGCTGCTATGCTCCTCACAGGCACAGTCCATCCGCCAGGTGGCGCTTCTGCGGTCCTCGCTGCGACTTCGCCAGAGATTACGGAGGTATTCATAACACCGGAATAGAGAGGCTTTGTAGTGATCGTTATTTTGCTAACGCAACTAGATGGGCTGGTACTTCGTGGGCCTGATCATGCTTGGGGTCCTCCTGATGCTCATCGTCGGCCTGATCATCAACAACATACAACGGCAATTTCCAATCTACTGGTGGACTCCGCTGTCTCTTCGCGAAGCGCGGGAAAAGGATATTGAAATTGGACCTGATGGTACTGGGGGCCTCCAAGAGAGGAACGAGCACCTGGAGGAGACGGAAAGTGAAGAAAAAATATTGCAGATCACTATCTCTGGAAGCGGCGTCACGTTACCAGACACGCTGGCGCTTAGCAGCGAGGAATCAGAGTTGCTCGAACGGCTGCGACATAGACTTGCAGGGGATTCGTTGGTGTCGTCGCGGCATTCGATTTCGAGCGGATCAAGTGCGAGCATGACGATGGTCCCTAGTCATTGACCCGTGAATCAGTTGAGCGATGGTGTCGTTGGCGAAGATGGGAAAATCGTTTGCATTGCGAGGCGTTCTGCAGGAGAGTACATGCTGCATTTGGAGATCCATATGTTCGATTTGCATAGCAAAGACAGCTTTGGTAGACTGTAGACTGTTGGTGCTTGGAGCGCCTTCATGTCCTTATCCATGACTGGAACTTTGACCTGAACCTGCATCGCTGGTGTCCACGTGAACGAGAAAGCAAGAACCAATGAGCACCAGTCCTTTGAAGCGTGACGTAGCTAGGCACATGCGTGGTCTGATGAATGAAGAACACAATTTGAACTCCAGTTACACAGTGCATGCGGATTTTCACATCAGCCCAGGAGGAGGGCACGCAAAGAAACTCGGCGAGAGCGTGGCGTTGGCGATGTGCTGGATTTCCACAAGCAGCGAGGTCTTCGCAGGATGGGCACAAGGGTTCCTCGCAGGCACATGGTGGCGGAGGCTCACTCGTTGGCCCGTGCATGCACCCCGCGCCACTCTACGAAAAATCGACGCTGCGTTTGTCTGACCTTTCACGCACGCTTTCTTTCTGCCTCCCCCGGCTGTTGTACGTTCCTCTCACTGTGCTGCGCCCTCGTCTCTCTCAGTTTGCGGAATCACGGCGCTCCACCGCACGACGTAGCTTGCGAATTCACCAGGGCCTATCGATAAGGCAGCCTTAGCGGGGCAATTTGAGTCTCACGAAATTTCGTCGCCCCTCGTCCGTCACCCTCCACTCCACACATACACCCAACATGGTCTCCGCATCCAAAGCCGCCCGCGAGGCCAAGCGTGCCGCCGCCGGCAAGGACAAGAAGACTCCTGCCTCCAAGGTCTCCTCCAAGGCCGCCTCCAAGAATGCCTCCAAGGCCAACTCGGAAAATGGCGATGTCGAGGACCTGGACATGAACGATGAGGTTAAGGCCCTCACCGCGCAGACAGACAAGCTCGGCATCTCGGACCGTGTCACCACCGGTGTGCTGGCCTCCCTCGCGGCATCGCGAGACGTCAAGATCACTTCGGCGTCGCTTGTGTTCCACGGCCGCGTCCTCTTCAACGACACGACTCTCGAGGTCAACTACGGCCGCCGCTATGGTCTCCTTGGCGAGAACGGCTGCGGAAAGTCGACGCTGCTCAAGGCCATCGATCAACGCGAGTTCCCCTTCCCCGAGCACATCGACATTTACCTACTGGACAAGGGTGCGCCCGCTACTGAGCTCGGCGCTCTTGACTGGGTTGTCCGTGAGGCCGAAAACGAGCTCGCCCGTCTGGAGAAGCTCGCTGAGGATATTCTTGAGAAGGAAGGCCCGGAGAGTCCCATTCTCGAGGAGATTTACGAGGTTGGTGTTTCCCCATCATCCCCGTCGTTCCCTGCTAATCTGCGTGAAAGAAACAAGAGGAGATGGACCCCTCTACCTTCCACGTTCGTGCTGGTATCATCTTGACTGGTCTCGGCTTTAACAAGAAGACAATCCAAAAGAAGACCAAGGACATGTCCGGTGGCTGGAAGATGAGAGTCGCTCTCGCCAAGGCCCTTTTCGTCAAGCCCTCGCTTCTGTTGCTCGATGACCCGACTGCCCATCTGGACTTGGAAGCCTGTGTGTGGTTGGAAGAATACATGAAGAAGTGGGACCGCACCCTTATTCTCGTCTCGCACTCTATGGACTTCTTAAACGGAGTCTGCACCAATATGATCGACATGCGCATGAAGCAGCTTCTGTACTATGGTGGTAACTACGACACCTACACCAAGACGCGCACTGAGCAGGAGGTCAACCAGATGAAGGCCTACGAGAAGCAGCAGGATGAGATTAAGCACATCAAAAAGTTCATCGCTTCCGCTGGTACATACGCCAACTTGGTCCGACAAGCCAAGTCCCGGCAGAAGATCCTCGACAAGATGGAGGCCGACGGCTTCATTCAGCCCGTCATTCCCGACCGAGTCTTCACCTTCCGCTTCGCTGATGTTGAGAAGCTTCCTCCTCCTGTGCTCGCGCTCGACGACGTAACCTTCTCTTACTCGGGAAAGCCCGAAGATAACTTGTATGAGAACCTCGACTTTGGTGTCGACATGGACTCCCGAACAGCCCTTGTCGGACCCAATGGTGTCGGCAAATCCACCCTCCTCAAGATTTTCACGGGTGCGCTCTCGCCGACTTCTGGTGTCGTCTCTCGACACACGCATCTGAAGCTCGGCGTATACAGCCAGCACTCGGCTGAACAGCTCGATCTCACGAAGTCGTCTCTCGACTTTGTGCGTGACAAGTTCTCCCACATTTCCCAGGACCTCCAGTACTGGCGCCAACAGCTTGGCCGCTACGGTATGACTGGTGAAGGGCAAACGGCCAAGATGGCTACGCTGTCCGAAGGCCAAAAGAGCCGCATCGTTTTCGCGCTGTTGGCGATTGAGAGTCCCAACATGATTCTGCTCGATGAGCCTACCAACGGTTTGGACATTCCTACGATTGACAGTTTGGCGGACGCAATCAACGCTTTCAGCGGTGGCGTTGTCGTCGTGTCCCACGACTTCCGGTGAGTTTGATGGCTTGTACGTGTTATGCTATGGGTGTCACTAACAAGTGTCAGATTGCTCGACAAGATCGCAAAGGACATCATGGTGTGCGAACACAAGACGGTGCGCAAGTGGGAGGGCTCCATTACCGAATACAAGCAGCACCTCCAGAAGAAGATGATCAAGGATGGTATCCTGAAGTGAGGAACGGGTTTGGACTAACAGTAGAAGCGATTGCATGCGTGTTTGAGCTGCGAATTGGGGCATGATTATTTAAAAGTTACGAGGAGCTGAATGCATGCAGTAGGTTTGCAGGAATAAGCAGCTCGCTGGTCCCGCTCCAGGTGTATCCTCACGGAAGGGGGCAAGAGCATCTGGACATGCTGCACTTCACGATGCATTGGGACTTAGAGGCGTTCATAGACATGCGTTTGATGACAAAATGACATCTTGTAGAACAAGACGTGCGCGTGGTGCTGTGAAGACACAAGCTTGGGTGCAGTTGATGTTTGATGAGTGAGCGCTGGGTTGACGTGACAAGCGCAGGGTGGGTGAAGGTCGAGCACGCGCCGAAGGGTGAGCGGTGGGTTGTGACGCTCGCCGGCTCACCCCGCGGCTTAGTTGGAGCCTCCTCCGCACGCGCACACCTCCATGACCACAACGCACAACTCGCTCCACGGCCATTGATCAGCCCCGTTATAACCCCGGTTTACCACCAGAGCCGGATCCGGATACCTCGCTCCCATTCTGAAAGCAAACCAGTGTTGCCCGTCATGGCGGAGCTTACCACAACCAAGCTCAACGCCGAGTCGCACCTGCTCCTGGTACGCCAGCACGCCTCGCGAGCGCGCATCCAAGGCTAACCGCTCGCCACGCAGGACCAGCCCCTCCTCCGTATGCCCCATGAGCTGTCGCGGCGGAACCAAAAGAATGCCCAGCGCTACGTCGAGAACAGCACCAAGGACGTCCTTTCGTCCCTGACCGCCGCCGCAAAGACAGCCTCCAAGACCCCGACGCCCGATGCTGCCCTCAGCTCGCTCGACAGCATAATCTCAAAGATGCAGGGCCTCAAGCGGAAACTTGAGCATCTGCATGACGAGGAGATGCGCATACACAAGTCCAACCGCGCGCGCTTGCGGCACCTGCAGGACTTGTATGAGGTACAAAGCCTCGTCGATGTCAAGTACGACGAATGGAGCAGGACGCGCTTGTCACGGCTGCTGGTCGACTACTTGTTGAGGGAAGGCTACTCGGAGAGCGCGGCGCACCTGGCAGCGAGCCAGGGCATCCAGGAGTTGGTCGACGTTGATGCCTTTGTCGCCTGCCACAAGATCGAGAAGAGCCTGAGGGAGGAGAGAAACACGAGTCTGGCGCTGAACTGGTGCAAGGAAAACAGCAAAGAGTTGAAGAAGCAGGGAAGCATGTTGGAGTTTGAGCTTAGGTTGCAGCAATACATCGAGTTGGTGCGCCTGGGACACCAGGCGGGCGTGGGGGACGTAGACACAGACATGGACGGCTTAAATGGCGTCACACTTGACGGAACGTCCACCAGAGCCGGCGAGGAGAAGTTGGTCGAAGCCAGAGCGCACGCGAAGAAGTACCTGAGTGCGAGTGGGGATTTTGCGCTTCTGGGAAAGGCCGCGGGCTTGTTGGCGTATCGACCCTGGGACGACGTCAAACCTTACAGTGTTCGTTGCCCCGGTATAACAGCGGCGTGACAGGAGCTAATACAAGAAATAGGAGCTCTACTCTGACTCTCGCTGGACCTATCTCGCCCATCTGTTCCTGACAACCCACCACACGCTCTACTCTCTTCCGCCCAGACCTCTGCTCCACATCGCGCTCTCAGCCGGTCTGTCCGCACTCAAAACGCCCGCTTGTCATTCTGCCTACACAGCCCCCACTACCATGCCACTCACCTCATCCTCGCACTGCATCACATCCACGTCTGTGTGCCCCATTTGCAGCACTGAGCTTAATGAACTGGCGCGCAATGTGCCATATGCTCACCATAGCAAGAGTTTGGTGGAAAGTGATCCGGTGGTACTTCCCAACGGCAGAGTGTACGGTAAGGAGCGATTAAGAGTGTTTTGTAACAAAGTTGGGGTTGAGCCTGGGTGGGTAAGAGATCCAGTAGAAGGTTTAGGTGGGATGAAGTGGGGGGAGAATGAGGTGAGGAAGGTGTTCATTATGTGAGCGATACTGGCCAAGGGTCTTCATGGGGCAGAACAGTGGGTGTTTATGGGTCTTACTTGAGCATAGCGAGAGGCGTCATCATACCTTTTCGGCACGGGAGCGACAGTATTCATTCATTCCAACAGACACCGCGTGTATTCCTGATGTTAATCCCTCATCTGCTTCTTCTCTCTCAATGTCTACGGCGCGCCTGCGTTGTTTGAGACTGCCATGGCAGATGCTGCGGCAGGTCATTGTGATTCAATCCTCGGGCTTTGCGACATCTCCCAGATCGCTCGAAAGGTCAGCATCGATGGCTGAAGCACACCGTCTTTACGTATCTCCAAGCTCCTCGACGTGAATCCTAGCACTCGGAGAACCTGTCGCTGCTCGGTCCTGGCTCAATTCCTCACACCTAGCCGACGCTGTCGTCCCTGAAGGAACACTTTCAGGAGAGTGAAACCTATCCTCTTTAAAATCGTACAATCAAGCTCTGCACCGTATCCCTTCAGCCTTCATCCGAGTCGCTCTCGCTCTCGTCCCTCGCCCTCTTCTTTCCCCATTTCTTTTCCCCCTCCTCCTCCTCCTTCTTCTTCTCCCCCACCTTCTCAAAAACAAACATCCGTGCCCTCCTATCCTCCCCCTTCCACGCACCACCCCCTTCGATCGCCCCCAACGTCCGCACGTGCGCATATCCCGGATAATCCTTCGAGTCGAACTTGTAGCTCTCCACCACCTTCAGCCCCGCATGTCGCGCCAGGTCCCGCACGTTCCACAGCGTGTACGGCTCGCCTTCAAACAGACACACCAGCACCCGCCCACCGTCGCGCAGAAACGGCCGCCCTTTGTGCGCCGACAGGCACGAGTTGAAGAAGCCCACGAGCAGCGCTTGGTTGGCGCGCACCTGGCGGTTCACATCCGTAGAGAGACCGCCCGTGTGCGGGAACATGAATGCGATCGTGTCCCAGCCGCCTTCCCGCTCCTCCGACGAGCGCAAGGCTTTGTAGGAACCGAGCTTCGTAGCGTCGACGCTGGAGTGGAATGGTACGGGTGGTGTGAGCGCGCTCAGCTCGTCGTGTATGCTTGCAAAGGTGGGATATTTCGCCCGCACTTCCTCGTCGCTGTCGAAGGACGTGGCTGTTACATTTGCGCACCCGTGCTCGGATACAAGGGACTTGGTGAAGCTGAAGTCGCCTTCTCCGACGAGGAGAATGTGGTCGTACGTGCCGAATGGTACTTCATGCTTCTGTGAGGCTTGGACGGGCGGTTTAGGCACAGCAGTGGCGGGAGGTTTTGGGTCGTTGTTCGGTTTCTGCTTCTTCGCGGCGGGTGCGGATGGCTTTGGGACAGATTTTGCGGCGGCTTTCTGGAAATTTGCAATTTTGCGGGTTGCGTCACGTTTGAGTTCACGGCGTGCGCGTTTCGTCTTGGTCTTGGACATGGTCTCGAGAGAATGCGATGCGAATGTGGAAGTTCGGAGGTGTTGCGGGGAGATTTTGGAAGTTGGGAAAATATTGAGCTATGACCACATGCATTTTCAGATACACATGCGTTTCCCATGGATTGTGTACGAGACTGCATGCGTGTTTCGATGCAGACGGGTTGCATTGCTCTAAACGGACTAAATATACACTGGACGTGATGGGTACAGCCATCTCAGTCTGCCAAAACCTAGATACTCGCTCTAACCAGATTACAACCCAAAGGAACAGACATCATCACACAGGCAGGGCGGCCCATTATATCAAGTCGCGCTTCACAAACTGGTCGTACAAAGCCTTGCCAAGACGGGCAGGCGAGCGCTCGACGATAACACCAGCAGCCTCGAGGGCGGTGATCTTGGAGTTGGCGTCGCCCTTTCCACCGCTGACAATGGCACCCGCATGGCCCATTCTCCGGCCCGGCGGCGCAGAGATACCGGCAATGAAGCTGACGACGGGCTTGTTGGCCGTGTTGTACTGCTTGAGGAAGTCGGCGGCGTCCTCTTCGGCGCTTCCACCAATCTCGCCGATCATGATGATGCCGTCGGTCTCCTCGTCTTCCAGGAAGACCTTGAGGCAGTCGATGAAGTTGGTGCCGGAGAATGGGTCACCACCGATACCGACGACGAGCGACTGGCCAAGGCCGGCTTGGGTAGTCTGGTTGACGGCTTCGTAGGTGAGGGTACCGGAGCGGGAGACGATGCCCACGCGGCCTCGCTTGTGGATGAAGCCGGGCATGATGCCGATCTTGCATTGTCCCTGGGAACACGTTAGGATTGCACGGTGGAGCAGATGATGGCAGGGCGTACAGGTGCGATGATACCGGGGCAGTTGGGGCCGACCAAGCGCGTCTTGTTCTGCGACTTGAGCATGTCGGTGATGCGGACCATGTCTGGCAGTGTCAGCACATTGTAATACTGGCGCAGCAGAGAGTATCGTACCGTGTTGGGGGATGCCCTCAGTAATGCTGTGCCGGGTTGTTAGCTTTGGCCTGCGCGCGAGACGCAGGGCAACCTACCATACTACGAGAGGAATCTCAGCGGTCAGCGCCTCCTCAATACTCTTGGCCGCAAGCGGAGGGCTAGATGGGAATCAGCGGGGAGCGCAACCTTGGTCAAAGGGGTGCGTACGGGACGAAGATGGCAGACGCAGTCGCGCCAGTCTGCTTGACGCCCTCCTCTACGGTCGCGAAGACGGGCTTGCCGAGATGCTCGGTGCCGGCCTTCTTGGGGTTCGTGCCGCCGACGACGTTTGTGCCTGCATGTCCAGGTCAATTGGGTCCTTGCGCAAGGAGCGAACGAGGCAAAAGCAGGTGCAGGTGCAGTCAGGGTCGTAGCGCATACCGTACTCGATGGCCTGCTGGGCGTGGAAGCTGTCCGTCTGTCAACATGGGCCGCGCCGCACGCGTTTGCATTGCAACTCACGTTCCCTGCTTTCCGGTGAAGCCCTGGAACAGCACCTTGGTGTCGCTGTTGATGCGCAGGTTCTTGACCGTATCGGCATAGGGCGTGGAGCTCGTCGCATAGGTGTTCCTGGCGGCTGCTTTCCGCAGCGCCGAGCTCAGGGGTCGTCGTATGGCCTGCATCGTGACGTCGTAGAGTCACGCAAGCAGACGTGTGCTGGAGAAGGCGGATGGATGGATCGAGGGCGGTTTGGATGGGGGTTGTTGCGGAGGGAGTGCGCTCTGCACGGGTGCTCTTTCGGAGCTTGGCCGCCAATCTAAAACTTTACAGCTTGCTTCGGCCGGTAGCGTCTGAGCTCCCGACTTCACACGAAAATGCCTCGCCATGCACCCGTCTCTCTATCGCACGCGGCCATCTTTTAGACTAGTTCACGGAGCCAGCATGAAGAGAACGAACGCGCTGGAGTCGTCCGCACGCCACTCTGCGCATCTGCCCCTGAGTATACAACCATCACATGGAGGACACTGCACCCAGGTAACGCAAGTGCAGAGCACCTCCACAAGAGCCGATGGATATCCTTAAGCCTCGGAACATAGAGCATGCATATCTTGGTCCCCAAAGCCCAATGACAAATCCTTTCCCTGCACCATCGTTCAGATCATCGTTTTCTTCCAGGTCCACATCGGGCACGGAGCCTTTGCGAGTGCAATGCTACCTGGGATACAGACAGCCTTGACGAACCATATAATTCATAGCTTGCCATTGTCAAATAAATGTTTGCTTCATCGACTGCAATACGTTCGCGTTCGAAGTAGACAGCGTTGAAGAGGTGTATCCCACTGGACGTCATATTCAAGACGCAGCGCGAGGGTCTTTCGCTAAGTCGAATGGGGTTAGCCTGCCATCGTAAATCCCCAAAAATCGCACCCCACCGACTCCACAAGGACTGCAGAGCAGAGCCGCAACGCTCGCCGTGCCACAGACAATCACATTACTGCAAGTGATACACCATGGCGACCGTCACCCTCACAGACAGCAGACCCCGGCACAATCGGTTGCCCAAGAACATCAAATTGCCACCGGAAAATGAACGATATATGCGCGCTTGTGCGGACATTGCCTCCGCCCTCATCCAGGATTATGAAGCGCAAGCCGATGGATCCAAGCCCAAGAAGGACCTGAACTTGAATCATCTGAGAGGCCAGATCGCCAAGAAGCATTACCTGAAGAGCCAGCCCCCATTAACAGCCATCATTGCCGCCGTGCCCGAGCATTACAAGAAATACATCCTGCCAAAGTTGATCGCGAAACCTATCCGGACCTCTTCTGGTATTGCAGTAGTGGCGGTGATGTGCAAACCGCATCGATGCCCGCATATTTCATACACAGGCAACATATGCGTCTACTGTCCCGGTGGCCCCGACTCCGATTTCGAGTACTCTACTCAGTCTTACACGGGCTACGAGCCCACCTCCATGCGCGCCATTCGCGCTCGGTACGACCCGTATGAGCAAGCACGTGGCCGTGTGGATCAAATCAAGGCCCTGGGCCACAGCGTTGACAAAGTGGAGTATATCATCATGGGCGGCACGTTCATGTCGCTTCCAGAATCTTACCGCGACGAGTTCATCTCGCAGCTACACAACGCGCTATCAGGCTACCAAACCAAGAATGTGGACGAAGCCGTTGCTGCCGGTGAAATGAGTAACATCAAATGCGTAGGAATTACCATTGAAACACGGCCAGACTATTGCCTTGACCAGCATCTCTCGTCGATGCTCCGGTACGGATGTACTAGGCTGGAAATCGGTGTGCAGTCCCTTTACGAAGACGTAGCCCGCGATACCAATCGCGGTCACACTGTTGCCGCTGTCGCAAAAACGTTTTGTCTTGCCAAAGATGCTGGTTTCAAGGTTGTCTCCCACATGATGCCAGACTTGCCCAACGTGGGTATGGAACGCGACCTTGACCAGTTCGTAGAGTATTTCTCGAACCCTGATTTCCGCACGGACGGCCTCAAGATCTACCCCACCCTGGTCATTCGCGGCACGGGACTTTATGAGCTGTGGAGAACCGGCAGATATAAGAACTACACGCCCAACGCGCTCATCGATATTGTTGCGCGGATCCTGGCGTTGGTGCCACCGTGGACCAGGATCTACCGCGTACAGAGAGATATCCCGATGCCGCTCGTTACTTCTGGTGTTGAGAACGGGAACCTGAGGGAGCTTGCGCTTGCACGCATGAAAGACTTCGGGACTACATGTCGCGACGTACGCACACGCGAAGTCGGTATCAACGAAGTCAAACACAAGATCCGCCCTGACCAAGTCGAGCTTGTGCGCCGCGACTACACGGCAAACGGCGGCTGGGAGACCTTCCTCGCCTACGAAGATCCAAAGCAAGACATTCTCATCGCTTTGCTACGACTCCGCCAGTGTTCAAAGGAACACACGTTCCGCGAAGAGCTAACGGGACAGCCTACGAGTCTGGTAAGGGAGCTGCATGTTTATGGTAGTGCTGTGCCGGTGCATGCGCGAGATCCGAAGAAATTCCAGCATCAGGGCTACGGAACGTTGTTGATGGAAGAAGCAGAAAGAATCGCGCGGGAGGAGCATGGCAGTAGCAAGATTAGCGTCATATCCGGAGTTGGTGTGAGAAGCTACTATGCTAAGCTGGGTTATTGGCTTGATGGGCCATACATGAGTAAGACCCTGGAGCCGGACTGGTTGAGAGAATGGTAAGGTCCGTGAGATGCTGCGGGAATGGCGTTTGGGTACGAAAACATGCTGCATTGCAGGCGCTGGAACTGGGGACATGAAGGCGTGGTTTAAGATAGATGTATTGATCGCAAATTGCTGCGCTAAAACCTAGATTTCTACAAGCAACCCTGAAATCAATGCTGGATATTATAAGCCCAGTTCATAATGCCATTCAAACGCCACGGCGTAAGCCACCCATACGCGGTTGGCCATCGTCATTCACGATGTGCCGCCACGCTGGATATCAGAAAGATGTCCGTGTGTCTAAACCTGCCTCGCTCCGCTACACGTGTTACAGTTTCAAGTTCATACATATCCTCGCATTTGCATCGAGTATCAGACTATGACAGTGCTATCGCGCCGCGGCGAGCTTCGCGCATGTGGAGCAGGGCTTGGAAACCGCAGAAAACGAAGAACCCCTGAAACAAGTTAGCACTATTTTCTCACCTAAAGCTTCTCAGTGCGTACGATGTATATAAAGACAGCTCCGAACACGGCGCCTGCTACAGCGCCACCATCGGACGGGTCTTCCTTGGATCCCATCATCGTGTGGCTGTTCGTCTGCGGACTCAGCGTTAGCATTCATCCATCCCAAACATTTGATGCTGTTATAACCGCCTGATCTAAACACGGCTTGAGACGGCAGTCCTGGGTGTAGGCTGGCTGAGAATATCGACGTACTTTAAATAGGGCGCCTATGACGGAGAGGATGACGATAGCGAATACGGACACGACGATGCTGAGACGTGTTAATTGACAGAGGCCTCGAGATCATCTTGACGGGCGTGTGTACCATGTCCACGCATTCATCGCAGAAACCAGCGGCTTCACCATGGTGGCTGTGGGGTAGGCGGTTGAGCGGCGTTCGCGGAGCTGCTTCGGAGGCGAATTACCCCAACGGTTGAGTAGAAGCTTTGGCAAGGATGCGCAAGCAATATTCAAGTTGCAGAGCACGACGAGGATAGTCCGATGTGGGAAGAAACGCGGTTGAGGTTGTCGACGACGACAGAGGTTGGTTGGATGGCAATGAGGCCTGCGGCTGCTTCATGATATCTTGGCAATTAAAGTGGGTCGCGCCTGACGCAACCAGGTGCAAGTGCAGGGGCTCGCGCGGCCGCGGCCAGACCATGCGTTTCCACTGGATACAACATTTCGCATGGATTGACCAGACACCTCACATATATCCTACTTGTCCACGATAAATATCGCAAACAAGGCATGTTCGAGCCGACTTTAGTAGCGAGCCTTATGAACAAAACTTTGCGATACATAAGTACTATAAGAACGTTAGAAGTCGTCCAGTTATTGTTTGGAACGTCTGATCTCGTGATAATGCAGCAATCAAACCTCCCAGCTGAGCTCGCTGCTGTAAACAGAGCATTTTGAGAGTGTGTAACCGTCTCGCCATGGCTTGACCCGCTTCGCCCGAACGCCGCGCAATATGCAAAAGTCACACAAGACACCTGGCCCATGGCCCTACGCTCACTTATCTACACGCTCCCAGCCTTCCTCTTCTCGATCTCCTGCTTCAGCTGCACCAGATCCGGCTCGTTGGCGCCAAACTCAAGGCCCTGCCTGACCCATGTCTCCGCCTCCTCCAATCGACCCATCTCCAGCAAGCACTTGCCACGCCTCCACCATCCCTTCGCATTGTCTGCCTTCTTCATCTCCACGCTCGCCTCCGCATCCACCGCGCCCTCGGGCCAGTTCTGTTGCGCCATGTTTGCCTGTGCGCGGTTGCTCAAGAGGCCGCTAACTTCTTCGCGCACCAACCCCGACGGCTCCCAGTGTGGCCGACCAAGCGCCATGTCGATTGCGAGGCCGTATAGCTTCACTGCCTGTGCATGGTTGCCCTTGCGAAACTCATTGTTGCCGGACTCCCTAAGCTTGCCGATTTGAGCGCTGCGGGTGGGGTTCACAGGCACCGGTGGCGGTGGGGTGCCTGTTGGTGTGCCGGCGCTTATGAGACCGCGGTGCAGCGCGTTTAGGGCCTCGAGTTCATTCTGCAGCGCTGCGTTGGCGGGGTTGGCGGAAATGGCTTTGGTGGCCGGATCCATCGTCAGTGGCAGAAGCGTGAATGTGTCGGCAGACTCCATGGCTAGATTCGAGATAGTTCGAGTTCGAGGTGAGGGGACTGCTTTCAAACGTGTTCGGGCGCGAGAGAGGTCTGATTTGGTGGTGGCTCTTTCTGGCGTGCAGTGTCAGTTGTGGACACGAAACGTATCCGAACAGCGACCTAGGCGCTATCGATAAGGCAGGCAAGTGGACCCTGAACACGCCCGCCGCTTCGGTGTCACGTGAGATACATCCCTCCAGGTCTTCACTCCTGGCTTGAGCAGATCCACATCCCGTTCCACTCGGAGCAATCTGCAAAAATTTCGCAAGCCTGAATACTTATGTCCAGTGAAGAAGTGTCCCGTGCACGGCACATCTGCCACTCGCGTAGCTTACTGCAAGGCTCACCCTTCAAAGATCACACTTTGACTCGCATACTCGGTGCCTCCTCAGTAGTTTCTTAGATACCCTTCATCGAACAGGCATCTCAGTTTTGCAACAAACGGGACTGGGGCTGCTTGGGTCGTTGTACCCAACAGAGTTTCCACCACAAGGGATACGGATGACGTATCTCCTATCCTAAGAGAACCGGGGGGCAGTCTATATGTTGCTTTACGGGATTATTGGTGTCGCGTTCGTTTCAGCAGGCTGGAAGTTCATGTCTCTGAGCAGTTCCAAACGAGTAGAATAGGAACATTAACGACTCTCATATTTGCAGCCCACTGCAACATAAGCACAACTACCGTTAGTTGGAAGAAGCAGAAACTAGTCGAAGGATATGCCCGTCATGCAAACCGGATATCGAGCCGGCTCTCCCCGAATTCAGAAGTACCTGCTGTAGCTAAGCACTTGGACTCAGCCCTTTTGACTGTTGAGAGAGGTGGTGCAGCGCAAACTGAACACGTGAAATTACTGCACTGGGCCCGGATTTTGATCAGTCATACAAGGCGTTTGGAGGTTCCCTTCGGCTTCCGCGCGTTCTCAGCCGACGGGGTTGCGGACCACGTGCTGCCAGCCAGTAATCAGATAGGGAGAGAATCAGCTACTATATCCGTTAGCTGCTATACGAATTTGACCCAGAAGACAGTGCGTGTTGATTCACGAACCCGGTGGTCTTAAGCTTCTAGCTATGATCTTCTTTCTTTAAGAACGCTAAAGTCTCCCGGTGCAAATACTTTATCACCTTCGATTAGAATGCCGCCAAGTCTAATCAACCCAGATTCTGTGTTGAAAATCACAAAAGACCGATTTCTACGAGTCAGAATCGTTGGTGCAGGTTTTAGCCGTGTTGTTACCACGGCTCATTTACTCAAAGCTGGCATTGAGGTGATTGTCTTTGAAAGGCTCTCCAAACCAGGAGGAACTTGGTGAGTTGACTCTGTCGAGGATTTTCAGACCGGATAGATAACACAGGGTTTTTCACAAATGCACTCGCATTGATCCCTACTTTCCATCAATATCGGCTTCCAGGGGTCAAAAGTATGTGCCAAGCTCAGATCAGTACCTTTAGCATTGTCCCCCAAGGTCGGTATTGACTTGCCTGTGAAATTTATGATTGATTCTTACTTCTCTTCTAGTGCTCGCTATCAGGGACTGACGAACAACGTCTCTACCCGATTGCTGCAAACAACCGTCGTCGAGTTTCCTCCCGGAACAGCAAAATTTCGTATGCCATGTTATCCTGTTGAAATATATTCAGGACCTAGCGAGATCTAACAGAGTTGGTTCTCGTACTTTTTACTGGACAAAAGTCACAAATGCCTGCAAAGTCGACAAGATTTGGCGCTTGAGCTATTCCACCATGGAACTGAATGGGGAAGGGGAACCGTAGACCCTCTCTACCACTTCAGGGACTCAGGTACGTGTTTGTTGAAAAGCTTGAAAACTCCATGTTGATCTTCTAGGATTTTGATGCTCTTGTGGTTGCTTCCGGACATCACAGTGCCACTCGTGTACCTGATATCACAGGTTTGAAGGAATGGAAGGATGCATGGCCAGACCGGATTTCCCACAGCAAAGGCTATCGCACACCCTATCGATTCAATCAGAAGGCAAATCACATGCAACAAGACCACAAAGCTGTCTTTCTAAAAGTGACCCAGAACGTTCTCCTGATTGGCGCTAGCACATTTTCGCTTAATTGTGCACGGGAGATAGGCCCTTTCGCAAACAAGACATACCAAAGCTCTTGCGGTGGTAGACATAATTTCACTGCGAATTTACTACCTGAGAATGGGGCTCGAGTCGGTGCAGTCTTGTCTTTCGATGGCGACTTCGCCTGTGAACAGAAACCTCGAGAGCTATCAACAGACATACCCATACCGTTTACGGTGACACTACAGTCTAACTATGGATCATGCAACATCCAATACGTCATTGTATGCACGGGTGTTACAAGGGGTATCCACTTACCTAGACTAGGTTCGGACCTTGCGGATATTTAGTGATTCGAGCGTAAGGGATAGCTGCATCGGCTCAGGTCAGTGTTATAAAAATTAGTAACTGAGTATTACTTAGTATTTGTTAAATCCAGAAGGGTAGCTAGTCCTAAAGGGTTTGGGTTGGTTCTCGGGCAAGACAACTGAGGGAAGGGAAGGGGTCTTGTTAATACGATAGTATCAGAAGATATGTAACGAGTCAACAATATGGCCTAAGTGTAATTCAAACGATAGATTGATAAATAGGTTGAACACGAGTATAAGAGCTCATACTTAAGTTCCTATATATGATATCTGCTCAGCTACTTAGGGTTCCTGAGCAGCTAAGCATACCACGTGATCTGCCTTGGCTGTTCGGCTGCTCAGGGCTCCTGAGCAGCTGAGCACATCACGTGACTACTATCTAAGCGGCTTGGTGGTTCTTTATCTTGTCGCAACCCTACTATTATATCCTCACACCTTTATAAGCGCCCGCTCCATCCATCTATATTCTAGTTCGTAACATCATCCCCTCCCTTCGCATTCTTCATCCTAAAGAATCATGCCTACTAACCATAACCCTACTAAGCATCGTTACGACCTTATTTTTACTATTAAGAATTATGGTACTACTATAGTGTCTAAATATTCCTTCTACTAAACGCACTCTTATGTGTATAAGGTTTATATTAACGTACCTGGTAAGCGAGCGGCGTACCCCACTAACTTTTCGCGACACGTCACCTATTAATCACAATGGATTAACCAACCACTATTTAATCACGCTATAATGAAGCTTATATATCTCTAGCTATCATAGCTATTAATTAGAATTAATTACAAAGTGGTAGGCGCGCTGCTATAATATATAGAGTCTCTAAAACCACGCTTCGCCGCTAACGCGCTGGAATCACTACGCAACGCAATTATGAGCCCAATTTAAAGAAGCTTACTAAGCTAGAAGAGGAGGTGATTACTAGGTATATACTTAACCTAGATTCGCGAGGGTTTTTGCCTACCCTAGATGCTGTTTAAGATATGGTAAATAGACTACTCGCTGAGCGTAGTGCTAGCTAAGTAGGTAAGAAGTGGCCATATAACTTTATTAAGTGGATAGAAAGCCTTACCATACGTTTCAACCAACTATATAATTAACAGAGAGCTCTATATAAGGATCCTAAGGTAATTAGGGCCTAGTTTAACCTTATAGCGCACATAAAAGCTACCTATAGGATCTATAATAAGGATGTTATAATCACACAGAATTACTATAGGAAGATAAAGGTGATATGCAGGGAGAACCTAGTAGAGGATCTAGAGGCCAACGCACTAAAGGACGCTAAGCGACTACCCTAGTTACATTAGTATAAGTGGTTACGTGACCGTGCTCCCGCCAAGAAGACCTTAGTAAGGGAGCAGGAAGGTACTCCCACTAAGGAGGTATTAGTGAGGGAGTAAGATACTCTTAGAGAAGGTTACTCCCGCCAAGGAAGTGTTGGTGAGGGAGTAGACTAGGACCATAAAGGATGGGAAGATAGGTATATAGTCTTGGACGTTCTTTAAATATTTCTATTCTTTATAGTTAACTTTAAAAGCTTACTTTTATATCTAAATTAAAGCCACTCATCTCTATA